>NW_027411644.1:224756996-225368738 GCF_047663935.1 Musca autumnalis
AAACAAGTGAGCCAAGGCTATACTCGGGTCGGGGCCGACTATGTGATACCCTCCACCACTACCCCTGTACATAAGCTTTTGACTGGTAAAAATATTAAAATTGGGATAGCTTAGTGCCTTTGCTCTGAATGTCTTCATTAATACAGGTCAATTTTGTTGAAACGCATCTAAGTGCATCGTCAGTATAACTCAAATAAAACAAGTGAGCAAAGGCTATAGTCGGGACGGGGCCGACCATGTGATACCCTACACCACTATCCCTGTGCATAAGCTGTTCACTGGTAAACATTTCTTTTAGGGAATATAATCCGACTACCACCAAACATAATATGCCTCTTTCTCTCTGGGACCTCCATAAACAACCAAAATTTCGTGACCATCCGATCAACATTGCGACCTGCAGCGTGATTGCAAAAAATGGAAGAATTGGATGCATTACCAAATATTGTGATATCTCCCTTGTTTGACCACCTTCGCCAACCTACTTTACACCAATGTGTAATATTTTCTTCTTCCATTGACAGGCTTTGCCGTTGAAATACCCCTACTAGAAACCGATATATTCATAAAGAATAAAACTTTGAATTTCTCTCCACATGAGTTTTTTCCCTTTCCGACCCCTAAATATTATCCGACTATCACCAAAATCAATAGGCTCCTTTCTCTGTGGGCCCCCATCAACCCCCAAAATTTCGTGACTATCCAATCAAAATTCCAACCTGTAGCGTGATTACAAAAAATGGAAAAAATCGGTTGTTTGCCCACTTACACCAACATATTTTGCATCAATAGGAGATATTTTCTTATTCCATTGGCGCGCTTTCCTTTTGGAATACTGCTACCAGAAGCGGAGATATTCGCATAAGAAAAAACGTTGACTTTTCTCAACAAAAGCTTTTTGTTTATTCCGACTCCTGAATATTGTCCGACCATCACCAAGCTTAATAGGCTTATTCCTCTGTGGAACCCGCATCAACTACCAAAAAATTCGTGACGATCCGATCAAAATTGCATTGATTACAAAAAAAAATCGGAAAATGGGATGCATTACCGACTATTGCGATATCTCTGTTGTTTGACCACCTACGACAGCCAACTTTACATCGTTCTAAAGGAGATATTTTCTACTTTCCTTGCCAAGTTTTGCTTTTGATATAACTTTTAAAGAAACAGAGCTATTGACTTTGAAATAAACCGTTGACCTTTACCCAAATAAGTGTTTGCCCATTCCGACCCTCGAATATTATCCGACCATCATCAAAATCAATAGGCTTTCTTGCTCTGTGAGACCCCCAATAACTCCAAAAATTTCGTGACGATCCAATCAAAATTGCGACCTGCAGCGCGATTTCGTAGAAAATGAAAAATGGGATGTATTACCGAAAATTGCTATATCTCTATTATTTGACCACCTACGCCAACCTATTTGCATAATTTTAAATATGCGATTTTCTACTTTCTTAGTCAGGCTTTGCTTTTAGAAGGTCGCCAACCAAAGGTGTGATATCCGTCATTGTTATTAAAATCGCAAAAATGAAAAGTTGGGTTCTATTAGCGACTAATGCGATACCTTCGTTGTTTGACCACCTACGACAACCTTCGTTACATCGATTTAAAGGTGATATTTTCTACTTCCATCGCCAGGTTTTGCTTTTTGTATACCCCTTATAGAATCTGGGACATTCGCTTTGGAAAAAAGCGTTGTCTTTTTATGCAAATACGTTTTTTGTCCATTACGACCCCTAAATATTATCCGACCACCACCAAAATCAATAGGCTTCTTCAACTGTGAGACCCTCATTAACCCTCAAATTTTCGTGTCGATCCGATCAAAATTGCGACCTGTAGCGTGATTTCCAAAAAATAGAAAAATGGGATGTATTACCGACTATTGCGATATCTCCGTCATTTGGTCACCTACGCTGACCTAGTTTGCATCATTGTAAAGATGGGTTATTCTACTTTCATAGTCAGGCTTTGTCTTGGAAAGTCCCCAACCAAAGCTGTGATATTCGTCATTATAGTTAAAATCGCAAAAATTAAAATTTGGGTTTTATTTGCTACTATTGCGATATCTTCGTTGTTTGATCACCTACGAGCACCTACCTTACATCATTAGAAAGGTGATATTTTCTACATTCATTGTCAGGTTTTGTTTTTGGTATACTCCATATAGAAGCTGAGATATTCGCTTTGGAAAAAAACGTTGTCTTTTTATCCACCCAAGTTTTTTGCCCTTTCAGACCCCTAAATATTATCCGACCATCACCAAAATCAATAGGCTTCTTCGCCTCCGGGACCCTCATCAACACCCATCCGATCAAAATTGCGACCTGTAGCGTGATTACAAGGTTTAGATGGACAGACGGACAGACGGACGGACTGACGGACGGACACACATAGCCAGATCGACTCAGCTCGTCGAGACATTCATTTTGGTATATATGTATAAGTATGGGTCTACGAACATTATTTCGATGCGTTACAAACTTTTTGGGCAAAACCAACTTATAATACCCTCCCCACAAAGTGGTGTAGGGTATAAAAAATGAAAAATGGGATGTACGCCAACCATCAATAGGCTTATTTCTCTGTGAGACCCCCATCAACCCCCAACATTTCGTGAGGATCCGATCACAATTCCGACCTGTAGTGTGATTGCACAAAAAATGGAAGAAGGAATGCATTACCGACTATTGCGATATCTCTGTTGTTTGACCACCTATTACAACCTACTTCACGTCGTTGTAAGGGTGATATTTTCTACTTTCCTTGCCAGGTTTTGCTTTCGATATACCTCTTACAGAAGTGAGATATTCGCGTTGAAATAACACATTGACCTTTTCTCCAAATAAGTTTTTTTTTACATTCCGACCCCTGAGTAATATCCAACCATTACCAAAATCAATAGGAGTTTTCGTCTATGTGACCCCCATTAACACCCAAAATTTCTTGACGATCTAATCAAAATTTCGACCTGTAGCATGATTAAAAAAAATAAAAAAGGGATGTATTACCGACTATTGCGATATCTCCGTTATTTGATCACCTACGCTAACCTACTTTGCAGACTTAGTCAGACTTTGTTTGGAATGTCCCCAACCAAAGCTCGTATAGGTTTACGACCTTTATTTCGATGCGTTACAAACTTTTTGGCCAAAACCAACTTATAATACCCTCCCCACATAGCACAGTGGTGGCACTTACATGGGAAGGTGTGACAAAAATACTTCTAAATAATATATCGAACTGAAATTTTTATCAATGGGTTATAGTGGCCTAAAAACACTCTAAGTAAAATATTGGGGTCCTAGGTCCAAAATTTCGCGTGGTTGCCATATAATGGATCATTCTGAATTGGAGTATTTTACAGGTACCAACCCATTTTCAATGGAATTTTCTGTAATCCGGTACCAAGAGTTTTTAATGCATAGTAATCCTCCCTGCGAAAAATTTTCAGTATTGGTAAATTATTTGGTATACTTCCTATATGATTTTTATATCGATTTATTTAGGCAGATGTCAACCAAATTATATAAGCGAATATGTTCTTATAATGAACTCAGACTTCAGAAAACCATCTTATAAAGAAATGTCATATCGGTTCACTTTCGACCACAGCTTCCATATAGGGTTACCATCCTGTTCTTGGCACTTTATAAGATTTAACCACATTTGTCTGCAGAATTACTTGTAATAATGTATTTTTCTCAGTGCGAGGAAAATCTCCACTTTTTAGCGTGGTCCAACATTAGGGTGCCCCAAAAATAAAATAAGTTATTTGTTAAAGTGAATACGACCAAATATTTTTTTCTTTCGCGAGCTTTCATTACAGCTCTAAGTTACCATGGCCATAGAAATCGCCAATAGCACAGTAAACATTATATTGAAACTAAATGTAAGAAAGGATAATAAAATTACTTAAAAATATTCCAAAAAATATAAATTCTGCAACTAAAAAAGGGAGTTAAACTTTCAGTCATTACTGCAAAAATCGCATTTTTTATACCCTCCACCATAGTATGAAGGGTATATTAAGTTTGTCATTCCGTTTGTAACACATCGAACTAATCATTTGCGACCCTATATACTTGATCAGGAAAAAATTCTAAGACGATCTAGCCATGTCCGTCTGTCCGTCTGTTGTAATCCCTCTAGCGTCCGCAATAATTGAGATAGAGTTCTGAAATTTTGCACCCGAGGGTCTTTTTTCCATAGACAGGTGAAGCTCGAAGATGGGCTATATCGGTCCACTCTTTGGTATAGCCCCCATATAACGGTACCTCCGGATTTGAGGTATTTTGACGTTCTTCGCCACATTTGCAGACCGAATTAGCTATAATTTGATCACTTCCTAGTGATCAACAAACTTATATCTCGAAGGATAAGGACATAGGTCCATGTTTTGTTATAGTCCCCATATAACGGTACCTCCCGATATTCGGTGTTTTGAGAATTTTAGCCACAATTTTTAACCAAACTATCTGCAATTTGCCACATTTGGAGACCGAATTAGCTATAATTTGGCACTTAGGGTTCCTAGTGATCAAAAAACTTATATCTCAAAGGATAAGGGCATAGGTCCATGTTTTAATATAGTCCCCATATAACGGTACCTCCCGATTTTCGGTATTTTGAGAATTTTAGCCACAATTTTTAACCGAACTATCTGCAATTTGACATTTGAGGTTCTCAGTGGTCATGAAATATCTCCACGAAACATCGTCAACATAGGTCCATGTTTTGGTATAGCCCCCATATATCGGTACCTTCCGATTTTCGGTATTTTGAGAATTTTAGCAACAATTTTTAACCGAACTAGCTGTAATTTGCCATTTGAGGTATCTCCACCAAACATCGTCAACATAGGTCCATGTTTTGTTATAGCCCCCATATAACGGTACCTCCCGATTTTCGGTATTTTGAGAATTTTAACCACAATTTGTAACCGAACTATCTGCAATTTGATATTTGAGGTTCTCAGTGGTCATGAAACATCTCCAACAAACATCGTCGACATAGGTCCATGTTTTGGTATGGCCCCCTTATAACCGTACCTCCCGATTTTCGGTATTTTGAGCATTTTAGTTACAATTTTTAACCGAACTACCTGCAATTTGACATTTGAGGTTCTCAGTGGTCATGAAATATCTCCACGAAACATCGTCAACATAGGTCCATGTTTTGGTATAGCCCCCACATATCGGTACCTCCCGATTTTCGGTATTTTGAGAATATTAGCAACAATTTTTAACCGAACTATCTGCAATTTGATATTTGAGGTTCTCAGTGGTCATGAAACATCTCCAACAAACATCGTCGACATAGGTCCATGTTTTGGTATGGCCCCTTTATAACCGTACCTCCCGATTTTCGGTATTTTAAACATTTTATTTACAATTTTTAATCGAAGTAGCTGTAATTTGACATTTGAGGTTCTCAAAGGTCATGGAACATCTCCACGAAACATCGTCAACATAGGTCCATGTTTTGGTATAGCCCCCACATATCGGTACCTCCCGATTTTCGGTATTTTGAGAATTTTAGCAACAATTTTTAACCGAACTAGCTGTAATTTGCCATTTGAGGTATCTCCACCAAACATCGTCAACATAGGTCCACGTTTTGGTATAGCCCCCTATAACGGTACCTCCCGATTTTCGGTATTTTGAGAATTTTAGCCACAATTTGTAACCGAACTATCTGCAATTAGATATTTGAGGTTCTCAGTGGTCATGAAACATCTCCAACAAACATCGTCGACATTGGTTCAAGGTTTGGGTGTGGCCCCCTTATAACCGTACCTCCCGATTTTCGGTATTTTGAGCATTTTAGTTACAATTTTTAATCGAACTAGCTGTAATTTGACATTTGAGGTTCTCAAAGGTCATGGAACATCTCCACGAAACATCGTCAACATAGGTCTATGTTTTGGTATAGCCGCCATGTATCGGTACCTCCCGATTTTCGGTATTTTGAGAATTTTAGCTACAGTTTTTAACCGAAATAGATGTAATTTGACATTTGAATTTCTCAGTGGTCATAAAACATCTCCACCGAAACATCGTCAACATAGGTCCATGTTATGGTATAGCCCCCATATAACGGTATCTCCCGATTTTCGGTATTTTGAGAATTTTAGCTGCAATTTTTAACCGAACTAGCTGTAATGATCGGTATTTTGAGAATTTTAGCTACAATTTTGTCTATTTAAAAATAATCGTCTTTATAGGTCCATATTTTGGTATATCCCCCCATATGTTTGACATCATTTTTTCGGGAATTTTCCCGATTTTCGGGAATTTTCAGTGATCACGAAATTTCTTCACTAAAATTCATCAACATGGGTCCATTTTTGAGGGTCTACATTGTTTTGATGAAACTATCCTCAATTTGACCTTTGAATTTCCCTGCAGCTATAAAAGTTTTCCGCCAAAAAATTTAAAAATAGGTTGACTCTTTGATATAGCCCCGTAGGTGGTACCGTTCACCTAGCTGAACACATTTTTTAGATAAGATAACACTGTGCAATAAAATGGAGGTGAAAGTCTGGGGCACGGAAAATTCCTCTTGGGGAAGAAAGGCCTTTGTGAGTTTATTATGAACCCCGAAGGACATATCCTCCGTGAGTCGAACTTCCGCGTTATGGCGTGATGAAACTTTTGTTAGAGACACTGTGGGCCATCAGGAATTAGCTTTATATCTTTGTTCACTGTTGCTTAAGTGCTCTACAAAAACTACAAACAAAGATATAATGCTAATTCATGATGGCTTACAGAGTCTCTTGCAAAAACTTCATCTTGCAAAAACTATCCATTGTCGAAAAGTTGCTCCACCTAAAATTGTGAAAGGACCTAATTATTCCATTTTAATTAACACTATTTTTCTTAAATATTTATTTATTTCAGCAAAAAGTCTATACAGTTTTAAAATCTACAGACGCTAGTCTTCAATTTGGTACTAGTGGCCATTCTTGCGAATTTTTTGAAAGTAACTTAAACTTTAAGGAAATCCATACATCTATATTAAATATTTTCATTTTAACCGATATTATAACCAAAATATATAGCAACCCTTGCAATTTAGTTGAATTTTCATAACTAGAAAAATGAAGCTAAGGCAATTTACTAAATGATTCAACTTAAGTTAAGGCGTTAATAATATTCCTTTGTTTCATAAATTCACTTAGAATACAACCATTTTTCTCATTTTTAAATGCAATTTTTTCTTCAAAATTAGTCGTGTTTGTGAGGCTTTTTCTCCTTAAGAACCGCGAAAAATGGAAAAAATAAGTTGACATTCGGAAAATTTGGAAAGTTTTGAAGCGATTTGCATTTTTAAATTTTTAAAACGATGTCATGAATTTTTTGATTTTTGTCATTGGGCGCATCCACTGTTCATAGTGGTATAGGTTATTAAAATCTATATCGATAGCTTTCAGCTTAAGATTCTTATTCCTATCAAGCAAAATGTCGTTGAGTTATTTGTCCTTTTTTCTGCTCCGCATTTAACGCAGAGATACGCGAGTAATATAGGTCATTTACCAAAAATACAATGTGGAGGCACATCCGCGGTTCTTGGAGAATGTATTTGAAATAGGTGTATATTGACGTATTCTTGATGGGTGCTACTGAAATCGAATGCGCTTCAAAACCGTGTGCACTTTCCGCGACTTTTTTTATTTTTACTTATTTTAAAGTATAAGTTGCATGTGGTAAAATTTTCATGTCCATCGGAACTAAATTGAATGAGATATGAGTATTGGAAACGACAAATTCATTGTGATTTGTAAGAAGCATATAAACTTAAACGTGTTTTTCTCGAAATGACATTTTGAAATCGGTGCCAACTCTACACCATTTTCAACTGTTATTCAGAAAATACCAGTTGTAATTCAGACATTTTATTTGAAATTCAGATGTTTTATTTGTAATTCAGACATTATATTTGTAATTCAGATATTCCGTTTCAAATTTAGAATACTTCATTTGAATTTCAGATTTTCCATTTGAAATTCAGAAATTCCATTTGAAATTCAGAATATTGCAATTGAAATTCAGATATTCCATTTGAAATTCGGAATTTCCATTTGATAATTAGAATTTTTCTATTGAAATTCCGAATTTCCATTTGAAATTCAGGAAATCCATTTAAAATTCAGATATTCCATTTTAAATTCAGAACACGTCAATTGAAATTAAGATTTTCATTTGAAATTCAGAAATTCCATTTGAAATTCAGAATACATCAATTGAAATTCAGAAATTTTGAATTGAAATTCAGAAATATTCAATTTAAATTCGGAAAATAATCTATTAAACATATTTTTAATAATGTATTGAGTTATATTTAAATTAACAAGAAAAACGGCGAACGACTAAAGTGATGATAGGATTGTAAATAAAATGGCGGAAAATTAAGGACGCATAGCAATGACAATACAACGCATATAATCAATATGCTATGTAAATACATAGTGTTAACTGTTAACAAATGTAAAATAATCTATCGTCCCACCGGTATATCTTCCAGAGATAGGGCTTCTTCGTGGAGTGTTGAGGAGTGTTGAATGGCTCGACTGCAGTCGCCGACACTAATAGTTAACAAAGCTTCGTCTATTACAGATTCCAAATATTGCAACCTCTTCTGACCGATGTTTGGTGGTGTCACGGTTGGGATGGTCAAATTCCCTTTAACATACGTTTTTAGTTTACCCCATATAATTTTGATTGGGTTTAATTGAGGAGGATCATAAAAGAGACGCGGGGGATTGCAAAAATATTTCCTCCAATCTATTGTGACATGGAGCGTTATTCACAACAAGAACGAGTTCCGACAATTGGTTCCTCATTTCCACATTTGGACAAAACCGACTGGACCCACTCTTTTGCATCGTTTCCTCTGAAGGCTCCACGGCGTCGATACGTTTTTATTATACTGCATCGCTCCAATGAGATGAACATTTGGACCTATGGACGTTGGGAGAATTTGCACTGCCCTAGTACCAGGTTAATTTTTGAGGTTAATTTTAATTTGTTATTAGTATTCTGAATTATAAATGAAATTTTCTGAATTTCAATTGAAATATTCTGAATTTCAAATAGAATATCTGAATTTCAAATGAAATTTCTGAATTTCAATTGACGTGTTCTGAATTTAAAATGGATATTCTGAATTTCAACTGATATTTTCTGAATTTAAAGTGGAAACTCCGAATTTCAATTGAAATATTCTGAATTTCAAATGGAATATCTGAATTTCAAATGGAATATATGAATTCAAATTGAAATTTTCTGAAATTTAAATGAATTATCTGAATTTAAAATGGAATTTCTGAATTTAAATCGACGAGTTCCGAATTTCAAATACAATTTCTGAATTTCAAATGGAATATCTGAATTCCAAATACAATGTCTGAATTACAAATAAAACATCTGAATTTCAAATAAAATGTCTGAATTACAACTGGTATTTTCTGAATTACAGTTGAAAATGGTGTAGCTCGATTTTTTTTGCCCATTTTATGACCAAAAACGTCAGTTTATTTTGTAAAAAAATTAAATTTTTGTTTCATGTGTAAAACCTAATATTTTTTTAAAAATCGATCAATGAAGGACTAGATCTTTATGTTCTTAATAAGCCTACAAAATCATATATTTTATTCTCGGTTTATTAGTTTTCGAACTAGAGCTGCCAAACACTTTTATAAAAACAGTGTTTCGTAGACGGGTATTTGCCATAAAACTGCGTAATATAAGAAAAAATAATAGAATAGATTATGATATGTCCTGTCATGTGAAAAAAGTTTCGTAGTTCTCTTGGAAAAATATAAAAGTTTTTTATTGGGCCATACAAGTGGGTGTCACCCCTTAAAGCTTTTTTGCATTGTGTGATGCAACTGACGATTTTGACTTTGGCCGCTGAGTGAAACGACGAAATATGCATAGATATTGAAAGAGATTGATTCGCTGTATCCAAAAACGAAAGTGCATACACTGAGTTTAACTAATTCGCGAGTGGCAGGCTTTTTAATTTTCATATTTTTTTAATGGTTGTAATTTTAGTATTACTCTTAATTTCCTATCCTTATAAGGTATCTTTGTAAGCAACTAAGCCTTCGTGATTGTAAACCATATTTCCTGATGCACTTTTAGCAGAATACATTCATTATTGTATGGGATTTTAGCAAAATTGTGGAGAATTCCCAAATATTTTTTCTAATTTTTTTAATCAGACCAAAAAATATATTTAGAACAATATTTAAACAATGAGTTTTTTTTTTGCTATAATATGCAATTTATATACCCAATCTCTATTAATTTGGTTTCATATTTTTCTACGTATTGTCCAGATTCTGTGGATATTTTTAATTTATTTTTTAATCTTTGTACGGACTCTGGGGCATGATAATTTGAATTTACTTCAAGATTTTTGTGTTATTTGTCGATTTTCCGTGAAAGCAAAAATAAATTTAGTAAATAATTAAAGATACACTAACCCAATTTTATGAACGCGAACGGATTTGAAACCAACAGTTTTTTCTTAACCTCTATACCAAAAACCGTAGATATGCTCGCAAAATTTTTCTAATTTTTTTCTAAATTTTAAATTAAATGAAAGCTTAAAATGTTATTTGTCGAACAAAAAATAAATATAAACATATCTATCAGATTAAGAACAAAGTATTTAATTTTGTTTTTAATTGGCTTAAGAATGCTTATACATAAATATATTTTTGTCTAACATTTATTTTCTATTCGTGGAACCGATTTAATTTTGTGGCAACTTTTTTAACGAAAACAATGATATTTTTGTTTTTCCATACATAACTCATGTTTTCGTTAACAGTCTGAGTTCAAATGAAATGTTCATTAAAACAAAAATGTTTACACAAATTTCTCCGAACCAAATACCAACATACTTGTTAATCCTAACAGATTAATTCACAGAAAATCGTATAAGTCGATTTTTACATATCAGTAAAAGTATGTATTTTTTACTAAGTCCTCCATAAAAAAAATCAGTCAATGTAAAAATATCAATATTTTGGTTCTTCTACAAATGTTCAACTTTTGACTTACGCGATTTTGTGTTCAAATCACAGGACTAACAAAATTGGACGTGTATATGTATACGTGTAAACATTTATAAATATAATTTACAAATCCGAATATAAAACGAATGGATTTAAAAAATTCCAGGAATAATATAGAAAATATTCGTTGTGTAGATACATACGCTGAAGAGAAACTTGTATTCACACGAATTATTTGTGAAAGTTTACTGCTGTGGATAGCTGTCATATAGAACTGCGTATGTACATATGTACGAAAAACTAAATCCTAATATGCCTGATAAACGGACTTAACCACCCGTGAAACGTAGCATAATGGTTGGATGATGTGTGGCACTTCGGTACCTCTTAGGTCAAAACAACTCAATTCGAAAGAGAATTAATTAAAAGTAATTTAATTTTGTTGCCCATTTGATTTTTCAGGTCGCTCTAAACAATAAATGGTCGTACGTCAAACCGCACTCAGTATGTTTATGCAAAAAAATGTAAAATTTTCCAATGGAAATCTGAGCAAAGACCAACTCCAATGTCAAATCTGCTAGCGCCAAAACAATCCACCCATCCATGCGAATGTGGACAATGAAAGAAACTTTGTCCACGTTTACAAGTTAAGCCTGATTGTCTGAAAGCAGCATGGACTTATCCGTGGGAGGATGAGAATACAGCATCAACGAGAAAAATGAAGCATAACGCAACAGGCGTTGTCGTCAAAGAAAGCAGCAACGGTGTACCCGCTAATTTCCGTTACATGCCCTATCTGGAGATGTGGAGTATAAAATTTGACGACAAAGACCGTGAGAGCTTCGAATATCAAACCTATGCCAGGACCCAAAAAATTTATGTAAGGAAAACGATTAATTGTACCTGCCAGCTTTATTGATTGAATTTAGTAAATTTAACGTTGTTTTGACCGGTGTTATTCAGTGAACAGCCTCGGGTGGATGCTGTCGGCTCGATGGTGATCTGGTTGATACAGTCGTTTCGTTGACAATCAGGTACTTACTCTTGGGTAAACGGGTTGATATAATCGGCTCGATAGTAATCGCTCGATGTTGATCGGGGGGTTAATACAATCGGATCGGTGATAACTGGGTGTAGGGCTCGGCTTAGTACTCGGGTGGCTGTCGGGTATTACTCGGCTCTGTGGTAATCGGATGCTGTTGGCTCTTTGGCAATCGACGGTGTGTTGCTCGACTCTGTGGTATTCAGGTTGCTATCGGCTTGTCTGTTAATCCCGTTGTTGGTCAGCTCTGAAGTTTTCGGATTCTGTTGGCTCGGGGGCAATTGAATTGTTGCTTCCCTTTATGGTAATCGGTTGTTGTCGGCTCGTTGGCAATCGTTGGGTGTGTAGCTCGGCTCTGTGATAATCGGTTGTTGTCGGTTCGTTGCCAATCGTCTGGTGTATTGCACGGCTCTGGGTGCTATCGGTAATCGTTGGGTGTGTTGCCCGGCCCTGGGTGATCGGTAGGGAGCGAACGAATCGCAAGGAACGAACGAATCGCGCGGAGCAAAGGAGTCTACAGAGGAGAACGAATCGCAGAGTCGTCAGCTGTTGTTAGATTGGCGTCAAGTGGCTGCGATCAATGGAGAAAAAAGGCATACAAACATGACTAATTATGGAATAAAAATTATTTTAAAATGAGAAAAAATGGTTATATTTTAATCGAGTTTCTGAAACAAAGGACCATTATTCACCCCTTACTTATGTTGTAGGATTTAGTAAATCTCCTAACCTTCGTTTTCCTACTTATAACAATTCCTCTATATTGGTCAAAATGAAAATATTTAATATAGATGTATGGATTTCCTTAAAGTTTTAGTTAATTTCCAAGCATAGCCAAAAATCGCCACCAAATAAGGCCTAGGATCTGTAGATTTCAAAACTGTTTACACTGTTTGCGGACACATGCGGTTATGGCCAAAAGTATAGCCCGGTTTTATGTGCTGAATTTATATATTAATGTTATTTTCCTTTCTTGCATATACATTAGGGGTATAAACAAAATAAATGTGCCAAATTATATCAAAATCGGCTCAGATTTGGATATAGCTACCATACATATATATTTTCGGCCGAATTTTTTATTTTATGCACCAAACACGCTATATATGTCCAATTTCGCTGAAATTTTGAATGTCGAACGGGATGTGTTCTAGAACTAAATGTGCCAAATTATATAGATATTGGTACAGATTTGGATATAGCTCCCATATACATACATATATTTTCGGCCGATTTCCTTAGGTTATGCACCAAACACGCTATATATTTCCAATATCGCTGAAATTTAGAATGTGTAATGGATATTAGTATAGAAATATATGTGCCAATTTATATCGAAATCGGTTCAGATTTGGATGTAGCTCTCATATATATTTTCGGCCGATTTTCCGCTTTTGATGCACCAAACACGCTATATATGTCCAAAATCGCTGAAATTTGGAATGTGTTACAGAACTTGGTCTAGAAGTAAATGTGCCAAATTATATCGAAATCGGTTCAGATTTGGATATAGCTCCCTTATATATTTTCGGCCGATTTTCCGCATTTGATGTACCAAACACGCTATATATGTCCAATTTCAAAATCAAAATCGGTCCAGATTTGGATATTCTTCCTATATATATGTTCGACCGATTTCCGGTATTTTTTGCACCAAACACGCTATGTATTTTCAATTTCAATGAAATTTGGAAAGTGAGACGGAATTTGGTCTTAAAATAAATTTGCCAAATTATATCGAGATCGATTCATATCGGAATATAGCTCCCATATATATTTTCAGTCGACTTCATGTTTTTGTTACGTATGTCCAATTTCAATGAAATTGTGAAGAGACTTAGAAGTCAGAAGAAGTCGTCATTATATACACAATTACTTATAGTTGGGAAGGTACTGACCAAGGCTACAGCTATTAAATATAACTTTGAGAGACTTCTTAAGAATTATGTTTTATAATGATATATCTAAATCAGTATTTGAGTAAAAATTATCAATACAAGTGGGAGTTATCCTAATTTAAGATATCACAATATGTTAATATGTATATGACCGGGAAAAAAATAAGTCCCATACATAAAATAAATTACAATAATCTTAATTAAATTCACTCCAAGTCCAATCTGTAGAAATAAAGAGAAATTAATAGTGTAAGAGTATATAACCTACGTAGGAATACTTATAGTCGAAAAGGCTTTAGGAGGAGTGTTACCTGCTGAAACATATAAAAATGCCATAGTACCTCCATATCAGCCCTATATGTGTAGAGAACGCCTTCATATCTCCTATATTTATACGTTAAAATATTAAAAAAATTAATATAATTATAGCATTCCATTATATTTTATCTTAGTCGGGGTAGCAAAGCGCACCGGGTTCAGCTATATCATATGTTTTAGAGACTTCTTAAGAATAATTTTTTATTATGATAGATATATCATCATTATTTGAGTAAAAATTATAAATAAAAGTGGGAGTTATACTTAGAGTAATTTAAGATATCATAATATGTTAATATGTATATGACCTGGAACAAATAAGTCCCCTGTACATATAAAAGAAATTAAAACTATCCCCAAACTTAAGGTTTTCAAACCTGGTTCTATTCTTAAATTAATTCAGTCAGGTAAGTCCAAATCCAATCTGTAGAAATACAGAGAAATTAATAGTGTAAGATTATAAGGCTTTAGGAGGGGTGTTACCCACTGAAACATAAAAAAATACCATAGTATCTCCATAACAGCCATGAATGGGCTCTCCAATATACGTTAATATAATTATAGCATTTTATCTTAGTCGGGGTAGCGAAGCGCACCGGGTTTAGCTAGTAGAATATAAATACAATACTCACAGGCAAATTCGTTGAAAACTGTCTGTAACTTTCGCGAATTCGTTGCAAATGACCACATATTCTCTTGTCCGATAGGTACAATAAATATAAACATAAAATTCACGAGTAAAGAAAAACAAAAAATTTGAATATTGTTAATGTTAAAGCACCTTTAAATGTTCTGAAATATCGCGATTTGATAACTAATTGGTCCAGAATGGTTCGACATTGATTTTAAATTGGATTAATAATTTAATACCAAAAGTGTATATGCCCAGCAAAAATGTGGTAAGCACATGTCATTACTTCTTGCATTACCGGGTAATGAGTGCTCATTACACTCCGCATTATCAGGCAGTATATATATAACAGTTTACACATAACTAATTACTTCCTTACTTACTACTTACCTACTAAGTAATGAGTATGGTGGCACAGAGCTAGTGTGTCCGACTACAAATTCTAGAGTTGTGTGTTCAAAGCTCAGCGTCGGCATGGGTGTTTTTCGTATAAATAAAATTGTATAATATAAAATTGTATAAATTGGAAATTGGGATATTCCAGAGTCTTTTTCAACATCACAAGCATTTCACCAATTTTGGTAAAGCAATTGGGAACATATCTTCATTGTTAAACGCATCCAACCAAAGCTGAGATACTGGTCAGTACAATTTAAATAAAAAACGGGAAAATAGGATGTGCGCCAACCTATTTTGCATCATAATAAAGGTGATATTTTCCTCATCCATTGACAGGTTTTCTTTTTGGAATAGGACTACTAAAAGCGGAGATATTCGCATAAGAATAAAACTTTTAATTTTTGTCCACATAAGATTTTTGCCCATTCCGACTCTTGAATATTATCCGACCATCACCAAACTCAATATTCTTCTTCCTTTCTGGGAGCTCAATTAACCACCACCATCCTATCAAAATTGCGACTCGTAGCGTGATTACAAAAAAATGGAAAAATTGGATGCATTACCGATTTGTGGGATATCTCCGTCGTATGACCAAAATTTTGAAAGTTCATGTTAACGAAAATTCCTTATTTAGCAATGATGTAAACCTTATTTTATGCTTATATTACTGATGAAATAAATTTCATTACTAGATTCACTTTTGGCAGTTTTGTTGAGATGTGTATTATTTTATTGTTGTAAAATAATTTCAGATTAATATCGGGTTTTGTTGTTTTTAAATTTTTAAAACAATCAAGTTTTATTTAAAGTGGGATGTAGTTAAAATTGATTTAATTTCGGGAAAGGCAAAGAATACATCTTTCGTCCAACGCCACTTGGACCCGAGATTAAGCTGAAATTATTTTACAACAATAAAATAATACACATCTCAACAAAACTACCAAAAGTGAATCTAAAACAAGTAAGCAAAAGGCTATAGTCGGACGGGGCTGACCATGTGATACCCTACACCACAACCTGTAGGAATTAGCTATGTGCAAACGCCTTGCACGCTGAATGTCCGGGTTCGATTCCCATCAAGTTGTCAATGGTGGCAAAATACCCCTTAGTAATGTTGGCGATATCTCCTGAGTATTTCAGCCATGAAAAACGTCTCTACAAGTGGCAACTTAGGACACGCCGTTCAGACTAGGCGATAAAAACTAGGTCACATATCAATAACATAATATGAATCCATTGATATAAGAGAAGCCTCCCTTGTCCCTACTTGGATGTTTGTGGAAAGCTATTGATTAGACCCTCCTGCTACATCTTCAATTTGTCTTTGAATATCAGGTTCTTTTTTGGAATACACCTAAAATAAATACATATATACCACGCAATTTGGTATATTTGATAATTGGAAAATTGGGAGTTTATTGATGATCTATCGTCCAAAATTGTGCACTTGTACCTCACATATGCTTCGAAAATTGTTCATTGTGGGAATATATTGTGATATCTAAAATATATTTTATACCGGTAGAAATAACTAACAAATTTATAAATCCCAAAATTATTCATATTCAATTATACAGCAAAGAAGATAGTATAAGTCAGCTGCGCTAACGGTGATATACCTTCAGCCTCTAAAAATATATTTATTTTGTAACACGAGTTTGCTTCAAAATACGTGGAATCTGTAGGTATCGTAATATTGGGCTATAGCAAATCAATTTTAGTAAGCTAAATTCCAAGTTTTGGAAATATTTGAGAATTATTTTTTCAGATTTGTAATTTTAGTTGGGCCCGCAGGGGTTTTTGGTACTTCTGGACTATTACCTCTGGAAGTATGACTTACCTCGGGAAAGGCACCAGAATATGGACCGTAAAAAGTACCTTCTTCAAAAAAAAAAAAAAAAAAATCAAACAGATGCGATACGGGTCCTCAAACTTCACTTTTCCCAAATTTTGTGTGGGAGGTACTCAAAGGACGGACCGATATAGTCCATATTCCGACCTGACACATGACTGGATGAAATAATACGATGTGTAAAGTTTCGACCAATCAGAAAATCCCCCTTGAGAGTTAACTTGCGGATTTGCGGCGCAAGTACAATCTGCTGGAAAAATTCAAAACGATTCTAGAGGACTCTTAAATTTCCCTTTTCCGAATTTTGAGTGGGAGGTACACTAAGAACCAATTTAGTCTTATCCGATCTATATCTGGAAGGAATAATAATAATATACGGAAAGTTTGGAGCAAATCGATTGCTCACTTTGCCAGTTATCGTTCCCACAATTTTTCTAAAACAATTTTGAAATTTTTTAGGGGAGTTGTGGACCGACATTGCCTACATTCGAACTTAGACAAAGTTTGGGGAAAATATTACGAAGTATAAAATTTGTTTCTGATCGGTAGATCCGTTCGAAAGTTAAGCCAGCCAGCTAGTCATTAAGAGAGACGAATGAACGGACAACGCTAAATAGACTCCAAATTGTCTGAAACGAATTTCGTCCAAATATACTTGGGATCTAAAACCAATATTTCGATGAGACTCATCTGTCGTCGTATTTTTGTTTGTATCCCCTTTACCATAAATCCAGAGGTATAAAATGGTGGCGAGGCGACCCCATGTTGCAATATTTGATTTTAAATATGATAGAGACAATTTGTAACATGGGAGGAAATTGTGGTTCTCTACACAAAACACATTATATATTCAGGCAGTAGGTGCGTTATCTAGCAGACACATTATTGCAATTTGCATCAGGGGATAGATCAGTAGTTATTTTTTCGTATGTAGGCTACTTTGCCGGTATATGCCCTCCAGGAATGAACATATGGACCAAAAATAAAATTTGTATATTTTTCATACAAAAGTAATGATCTATGTCAACCACTAAATAATATCAGATAATCATGCTAAATTATAGGCATTTTCTTCAACCTAAGCTCTTACTTCGTGCAAAATGTCGTGACTATTGAGCTATAATTGCGACCTCTAGCGGGTTTATTATTACACTACAAACAAAAAACTGGATATATTAGGCTGTAACTCTGTTATCTGATCACGTACATCAACATAATTGACATCAATTGAAAGGTCAAGAGATCGTCTTCCAAATATAGCTCACGAGTGGGGAAGTTGTCTTTCAGGAACAATGATATAAGCTGTTTATTAAAATTTTCACAATTTTCACACAAAAGTTGTGGTCCTTTTAACCCTCTTATATTATCTGATCACCATCTCAAATTGCAAGCTACTTCATTGTCATATACTCTTACCTTATTTAAAATTTCGAGGCGATCTGACTATTATTGCGACCTACAGAGCAGCTACAAAATCGGATAAAAATTATGTTTTTGGTCAATTTCACCCGCTAAATATTTCATGATCATCAGCAATTAAAATAGCGATCTATTCTGATGTGAAACCGACCTCCATAACTAATTTCGTGACGATCGGTCCATAATTGCGGCCTGGAGTTTGATTACAATTTATAATGGACAGACGGACGGACGAACACACACATCTCAAATCGCTTTATCTCGCCGAGATATGAAGATTGGTATACCACATTGGGGGTCTCCGACGAATATTTCGAGGTGTTACATGCATTTTTCCCAAAACAAACTTATAATACCCTTTCCACATTGTGGTGTAGGGTATAATTAAATAATGCATTACTGAGCTTTAATGCATTTGGTGCGGAAACATTTTTCGCTATATAGAAAAAAATACACCGTATTTCACAGTAGTTGTTCAAGCTCCACACGGCTATGCGGTGGTTTTTTTGATATTTGCAAAAACTACAAAAAAGTTATAACCCTAATATACAAAAAGCAAAATATAGTCTTTTTCTGAACAGAAACAGGGTAGATGCACAAAACGACCACAAAAACGTTACAAAATTGATTAGTTGTCAATGAGACCTAAAATTTTCTGAGCGACATTTTTACAGAAAATTTCGAGGCTGAAAAACGTAATCTTGTGGTACTTTTATAGCGGCTCTTAAAATAAAGGACGAAAAGGACATCGAAGGAAGCGAGTTATAAGGTCGAAGTGCTCTACGAAAATAACCCTCATTCGATTCGACTGAAGACATGTCATCTCAAAAATAAGCTAAAGCAACAACGAACAAAGATATAACGCTAATTCCTGATGGCTTACAGGGTCTCTAGCAAAAACTTCATCACGCCATCACGCGGAAGTTCGACTCACGGCGGATTTGTCCTTCGGGGTTCTTAATATACTCACCAAGGCCTTTCTTCCCCAACAGGAATTTTTTGTGCCCCAGACTTTCACCTCCATTTTGTTGTGTAATCTGTGGTATCTTATTCCTGAACTTGTTGACCTGGCATTGTTTAATACGACGGTGCAAAACACCGAATTTCCAGGGGGCGCAAAGGATGGTAAACAACTTGAAAGTTGCGAACTACATAGCAGAGTGCTGTTGAAGTAATCAGCTGTAACCAGATAGCTCCAAAACCACATGATGTCTGACGCTTGAATAAATTTAAATTAGAACAAAATTTAAAAAAGTTGATAAAAAGGAAGAATTTTTTTTAAATAGACTCAATTTTCTCCCTAAGACGTACCTAGTCACGTTTTTCAGGACATTGGCTTTATTATCTCGAAATCAGTAATACTTACGTATTTTTGTTGTTCAGCAAGGAATGTTAAGAACAGAATGGCCTTTAATTTAATGCTTAATATGGACAAAAAGCTTTAACCATTCCAGAGAAGTGGGTTCGTCGAAGTTGCTAAATAGTTAATAAACTGAGATTTCATAACTTCGAGGCCCCAGTGGAACGTGTTAACATTTTCCAATTGTGCTCAAACTTTGACAGTCTTAAAATCTTACCAAACTAAAAACTTTAAGTGGGTGCCGCCTAAAAAAATCCGACATCGATTTGTTTCCTTTGAACAAAAACCAGCCCACTGCTACAAATTATGACAAAGAAAATATTGACTTTTACATAGAAACGTTTGATATTTTATCAAATTTTATATTTTTGCATAGTTTAATAATAAAAAAAATTGTATTACAATACCATACATTTACATATGTATATACCCTACATAATACCCTCGGTAATACAATAATCTGCTAAAAAAAAATCGTGTTAAACGGCCATTTATCTTAATTTAGCACACTTTGAAGATTTTTCCAATATTAATTGACAATTTTACGACTTTTATGACGATTTTCGGCCAAAAACTGTTTGCATATTTTTTGCATATTTTTGGCATATGGACATCCGCATGTACACAACTTTTGGGGGAGACTTTTGGCGGAGACAGACAATTTAGACCGAAAATATTGTTAAAATATTTGAAATACCGGAAATATGTCGGAACCGTCATATAGGGGCTATACTAAAATGTGGACCTGTGGAAAAATATAGGTTTCAAAATATCCGATTTTACTTGTGACTACTGGTAACCCCAGATGCCAAATTACAGCCAACTCAAAACCGAAATCTGGATAATAACGTCCAAATACCTGAAATCGTACTGTATTTTTTGGTAGATAAGTCTTCTGATCACTAGCAACCCTAAACGCAAAAGTATAGTCAGTTCGGCCTGAAAATGGGACTATACCTCTATACTATGGTGGAAGGAATAACACATTAGTTGTGTTCCTTGACTTGCCTGAGGTTACCATTTTTAACCTGCAAAGCGTTCCTTAACCCCAAAAATGGCTTTCTCTTTTACCACAGGCTACCAGACAAATTTCTTCGGTTAAAAATAGTAGAAATGGTTTTTCGACATTTGTTTGATTATTTGGCACTGATGAAAAAATTAACAAAAACAAAAGAAAAAAGCAAACACTAATAAAAAAATTAAAAACAGTGAAATAAAAAAGAAAATTAATTTTTTTTTGTTTCCTTTTGACATTCTAACCAGATCTACTATTTTTCCATTCCTTTTCTTTTGTGGTAAAACTGGTCATGAGAGAACAATTGTGACCGTTTTCTTTTTTTACCACTTTTACCATTAAAAAAGTAAAGGAACAGAACTATTTTAAGTAAGATTCGTAATAAATAGCACTGACATTTTGTCCCAGAAAAACTGCTGATTTTTATTTCTTACAATTAAAATAGGCCAGAACTGGTATATACTTCGTTTCCAATTTAACAATTCCACAAATTATAACTACAAATAACTTTCCACAAATAAAAGCTACAAATAGCTTATTTCAATATGTTTAGTACTAAACCTTGAATAAAATCAGAATACAAGAAAATCGTTGCTTGAAATATTCTACATTGGAAAACACACTTTTCTATAATTGCATTACACCAAAATAACAATCATGTGGGCAGCACAAGATAACGAGATATCCTTACGAAATACGACTTCGTATCACGTAAAAAAAAACAACAGTAATAGAGATATCGTAAATTCCATTACAGAAAATAAATTCCCATTATTCTTCTTTGAACAATTTTATGAGTGTTAAAGAGAAAATTTCCCTTTCTTGCTGAATTAAAAATTTCCCACACAAAAACTCTTATATTCTCTTATAATTTAAGAGAAACTTCCAGTTGAGAGAAATTTCCCCACGAAAAATATATAAAGAGAAAACTACCCTTCAATATAGAAATGAAAGAGAGTTTTATTCCATAACTACCACGCACATACACGTAAGAGAGGGTGCATTGTAATTGAAACATAAATATAAAAATTTCCTGAGAAAATACGACAGAGACGATGGCTACTACATCTGGCCAAAACAAATTGTCCTTAGTGGCTTCGTTTCTTAAATGATAACCTAGAAAAGGAAAAAAACAATAATCCATTTTTATGTTAAAGAGTTATGCCATTTAAAGAGGAATATGTTTGTGCTGATTTTAATTTTAAAACTGAAAGGAGCAGTAGTAATGAAATATGTAATTAGCTCAATGTGTTGTAACCTTTTCTATGTTACTGTGTTGAGTTTTGATGAAGAGATTTGCCTAATTTTTCAAAGAATTTTGAAATGAGATACTTTTATCTTTCTTTCGGCAGTGATGCCATACAAAATATCTGGACATACATGCCGGGAGACACACATAACATTGACAACAATGGAATGCCTCCAAAAATATTCCTTTTGTTATAACACCACTTTCCCACCCCTCAGCCGGTAACACGCGTACATTGTGAGAATACAACCCCGTCACAGTACTAATCATTTCCCTGGTAGCATTGTAACCAACATCTCAATCCCAATACCAAATAAATGTAACGAAAGTGTGTGTTTCTATGAATTCGTTTTTGTTTGTCGTTCTCAACATCATCGTCATTGTCGTTGTAAGCAAAACCACGATGAGCAGGAGCAGGTGAAAAATCACAACTATATTCGGTTACACATTTACCCTGTCTGTAGTACTCAAATTCGCCTAAAGTCCCGTGACACACAACGAGCATACACAGGAATGTAAGAGGGTGTATGTGATTTGTGTGGGAGAAGGAGATTATTTTCTTTAGATTGTTTGATTCATGGTAAGAGGCAGGCATTCAATGATGGGATGATTTCCGTTTGATGTTTGCGAGAAAAAACGAGCCGGGAAATTTTCGCACGGAAATTTGTTATTGACGATGCCAATTGCAATTCTTTAATGAAATTGATGATGTCAACCCTATTTCCGGTGTTATTGTAACTGTTTGATTGAAATCGTTCTTGCTTTTATATTATCGGTTTTTCTTTTTTTCTGCGAATTTTGAATTGTTCGTAAGAAAAAAAGAACATGTGCCGGGAAAGTATATGAAGAGATAATCAAATATAATGTAAATATTTTGTTGATTCTCAAATTCAAGGAATATCGGTAAAATGAAAAGCAGACTTGCCATACTTTGAGGACGTCATACATTTTAATGTTTAAAAAACTCATTGAGAAAATATAACGGATTTTAAAATAAAATCTTTAACCGATTAACATCCCCATAAGCGTGGATATTTAAACATTATTTTTGGCGGACTATAACATTCATAAGCGCAGATTTTTAAACAATGTTTTTTGGAAGACTCTTTCAGCCATACGCGTGGATTTTTAAAAAATTTTTTTGGAAGGCCTGTCAATGCCATAAGTGTGAATTTTTAATCAATATTTTTTGGGGGAACTATCACAGCCATAAGCGTGGATTTTAAACAATATTTTTTGGGGAACTATCACAGCCACGAGCGTGGATTTTTTAAACAATATTTTTTGGTGAACTTTCACAGCCAAAAGCGTGGATTTTTAAACAATATTTTTTGGGGGAACTTTCACAGCCAAAAGCGTAGATTTTTAAACAATATTTTTTGGGGGAACTTTCACAGCCAAAAGCGTGGATTTTTAAACAATATTTTTTGGGGGAACTTTCACAGCCAAAAGCGTGGATTTTTAAACAATATTTTTTGGGGGAACTTTCACAGCTAAAAGCGTGGATTTTTAAACAATATTTTTTGGGGGAACTTTCACAGCCAAAAGCGTGGATTTTAAACAATATTTTTTGGGGGAACTTTCACAGCCAAAAGCGTGGATTTTTAAACAATATTTTTTGGGGGAACTTTCACAGCCAAAAGCGTGGATTTTTAAACAATATTTTTTGGGGGAACTTTCACAGCCAAAAGCGTGGATTTTTAAACAATATTTCTTGGGGGAACTTTCACAGCCAAAAGCGTGGATTTTTAAACAATATTTTTTGGGGAACTTTCACAGCCAAAAGCGTGAATTTTTAAACAATATTTTTGGGGGAACTTTCACAGCCAAAAGCGTGGATTTTTAAACAATATTTTTGGGGGAACTTTCACAGCCAAAAGCGTGGATTTTTAAACAATATTTTTTGGGGGAACTTTCACAGCCAAAAGCGTGGATTTTTAAACAATATTTTTTGGGGGAACTTTCACAGCCAAAAGCGTGGATTTTTAAACAATATTTTTTGGGGGAACTTTCACAGCCAAAGCGTGGATTTTTAAACAATATTTTTTGGGGGAACTTTCACAGCCAAAAGCGTGGATTTTTAAACAATATTTTTTGGGGGAACTTTCACAGCCAAAAGCGTGGATTTTTAAACAATATTTTTTGGGGGAACTTTCACAGCCAAAAGCGTGGATTTTTAAACAATATTTTTTTGGGGGAACTTTCACAGCCAAAAGCGTGGATTTTTAAACAATATTTTTTGGGGGAACTTTCACAGCCAAAAGCGTGGATTTTTAAACAATATTTTTTGGGGGAACTTTCACAGCCAAAAGCGTGGATTTTTAAACAATATTTTTTGGGGGAACTTTCACAGCTAAAAGCGTGGATTTTTAAACAATATTTTTTGGGGGAACTTTCACAGCTAAAAGCGTGGATTTTTAAACAATATTTTTTGGGGGAACTTTCACAGCCAAAAGCGTGGATTTTTAAACAATATTTTTTGGGGGAACTTTCACAGCCAAAAGCGTGGATTTTTAAACAATATTTTTTGGGGGAACTTTCACAGCCAAAAGCGTGGATTTTTAAACAATATTTTTTGGGGAACTTTCACAGCCAAAAGCGTGGATTTTTAAACAATATTTTTTGGGGGAACTTTCACAGCCAAAAGCGTGGATTTTTAAACAATTTTTTTTTGGGGGAACTTTCACAGCCAAAAGCGTGGATTTTTAAACAATATTTTTTGGGGAACTTTCACAGCCAAAAGCGTGGATTTTTGAACAATATTTTTTGGGGGAACTTTCACAGCCAAAAGCGTGGATTTTTAAACAATATTTTTTGGGGGAACTTTCACAGCCAAAAGCGTGGATTTTTAAACAATTTTTTTTGGGGAACTTTCACAGCCAAAAGCGTGGATTTTTAAACAATATTTTTTGGGGGAACTTTCACAGCCAAAAGCGTGGATTTTTAAACAATTTTTTTTGGGGGAACTTTCACAGCCAAAAGCGTGGATTTTTAAACAATTTTTTTTGGGGGAACTTTCACAGCCAAAAGCGTGGATTTTTAAACAATATTTTTTGGGGGAACTTTCACAGCCAAAAGCGTGGATTTTTAAAAAATTTTTTTTGGGGGAACTTTCACAGCCAAAAGCGTGGATTTTTAAACAATTTTTTTTGGGGGAACTTTCACAGCCAAAAGCGTGGATTTTTAAACAATATTTTTTGGGGAACTTTCACAGCCAAAAGCGTGGATTTTTAAAAAATATTTTTTGGGGAAATTTCACAGCCAAAAGCGTGGATTTTTAAACAATATTTTTTGGGGGAACTTTCACAGCCAAAAGCGTGAATTTTTAAACAATATTTTTTGGGGGAACTTTCACAGCCAAAAGCGAGGATTTTTAAACAATATTTTTTGGGGGAACTTTCACAGCCAAAAGCGTGGATTTTTAAACAATATTTTTTTGGGGAACTTTTACAGCCTAAAGCGTGGATTTTTAAACAATATTTTTTGGGGGAACTTTCACAGCCAAAAGCGTGGATTTTTAAACAATATTTTTCGGGGGAAATTTCACAGCCAAAAGCGTGGATTTTTAAACAATATTTTTTGGGGGAACTTTCACAGCCAAAAGCGTGGATTTTTAAGCAATATTTTTTGGAGGAACTTTCACAGCCAAAAGCGTGGATTTTTAAACAATATTTTTTGGGGGAACTTTCACAGCCAAAAGCGTGGATTTGTAAACAATATTTTTTGGGGGAACTTTCACAGCCAAAAGCGTGGATTTTTAAACAATATTTTTTGGGGGAATTTTCACAGCCAAAAGCGTGGATTTTTAAACAATATTTTTTGGGGGAACTTTCACAGCCAAAAGCGTGGATTTTTAAACAATATTTTTTGGGGGAACTTTCACAGCCAAAAGCGTGGATTTTTAAACAATATTTTTTGGAGGAACTTTCACAGCCAAAAGTGTGGATTTTTAAACAATATATTTTGGGAGAACTTTCACAGCCAAAAGCGTGGATTTTTAAACAATATTTTTTGGGGGAACATTTACAGCCAAAAGCGTGGATTTTTAAACAATATTTTTTGGGGGAACTTTCACAGCCAAAACCGTGGATTTTTAAACAATATTTTTTTGGGGGAACTTTCACAGCCAAAACCGTGGATTTTTAAACAATATTTTTTGGGGAACTTTCACAGCCAAAAGCGTGGATTTTTAAACAATATTTTTTTGGGGAACTTTCACAGCCAAAAGCTTGGATTTTTAAACAATATTTTTCGGGGAACTTTCACAGCCAAAAGCGTGAATTTTTAAACAATATTTTTTTGGGGAACTTTCACAGCCAAAAGCGTGGATTTTTAAACAATATTTTTTTGGGGAACTTTCACAAAAGCGTGCATTTTTAAACAATATTTTTTGGGGAACTTTCACAGCCAAAAGCGTAGATTTTTAAACAATATTTTTTTGGGGAACTTTCACAGCCAAAAGCGTGGATTTTTAAACAATATTTTTTTGGGGAACTTTCACAGCCAAAAGCGTGGATTTTTAAACAATATTTTTTGGGGAACTTTCACAGCCAAAATCGTGGGTTTTTAAACAATATTTTTTTGGGGAACTTTCACAGCCAAAAGCGTGGATTTTTAAACAATATTTTTTGGGGAATTTCACAGCCAAAAGCGTGGATTTTTAAATAATATTTTTTTGGGGAACTTTCACAGTCAAAAGCGTGGATTATTAAACAATATTTTTTTGGGGAACTTTCACAGCCATAAGCGTGGATTTTTAACCAATATTGTTTGGGAGGACTATCAAAGCCATAACCGTGGATTTTTAAACAATATTTTTTGGAAAATATCACAGCCAAAACGTGGATATTTAACCAATATTTTTTGGAAAATATCACAGCCAAAACGTGGATATTTAACCAATATTTTTTGGAAAATATCACAGCCAAAACGTGGATATTTAACCAATATTTCTTGGGGCACTATCACAGCCTTAAAGTTGGATTTTTAACACGTTCGCGGACGCAAGCAAATTCAGAGAGGTGAAAAAAATGACACCCAATTATTTTCGAAATTGGTTTTTTGTTTTTATTTATTAATTATTGATTATTATTATTATTTTTTATTTATTATATAATGTATCTTGTTGAAATAAATCGTATTATGTATATTAATCACCAAAACTTAAGATTGTATACAAGAAAATGTACAAAAATTGGCTGACACTGTGAATGCTATAGCATTCACGTCATTTTGCATAGGAATGCTATAGCATTCACGTCCGCGAACGTGTTAAACAATATTTTTGGGGGGACTATCAAAGCCATTAGCGTATACTTTTAAAGAATATTTGTTGGGATTTGGATTCTTAACAATACTTTTTTGGGGGACTGTGAAAAGTATGTTGTTGGGCCTAATAAAGAATATTTTTTTTTGTTTTTGTTTTTGTTTTTGTTATATTTTCCTCTTTTTTTGTTTTATTTTAACACAAAAATTAAACATTCAAGCTAATTTAAATGTCAGGTCGTAATTAAACTCCCCTTTTAACAATTTGCCAACAATAAAAACAAGACAAAACAACATAATAAGCAATTGATCTAAAGTGGAAAATTTATCTACTTCACTTACTTTATTCACCGAACGAACGAAAAACAAAATACCCAACATTTGTAGAGTAAATAAACACAAATCCATTCCCAAAATGAGATAACGTCCTTCATGCATTAAACCTGTCTGTATATCTGGCCGCATATTCAGGCAGACTGATAGCGTGTGTTTGAGTGAGTGTGTGTACCTGTGTATCACAGCATGCATGTATGTATGCCGGTGTGGTTAAACATCATTAGCGTAATTGAATCATTAAGCAGCAGAAGCAGCATCCTCATCAGCTAAACACCAAACAAAACAAAAACAGGCCCGGTAAACTAACACGATTACGAGTAAATAGAACAAATTAACGTATGCAAATCCCTCTCCGGTAGCGGCTCAATTGAAAATGGCCAAAATAGAAACAATAATAAAAAACAACAACAACAAACGTTACAGCATAGCTCATCATCATAGCTTTAGGTGTGGTCGGAGGTTGCTATATAAAATGGGCATTCATATTACATTTCAAAAAACCGAAAACCTTGTACAAAAATTCCCCATGATATAATCTGATAATCTATGAGTTTTAATCAGTTGAACAACCCAAAAGGATGTGTAAGCAAAAACACTTTACCTTCACCTAGTCAGGTTTGTCGAAATTTATCAACACTTTCTACTTACGCATCAAAACACTTCCGTCTAATCGCCACAGCACACAGTAATGGTGAAGCAGCTAAACAAGCTGTCAGGCATTTAGTCATATATCTGGCCAAGCAATCTCGTAAAACCAAGCCACCATTTAAGCAAAACTTTCAGCCATGCCGCTGTGTTTCAAATGCGTTAAAATAGTATGCCTCTGTTAGGGTTATGTCTCTGGTCGAATTGAAGCTTGCGATTATGTGAGGCGTGTGAGTATGTACGTGTTGGCATACTTATGTATGTATGCATGTTGTGTGGAATTGAAGTATGTGTACTTCCTTTGCACACTCTTTTTACATCCTGTTCCGTTTTGAATCGTTTGTCATCAAACAAATACACCAGAATCCTTAAACGATATCACATACAAATTAAATAACAAATAACGTCGTAAATCGTAAAATATTCCACACGTGAAATGTAATGGAGTATTGATGCGCTTTACAACATATTTAGCAATGTCGGATAAGGTCTGAAACATTTCAATTAAAATTGTTTTTTTTATTTATTATTGTCTTTTTAGGACGAAGGCCATTATTTATGAAAGTTTTTAATTAATTAATTGGATTAATCGAGCTAATATGGCCTAAGGAGTTTTGTATTGAAAAATGAATTCTAGCGAAATACCACACACTCAACCATTACGCTACGATCGTTTCGCCTGGTGGTTTAAGCCAGGCTCATCAGGCGTATTTGAATGCTAATGGCTAGAAGACAAAGGCTGATTTTGATAACTTCTATTTATACAAACATTTTTACAATTTTGTAATTATGAAGTATTTATGGAAGTCTTTTTCTTTATCAAGTCACCCTAGTGTCTTGTCTAGGAATCATTTTCTCAATACATACACATATACAATCGAAGGGGGGTTTCCTTCATGCATTGTAATGCCTTCAGTTTTTGAAGTTTTTTTGGATATCATGTCGACTAGTTTTGTTGATATGATACATTGGCATCATGTCGACTAGTTTGTTGATATGATACATTGGCAGTGGCTTAGAACGCTGAGATCTCGACAACATTGTCTGTTTGTTGGAGAGAACCCAGGTTCAAACCTCAGCCGGGGCAGCCGGGCTCTGCTGTGAAGATTTTTTTTATTTATTATTGTCTTTTTAGGACGAAGGCCATTATTTATGAAAGTTTTTAATTAATTAATTGGATTAATCGAGCTAATATGGCCTAAGGAGTTTTGTATTGAAAAATGAATTCTAGCGAAATACCACACACTCAACCATTACGCTACGATCGTATAAAATTGTTTTTGCCGCAATTATGGACAAATCTTTACAAAATTTTATATGGAGGTCGGGTTCACACCAGAATAGACTCCTATGGTATTTGAAATCGTGAAATATTTAGGGGGTGAAATGGATCAAACACACAATTTTTATTCAATTTAGCGGCTCTGTAGGTGGCAATGGTAGTCTGATCGAAGCGAAATTTTATGTAAAGTTTCGGTTTACGACAGAGAAGTAGTTTGCAATTTAACGCGGTGATCATATATTATCATATAGTATTTTGTTTAATTGGGGGTTTAATTGACCAGAACTTTTGTGCGAAAATTGGTGAAGATGTTAGTGAAATGACTATATCTTTATTCCTGGAAATTTTGTTAAACCAATGTATGTTATATTTAGACATGGTATTTAGAAGATGATATTTAGAGGAACGCTTGACTTTTCCCCTGACGCTAATTAGGTTGATGTACGTGGTCAGATAACAGAGGTACAACCTAGTATATGCAGGGATCCCTCAGTTTTAATTGTGGATAGTGTATCTTTAACCTTAACGATAGAGATCGCAGTTATAGTTCAATGCTGACAAATGTTTGTACGAGGTAATCGTTTTGCTTAAGGATAATGCCAATAATTGTTGATAATGATCGGATAGTATTTGGCGTGTAAAATTGCCCATAACTTTTGTTTGAAAAATATCCAAATTTAATTTGTAATCAGTAATTTAAATTCTGGGGACACATTCGGACAACTTACGAAAACTAAACTTGAAAACCAACTCTTGACCTCTCACTTGATGCAAATTATATCAATGTAGCAGTTAGATAAAGGAACTACTGCCTAACATCACTGTGCGCTTGAACCAACTTTAAATGGAAGGTGATTACACCTGGGAAGTTTTTTCGGATTCTGATTCTCGATGAGAAAAAAACAACAAACCGATTTTTAAATAAATCGCGATCAAAGTTAACATTTTTAGGATTTTTTAGGTTTTTACAATTTCCCAGGTATAAGCACCTTCCAAGTTAGGTAAGGCGCACCGTGCATGATATTTTTTTGTAAGGAAGCGATACATTCAGTTCATTTTCAACTTCTATATCTCAAAAATGCTAACACCTAGGAAAAGGTCATAGAGGTCAGTCTTGTAGAGCATTTTCACAGCTACAACATTTTCTCTAATCCCATATCAATAGGACTTGTGGTTTGTTTATAAAGAACTACGTTTGCATATCATGCTACAAAATTTTGCAACCATGTATTAAAATCGAATCGGATAAATACATTTTTGATCCCTTTGCCTTAACCAGCAGTAAAATATCTTTAAAAGGTATAATGCTATGGGCCTTTTTGTCGCCAATAAGAAAAATTAAAGCTTAACTTAGGAATCGAGCTATTAAATCACATCTCACTATGGAAAAACAAAGAAGAAAAGTAAAGCTATCTCTGTTGATGACTCAGCAAAGATTTTTGATTTGTGAATCTGCCTAGGGATGGTTTGCATCTGCGGTTCTAATTGTCGAAGGCAAGACACCGATTTTCGGTATTTTGAAGGGTGGCCTCAATATACCACCGAAATGGCTGAAATTTGGTATTTTGTCTTCATTTGGGGTATAAAACTTTCCATATGAAATTTGCCGGTATAGGTCCACGCCTTCATATAGCCCCCATAGAACGGTAGTCAATATTCCTCTAATACAGCCCCCCTAGAACGGTACACCATTTTACAGAATAACGAGTGGACTCAATGATACGGGACCTACTGTTTATCGCCAAGTCCGAACGGCGTGTCTTACGACACCACTTGTAGAGAAGTTTTACATAGCTGAAATGCTAAGAAAATGTCGCCAACATTACAGAGGGGTAAATTTGCCACCGATGAAAATTTGATGTTGCCTGGCCTGGGAATCGAACAGCAGACCTCCTGAGTGTACGGCGGGTGTGCATAACACTTCACCACGGTGGCACCCACATATTACGATGTACAAAATTTGGTTCGAATAGGTTGATCCGTTCGCTAGTTATCTTGCACACCAGCCAGTCTGTAGCAAATTTCGTTCAAACATACTTGGGGTCTAAAACCATAATTGCGATTAGGCACATTTTTGAGTATATATACCCTTGTTAGACTAAAGTCTGAGGGTATAAAAACGATGCTGACTGAAACAGGAGTGTAGTTAGAAATATCATTGCTACAAGGAAAGACTGTTCATGAAACATTTTACCAATATGTAGTTAAAGAAATATGTCTAATACTGTAATTTTTTTTTTTTAAAAAAGTACAGTTTTCTTTACCCTGGAATCCATCCCCGAACTTTACATGGTCGCTTCACTTGAAAAAATCAATTTGCAAAAAAATGGAATTTGCTTGTGAATATTTTCGTCCGATAATTTTTCATATATTTTAACGTGGATAATCACGGCAAGAGTGCATCGATCAAATTAAATCTGTGTATATCAATAAAGGACCATCCTATAGCACTATGAAAAACTGGTTTAATGAATTCAATCGTGGCCGACACTAGCCAAAAAACGAAGTTCGTCCAAAAACGATCGCTGTGCCAGAAAAATTATGCCGTGTGTAAACGGATATACGTATGAAATGTAACTATGCCCGAAAAATCGCAACAATTGCCAGAATATGCTGTAAAAGCGTTCAAAAACCATGTTTTTGAGGCGTCTCAATCAAGCTGTAAACAACCCAACAGATGGTCGTATGTCAAACTGTCTTGAGTACGCTTAGGCTAAAACAGTCAAACTTTCCAAAAAATTTCAAAATGCCGCAAACTGTTCTAGTTCACCTCGTAGTCTGACAAATTACATCACCTGGCAACTTGTCGTTTCTGTTGTGTCAGACCATCTCAGCAGACCGCAAAATTTCATCACCATGTTTGAAACGCTGGATAACCAACATTTATTCAAAAATTCAGAAACAAGAAGTACAAGCGCCGTGCAGTGAAACATGGAGTTCCACAAGGTGGGGTGATATCTCCGAAAGTGTTTAACCTCTACCTCTACTGTTTCCAGCACCTCTAGAATGCATTGATATGGTAACATGTGCGGATGAGTGTACGATCTTGGCATTAGGTAATTTCCCTCATATAGTTTATGAAATGCTGAACCTCTTTTTGACTTATTTTATCACAACATGGATGGCAGAGAAGAGATGACAGGAAGTTTCTCTTCCGTCACTTCACTGAGAAGAGTGAAAGATGTCCCTTTTTTAAGTTTAAGAAGATCCTAAACATCTGCAATGCATGCAGTATGTTTTCAAAGGATTTTTTAGTATTTAATTTTTCAAGGACATTTTTATGTCCTTGTTATCCTTGAATGTAATAAATGGGCATTAATATATAAAGCCAATATTCTCCTCTTTAATTTTACACCAACAACAGGATCGTGCGATGAGTACAAGTTTTGAAAATATCTTTTGTTTTTTTTTAATGTTGTCCTTTGAAATTTGAATGCCCTTTAAAAGGCCAACGGGATCAGAAAACGAAAAATATGAAGTACCATTTTACTCCATTTTTCCTATAGTTTCAGAAGTATATAGCCCCGTCATGTGTAACGGAATTTTTTGAAAATTAACGGACTGTGATCGAGGAATTCAGAAACAAAAAGTCCAAGCCCCGTAGAGTGAAACAAAGTGGGGTGATATCTCCGAAAATATTTAACATCCAATCCTGCTGTATTCATCCCTCACCAGACGTCATTGAGATCATAACGTATGCGGATCATTTATGAAAGGTTGAACTTCCATTTGACTCATCTTACAACATTTTTCCAAGCGAAAAATATGCAAATAGCCGTCATTAAAACTACGGCCACTCTGTTCACCACATGGACGGCAGAGTTGAGAACTGATTTGAATGTCATGATCGGCGTTAGCAGAATTCCGACCACAAACTACCCCCAAAATTCTATGGGTCACAATCGACAGCATATTCGAGTCGTCCGCGCATGCCACAGCTATCTGCGACAAACTGAGATTTAGGAACAAAGTCTTCAAAGCCCAAGCCTGTACAACTGGGGTGCAGATAAAGAAACCTTGTTGACCACATGTAATGCGATAGGTGATGTGGCGCCAGTATCTTCCTCGAATATAAGCGCAGCGCAATGGAAAAAAATATTCAATCCTGCCCGAATGCCTCCTTGAGAACTGCAACAGGGTGTCTTATTTTGTCTTTAGCGGACCATCTGTATCAGACACGCTTTCGTTGTAGTACTTGACCGGGTGTTACCGTGAAAGCGTGGAAAATTTTAATCGAGTGTGTTAGAGCTACGGCCGATCTGATAAAACTTAGAGAATAAAGTACGAAGAGACACAACACTGAAGTTCGACATCTGAAAACTGTAATCAAAACAGACAAACCTGCGGTTGCACTCCAGGTTATGATAACATATCACCATATTGGCAGCGTATTGGCCCTTTACGCAAAAAGCCGCAAATCCGTACATTGATGTCTGAGGCCTCCATCCACCAAGGAATACACGCTATGATCTGGAAAGCTGTGCTGCTACCGAAGTGAATAGTGACCATATATACCCATTATTCAATCCAGGATTGCTTTACGCTATTTTTACAACGTGTTATTTACCATCGTGAAAAATGCGATGTTGTCTGGCCTGGACATTCGTGCAAGGAGAGCGGGCATACCATTGAAAATATTTTACTGTGTCAGAAATGTCAACCATAGGAAAAACATTTAGATAATTAAAAGTTTAAATTTGATATTGTGTGTCATTGTTATTTGTACCATGAAAACCCTAAAAGTCAATTTTAACCCAGAAATAGTGTTTAGAATTATAAAAATAAAAGTGTTATTTTTCAGCATATGTACACCATACAATGTCTTCAAAATTGACTGTAACCTTCAATATTCATACGTATAAATTGATTGCTTCGTTGCTTGTGTGAGAGTTTCATGTTTTGCTCCACTCTAAAATGTAAAATGGAATAAAATCTGAATTTGAAATAGCAATGTATTTCATGTCATATGCAAACCTACCGCTGCAACACTTATTTTACACCTCGATAAATACAATTATACTTTCACCTACAATGTGAAATGTATTCACATACATACGTACTTGAAGGAAAAAAACATCTACTCACTCACACACGTTCATGTAGTCAAATACAAAAGAATGTGTTTTTGTATTGAACAAAAGATCGGAAGTAGATTGGGGGCGTATGTCTGTATGTATGCCTGTGTAGCGGCAGTGGTGGGAAACATTGGTAGCGGCAATGATGATTGTGCAGCTTACTTGGCTAGTTCACTCGATGAAAGATGAATTATAAACGTGAGTATGTAACACACATAAAGTGAGGAAAAAAACTGCAGGCGAAGAATACAAATTAGGTTAATTGCTTTTACCGGGTACTTATGCAGTTAGTAGTACACCTACGGTTCTACAATATTTGTCTGCATTACTTGAATACATACTTAGAAACTTGAAATAGGAAAAATAAAACATATTTCCAACACATACAGGGGCGCTTATACATACATATGTATATACATACTTATGTAGCGCGTTTTTATAAAGTTCCTATCTTTTGTATGATGATTAAATTGCAGAATTTTCTAATTGGGATCCAAGTATTACGAGGGGTATGAAATATAGGATGGTAAATGAAATATGTATGTAAAGCTCTGAATGTTCTAAAGCAGCCAAAAATGCTCTTGAAAAGGGTATGTTTCGAATTGTAATAGTCGTTAAAAATCCACGATAACAGCTGCGATCAAACAAAATGTTCGATACCAAAGAATAAGCCTCTTGAGGCGGTGTAGAAAGAAGTAGCAACAATTCGGTGAAAACCTAAATTCTTCAACATCAGGACAGGCGTTCATGCAATAATGAATGAATGCTGGTGAAAGAAATGCCCAAGGATGCCCCCCTACCTCACGGTCTTGCATTATCAGTTCACGCACGGCATCAATGTTCTCTGACACAACGACCGTTTTTGGACGACGCACAATGGTTCTGAAATCCATTTTCCTGACCAAAAACCAACATTTGGTTTTGTCAAAGATATTTAATTTCTATATGGGATTCGATAGCAAACATAGTGAAACTAAGGAAACGAAAAAAAATAGCTCAACATATGGGAAGGTGTGGGCGTGTGGTGCACCAAAAGACAAACATTTGTCCCATTTTTGGGAAATACGTAATTTTTGCAGATATCTGGAGAAAGAAATAGCTATTTTGCGGAAACTATAACAGATATTGTGTTCATTGCTTATTGGTAAGGTAGGTAGGAGTGTGGCTTTTAACAATCGGCTCAATAAATTACCGTAGCGTTTACACAACATGAGCTATTTTTTTCCTCAGGTACTAAATTTTATGAAATTCAAAATTTAGTGGCCTAGAACTTTTGTGAAACAACATGGAACAATGTTCTGTTTTGACAGAAAGGTCTCCTCTTTCAGCTCATATATAATTTTTTCCCAAGCCGTTCCGTCCGTTTAACACTTTTTTTAAATTTATTGAAATTACATGGGTAAAAACGTGACTTTTTTCATACCGTTTTATATGAATTACCGATTTTTTACACAAATGGAATTTTTTGAGTACATGAGTTTTTATACGAGTTACAAATGTTTTATGAAATCCCAAAGAGATTTTTTTTAATTTAAAAAAAAAATTAAATTTTTGGTAAAACTTTTTAGGAGGTTTGCGTTTTTTTATTTGTGATGACGACTTCTATTTTGTTTTTCAAAATAATCTGGCTTAATCCCATAATCGTTGTTTTAATACTTTATTAAAACAACTTTAATTTATTAGTGGGAAACATTGGCAATGTTTACCAAGGGGTAAGGCAGGGAAGACTATAGTTTCAGATCTCGCCACAGATCTTCATCAGTTCCCTTGTTTCTTGTTTTTCAACAAGAAACTTTTTATACCCAAGTGTCAATTGCCCGCTCAAATAGATACGTTTAGGTAGTGCCAAAGAAATTCTCGATTAGAGTGTTTCTTTGCACACGTACTCGTATCTATTTGAGCGGGCAATTGACACTTGGGTATAAAAAGTTTCTTGTTGAAAAACAAGAAACGAGGGAACTGATGAAGATCTGTGGCGAGATCTGACTGTGAAAGGGTAGTAGTTGTAATCATGACAGTAATCTGTTTTTTTTTTGGTTCTCTAACCATAAACGTGAATTTTTAAGACAGCTTTTGAGGAGTTTCTGGACAATAAGCGTGGATTTTAAAGAAACCACTATATCAAAGTGTGAATTTATCTTTACATTTTTTACAACTGCTGGAGACCTCAAAAGTCAAATTACGGGTAGTTCTGCCAAACAATATATGTAAGACCCTGAAAATACCGAAAATCGGGAGGTACCGTTATATGGGAGCTATAACAAAACATTGACCTATGTTGACGATTTTTCCAAAAGAAGTTTCGTGACCACTGAAAACTTCAAATGTCAAATTACACCTAGTTGGATTTTTGTGGAGTAGGTTTGTGACCACAGAGAACCTAAATGTGAAACTACAGCTAGTTCGGTTAAAAAATTTTAGCTATAACCCTCAAAATACGGAAATCGGGAAGTACCGTTAAATGGTAGCTTTACCAAAATATGGACCTATATTGACGATTTTTGATGGAGAAGTTAACCTTAAGAGAAGAGAACCTTAAATGTCAAATTACAATTAGTTCGGTTAAAAATTGTAGCTAAAATCTTTAAAATACCGAAAATGTACCTAAAAACGTCAAAATACCTAACATCGGGCTGTACAGTTATATGGGGGCCATACCAAAACGTGGATCGATATAGCCCATGATCAAACTTGACCTGCCTGCAAATAAAAGACGCATCTTCCCAAAATTTCAGCGACCTATCTCCAGTTTTGTGGATGCTAGAGTGATTACCACAATCGGATGTACGGACATGTATAGATCGACTCAGAATTTTACCCTGATAAAGAATATATATAAATATATTCGTCCAAAAATTTTTCACAACTTTCGACTTGGATAATCACGAAAAGAATGCATCGATCAAATTAAATCTTTGAATGTCGATAAAGGACCATCCTATAGAACTATGAAAAACTGGTTTAATAAATTCAATCGTGGTCGGCCCTCGCTAAAAAACGAAGGTCGTCAGGGTCGCTCAAAATCGACCGTGGTGCCAGAAAAGAAATGTTCCGTGCGTGAACGGATAATGCGATATCGCCGAGTTATATACCGTGAGATAGAGGCATCTTTGGGCATTTCCTCCACCAACTAATATTTGACATTGCACAAACACCTAGCCGCAAAAATGGATTTTTCTCTCTAGATTCAGCAAAATTGGACAATCGCTCAAAGAAAGGCTCTTGTGGATTGTTTCAAAGAAATTTTACATAAAATCGATGGCGGTGCTTCGAACGACGTTTATATATCGTCACAGATGACGAATTTATGATCTATGCTTAGGAGCCCGAAACAAAGAAGGAATCGGCTGTCTGGGTCTTCGAAAACGAACCAAATCCAACGAAAGTTGTTCAAGTAAGAAGCAAAAAGTCACCTGTTTCTTCGGCTAAACTGACCGTGTGGCGACTATACGGCTTGAGAAATATAGGACGGTTAATTCTGACTGTTACACTACAAATTGTTTGGTTGAAGTCTCCTGAGAAATTCGAAAAACGAACAAGAGACGACGAATCGTTCTGCATCATGACAATGCGAGCTCTCACACATCATTCTGCATCATAACCTATTTTACCGGACAACACGTGGAAGTGATGGGTCATCCGCCGTACAACCCTCCAATCCAATGACTTCATTTGAATCCAGCACATCAAGAAAAAATGCTGGGTCAACGATTTTTGGCGCCTGAAGATGTTGTTAAAGGAGTTCAAAAGCCATGTTTTAGAGGTGTCTCAATCCGAGTGTAAAAAGTGCATCGCCAATAGGTTTTAGCTCACGAAAAAGTGTATAAATCATGCTGGAGACTCCCTCCCTCCATACTATGGTGGAATGTATAAAAACGTAGTTATGTACGATTTACATTGAAATCCACTATGTGTAGAACACTATCGATGATGTTAACTTTCATAAAGTTTTTTGAGGGGAAGATGAAACTGATTCCTCGTTGTGGCTATCATCTTCGCTCCCTCGATACAACTCGATACAACCTGGAGCTTAATAGTGGAATTGATAACGCAATCACAAAATCATGCTTCAAGGTTGTAGCTCTTGCAGTCAACAGTTTATAAATTGTTTGCAATTGATCAAACTTCTTTCCCGGCAGCTTCAAATGATCTGGTATACGTTACCAGTGTCCTGTAACTGTGCTGGAATTAGTAGGGCCGGATTCAAACTTCCCGTGGTTTATGTCAATCAACAATCAAATTAACTCTGACTGTATTTTTATTTTCCTAAGCCATCAACTGAAGGTCTTAAGGTCTTTAATGGATTCTTTGCAGACAAAATATGACTCTGTCTGTAGGGGCACTTGTAGATACCCTTATGCATCTAGGTTTTTGATTTATTACTGCACCCCCTATGATGAGAGTTGGACATCCCTTCTTACATCTGTTGTCGGTTCAAATGTTAACTTACATTATGGTTTACATATGTTATCTTACATTACATACCTCTTTAGTATTCTATTTATAGAACTTCACTTGGGATGAGATCGCTCTGTTAGCTCCTCTCCTGTTTTCTGAGTTTGTAATCACAAACACAACATTACATCAAACATTACAGCATAATCGGTTGTTGTTCGGCCTAAGCTCGTTGGTAACCCAAGCTTACGATAGCTCAGTGGGTGTGCTGAGCAGTACGGGTCGTGGAACCCAGGTTCGATTCCCACGACCAGCGATGTTTTTTTTGTTTTTTTCTTATTACTATAATTTAAACAAATGACTTTTTTATTGATTTTTTTTATCTTATAACTTAATGGAAATTATAACAAGATAAACGCACACAAATTTTGGTTTGATGGTATATAATTTGTTCCCAAAAGTTTTGGTTTTTTACGGATGTTAAAATTTCCCTTTTGTAACAGAAAGTGGAGAGAAATACTTTCCCTTTTTATTACCTTTCTCTTTTCATTCAAAGTCATACCCCCACATAGTCATATTTCATTGAGTGAAATATAATTTTTTATGATTTTTATTAGAAGCCATATTTATTCTGGAATTTTGGGTCTGTATTGGTAATTCAGCCATTTCTCTTGCAAAATAGCCGAAGTTACAAAAGGTGGCTAAGGGTAAAAGTTGCTGATCATTTTGTTCTAACCTTGAAAGTGTTCATTTCATAATCCAAGTGCTTCATTATAAGTCCTTAAAAGAAAGTATTATCCTTTCGAGAGAATAAAGTTATATCCTTGAACCTATTTTGTAAAAATCCTTGTTCAAGATAAACGAAGATCTTGCGTGAAACATATTTGTTGTCATTGTAACCAAAAGTGGCTTTTCGCTGTATTAGAGTGGCAATTAGTTCGTTTTTTATTGCTAACCTATAAATTTTACCAAAAATATCTGGTCGCCACAATCAACATTTTTATCTTTGAGGGTTTTTGAATGAAAATTCTTTGGTGGCTTAATGCAAAATCCTGTTCCTGAACACTTGGAAATGTTTTTCCCTGGCAATATTATTCAAATTCGTTTGGATATTTCTACTTTGGTAAGCCCAAGACAACCACATAAAACCTCTCTAATATACGAGAGCTAATTTTCCCTTGGTATGTTTTACATTCTTATGTTTCTAGAACACCCTTGTCCCTGGTTCTGAAATCTATTCCCCCTTGGGCCTACAAGCTTTGTATCCAGAGAGATTCATCAAGTATATGCAGTGTTTATTTGTTTCTGGTGATCGTGCCAAACGGTCGTATAACCATCAAAGCCGACGGGAAATCTTGTGACAAAAAGTGGTGTTTAAAACCTTCTAAAGTCAATAATCCACGGAATTACAGTGAATTTATATCGCGTTCAGTACAATTTTTTTATTATTTATCATTAAATTAAGTTAATTTTTCCTTCTAAAATTATAAAAATTGTCTGTTGTTTGTTGGTAAATGGTGTGAGAAACAAATTTATATTCTCTTGTTAAACGGCGATCAAGTAGAAACGCTCGGAATCGAATCAACAACCTATCTAAATTGAGAGAAACGTTTTAAAAAGATAAGTAAAATTAATCGGAGTGTTTTTAGTTTCGTGTTGAATTGTTCTAAAACTGTTTAAATTGCCATAAAATCACATCTGATCATAAAAATATTAAATCAAGTGGTAAAAATTGTGTCAAACTCATCATCTGTTCACTGAAAAGTGAATTATATCGATGTTTGGAGCTAGCTGTGGGGATATTTGACAACTACCCCTACCCCCTCGAAAGGCCTTTCAACGTGGGAGCAGCGCCAATTAACAAGTAAGTGGTCAAACTCTTATACTCATATCAAATAAACACAAAAAGTGCTAAGAAACTCAGAGAATAAACAGAAAAACCGTTATATCTCTCAATTCATACAATCATTCTAAAGGTTGTAAAAATTAAAAACAAATTGCTTTAAAAAAATGTTTAAAACTTTTGAATTTATTATGATTTAAAATAAGTTTAAAAAATATCCTTGGGTTTATTTGTGTTTGTTTGATCGTTTTGCGTTTATACACTAGTGATGTAGATCTGGTTGTAATTTTAATGTTAAGCACAGTGTTAGCAGTTGACAAGCTGTTAAAGGTATTGTTCCTCTGTTAGCTTTGTTAAAGAGAGAGTATAGTTTGAAAAGCACTGCTTTGGTAAATTTTTCAATTGCTAATAACTAATTTTTGTTTGGATTTTTGTTTAATAAATTTTCCGATTTATCATTACTATTGCAACCAGTAAACATCATTAGTCATTGTTTTTATATTTGATGTGATTTTGCTATTTAATTCGAGCCTGATTGTTACGAATTCGCGTTTAAATTCTTGTTTAAAAACTTAAAGCTGATGACATACGCTAGTCAGGGATGCCAACTGTTCTGAGGCAAAAATCGCTACAGCCACATACGCACCATAGGTTTGTAGCGTTTTTTACCTTGAAACAGTCGACATTCCTGCTTAAACAGTGGTTTTTGTACGTTAAAAGTCACCACATGTAGTGGGAAAACCACCAACTTGGCACCCCTGACGCTAGTATGTGTGTGTGTGCATAAACCCATTCAGGTCATTGCACTCACAGCTGTTTTGATGACCATAATCAGAAACGAAACAAAAGAAAGAACACACACACATAGTTTTTTGGTATAGTAATGATCTTTCTAATGTCGTCGAGTTAACGTAAAGTATTTTGCTTCGAACCGAAATTTCTATTTCCTGGCCGATTTTACATCCACATCCATGGATGAATAACATGCATAGGGTAAGTGCACCAGTAGTCGGCACTTTAAGGATTCTCGCATCTTCAGCCGTATGTCATTCCGAGTCTAAATATCCAATCAAATTAAATTTAAGTTGTTGTGATTCGTTATTTTGTGTAGTTTTAGATTATATAAACAATTTTTTTGATTATTTCTGTTCAACATGCAAAAAATACAATTTTAGTGAAATACTGCTTTTTCACCAGTAGTCGGCACCATTCCCCAATAGTCGGCATGATATGATCCAGTAGTCGGCATGTTATATTTAAATAAAGAAAAAATGCATACTTTACATTTTTTCTTAAATATTTGAAAGAACAATAGCATAAGCATTAGGTATTTACACATTTCTAGTTTATTATAAACATTTCTATTCAAAAAATAAGGAAATTTTAACATATTGTTTAAATAAACTAGTTCGTACCCAATAGTCGGCATCTATGTATTACCCAGTTGTCGGCACCCCACAACGTTCGCACTTCAAATCATGGCTAATATTGCTTAAAATCGCTAAAGTTCCTTTCAAATTAAAACTATTTTTTTATTAATTAGCCTTTAAAGTATTTCTTTATTATTTTTTATAATTTTTAGCTAAAAGTAATCGATAAAAATCAATGTTTATAACCCCATGCCGACTTCAGGCAAATTTTATATTTTTTTGTCCCTAAAGTCGGCATCAGCAAAAATTGCACAATTATAAATATTTTTTAAAAATTTCTTTTTCTAAAGTGTTCTTTTAACTGTTCTCTACCTACATAACAAAAATGTTGTGGAAAATTTCTTCATTTTAAAATAATTACAGAGCTTATAAAGTTAACATCTCCACAATTTTTTTCTTAAGAAACATGCATTTTCGGTTGTGGTGAAAAACCCGCACTGACAAAAACTTAAATTTCGATATAATAATTGGTCCTAGCTCAATGAAATTTTATATAAAGTTAACTGACAATATTGTTGAAGCATTTTTAAGATTATTTTCCTATTTTGTTTTCTTAATTTTTAGTTATTTGAGTTCAAATCCAAAAGGTGCCGACTACTGGTACATGCCGACATTAGGTGCACTTACCCTATATTTGAAAACAAGAAGATTTAAAAGAAAATCGAAGTTTAATTAATTTGCTACCTCACACCATCTCACACTTACATCAAAGAAATAATATTTGTTTATGAATTACTATATCCCCACATACATATTTAATTTATACTGCTATTTAAAATTTTAAACTTATATATCTGTCTCAAAACTTGTTGGTATATTTTTATATGTTTTTTTTTTTAAACCAAAGCTAGTGATTTCTTATTGATGTTTGGTATGAATTTTATATACTTCGAATTTAGCTTTCTAGCATTGTTTTCTCTGCTTCATTTCATGATTGTAGAATTAAGTTGAGGATTATTTATAGATTTTTTTCTAATGGAATTTATTTTCAATAAAATGTCTGATTTTGTAATTATGCATTAAACGAACTGTTCGAGTTTAATTAGTAGGATTTCGGAATATACGGGTAAGGAAATGGATATGGGTTTACTATGAGTATTTAGATCTGTTTTTGGACTTGATAGTAAACAGGTAGGGAGGGTCTACATGCAACTTCCAGCTATGCATGTCATATACCAGCTATGGTGGAAATATCTCTTTCTTTCTATTTCTTATGGGACTATGGGTATTTTCTCCTCTTTTTTCGATCTTCAACTACCTGTCTTTTGTCTTCTCTTGTCATTTAATGCACGCATAAAAAAATTAAAACTGATAGTTCGCGAAAAATTAGTTGTTGATCATTGGCAAGATCCCACCCCAACCCACGAGCAATAAGGCCGGTGAATATGCGTGTAGCCTATTGATCCAACTTAGCCAACATCCTTTGGAAACATTTTAGCTTAATTGAACCGATGCTCGCTACATGTCCCGGTTGCGTTATATTGTTCAATGTTTTAGTCATTCTCTTGAAGTTCATATTTACTTCTTCCGTTGTTTTTTTTTCAACAGATTTGTAATGGCCTCGACAACTGACGTCAGGATCAGGAACTTCAAATGGTGCTGATTACTTAGTAGGTTTTTCAAATTCTTCTCCATTTGTCTGCTGTCATCCACATCCGTAGACCCGAACAGAACGTTATGCAGCGATCCAATGAACTCACTTCATTCCCTGAACTTCCCCGGGAACAAATATTTATTTATTTGTTCCATGTTCCCCACCGATCTTTCTATTGTATGTCTGTTTCTCGAGCTCCATTAGTCTGAGACACGATTTTGTCATTTGCTTTAGCAAATGCGGCTTCATGCTGCATTCAGTATCACACTGCATGACGGCGGTACTATATCCACAGCAGGGACGTACGCACGGTTTAATTTGGGGGGAAGGGGGCCTACATTGAGCAAAAATAGAAAAAGTTTACACTATTTAAGATACAATTTTTAAATTTGGTACAGAGTATAATAAATTATATATTAGTTTTTTGAATTGAAAATGAACAATTTCAGACCACCTTTGATAGGGTTTTCGGTATTTTGAAATGTTTAACCATATATGTTCACGTTTTGCGTATATCCCAAAATTTTCAACTACATTTGCGCCTTATTGGCATTTGGTTTCTAATTTTATCGCAAGTTTTTCAGTATTCGAAGATCTTACCATAATTTCTAAGAATATTAGCTGTAATTTGGTTTTTGGGATTCCATTTGGTTGAAGAACTTCCACTTTTCAAAAACACTTTAGTAATACTTAGTAATATTAGTTGTTTAGTAATATTAGTTGTTTGAAATTTCATACTATTCATCTGAATAGACATTACTGCATGGTTTTTAAATCCCCAAGTGCAACCTAAACGGCTTCCAAGAATTAAATACCCCCAAAAAGAGGGATAATTATTTTTTTATTTCAAATATTTATTATAATAAAAAATTACAATAAAAATTATGTAAAAAATTTCACTAGCATCTAAGGCTATCGGCTAAAATAGAAGAATAACTCGTATCCGCTAGTGCATATTGGACTTTATCGAATTAAAAAAGTATATTTTCTTAGGTTATCGACACAATAGCAGTAGACAATTTTCGATTGGAAATGAAAATTGTCTACTGCTATTGTGTCGATAACCTAAGAAAATATATATATATTTTTTTAATAAAACACAAAAACTTTATTTCTTTAAACAAAATGCAATACAACTAAATTCATTAAAGAAAGGCGTTTTTACCCGGAGTCGGGCAATACAGACTTCGACTCATAGACTCCAATTACTACTCGCAGTACTGTTTGAGACTACGAAACACATGTTTGGACTTTGCAAAAAGGGGCGAATAAATATTTTACAATATCACAAAACAACGGGAAAACTTATAGCTAAGTCCTGACAAAATACCATTAGCCGAAAAACTCCAAGATTTTAGTTCCTTCTGTATTCCCTACTTTTGGTATAATGTTACAGACAAAGCGTTGTTCATTAGTTGTACGAGAAAAAACGTTTTTAAATTCGATGACATTAAAAACTTTTCTGGATTCCGTTTTTGCTATTTCACCCGGAAACGCCTCCTCAACTCGACCAGGAGGCTATTTCGCTGAATGTGACGTTTGATATTTAACTATCGTTCTTCGTTCTGCAAATTCTACAGAAGCTGGGACCACTTTCATCTGTGTTGTAATGTGGTTTTTGCAACCTAGTGAATCGTCAAGTTCGAATATGGCCTATATCGGTCCACGTTTTGGTATAGCCCCCATATAACGAAACCTCCGGATTTTACGTATTTTGAAGATATTAATTATATTTTTTTCGCCGAACTACCTGTAATTCAATTCCCTCTGTTTAGTGCTTCGCTTTCTGAAATACCTCGCCTTTTCATCTCTTCATCCACTTGTTTGCGCCATCTATTCTTTGGCCTGTCAATTCTGCGTACACCGCCATGTGGCTCGAATTTATACGCCTTATTAGCGATTTCATCATCGCTCATTCTTTCTATATGGCCTAGCCAACGCAATCGCTGCATCTCGATACGTTTAACTATATTAATGTCGTTGTATAGCAGATACAGCTCGTGGTTCATACGACGTCGCTTTTCACCGTCAACGCAGATTGGTGGGTAGATCATTCGAAGAATTTGTCTCTTAAACACGCCAAGTACTGCCTTATCTGCATGTGCAAGTACCCAGGCTTCAGAACCATACATCAGCAGTAGGTAGGTAGGTAGTATCAGTGTTTTGCAAAGCGTTATTTTTGTTTGGTCAAAGTAGCATCTGTTGGCCAATACAACAGATGCTACTTTGGCTTAAGTAAGCACTTCAAAAACAAAGCCACAACTCGTATTACCTCGGTCCTATTAGATAGTTATTTACATTAATTCAGCAATCCTCGTTCCTTTACTCGCGAGGAAGCAAATAGAGCTTCTCTCTCCACTCACACAATTTAACTCATTGAAAAAACCATGCACTCACGCAATGACAACAGTGTTTTGGTGTGCGATTGCTGCATTAATTGGATAGCTCCCAATCTGGTAAAAATAAGCAAGCGTAGAGGGTGGGCGATTGAACTGAAATCGTCGGCAGTAAAGAAGTAAATTGTAAACTATGTCAATTGAAGTCTTGTGTGAATAACTGAAGTGAAGTTAATAAAGCATTGTTGAATCATAATCTAAAACGAACCCTCGATTTAATTGTTACAAATCGTATCGGGGAATAAAACGTAACAATAATTAATTTATGGTTAAGGGAAAAAAGTTCGGTCGAACTTAACGCCATTATTACTTTTTCAATATTTTAACGGAGTAAACGTTATTTAGTCATTAAATTCATTCATTCTTCCCAAAGAAAAAGAAAAATTAAAATAGGTGAAAAATAACTTCGTTAGCCTAAAAATTCCAAAATCTTATGCTGATAACTTTCATAACTTCTTTTGTGACGAAATTTTATTTCTTCTTATCATTTGGGATCTGTTCATTGGCATTTAGGTCCACCCAGGGCTTTGGAGTCGAGCCATTTTTGGTCAGACTCCGACTCCGACTCCAGTCCAATTTTTTTCTCGACTCCGACTCCAACTCCGGAGTCGACTCCGAAAATAGATAAAATAAAATTCACAACTTTCAACATACATTACATTGGGAGGATACCAAAACATAGACCTATATTGTTCGTTTCTTCTGGTTGACAATACGGAATACAAAGTAATAAGCACTTCAGCATACTTCACACTTCAGAACATGTAGCAAAATCGGGCGGTATTGTTACCTACCTAAACACCGACATACGAGTATATTTACAACTTTCCGCATTTGACTTATGTACCCAATGAGACTCGAAATATTAACACTCTTTGTAATTTTTTGAGTTATGGAAAATTAACGATATTTTAACACCGCAACGTGATTGAAGACCAAAATAACGTATTGCCCCTTAACATACACTTTCGTGGTTAAGGTTACTTGAAACCTTTATGTCAGAAGGGATCATTTTCTTCATTTTCTTCCTTCGGCCAAACTGACTTGTTTTACTAAAAAATTCTTTGACAACCCTTCAAAATAATTATTTAACATTTAAATTTCTCTTTGTTGATTCTCATATATGCTATACAACCTATGGTCAAGGGAAGTACCATGTGTTACCCTATCTATACTCATACTACATTCAACGATAATTATAATTAACTCGGATATGTGAGTTATAGAACTGACATAAATGTGAGCTCGAGTGGTACTTGTGTATAGTTAAGACTATCTTCATTTTGCCGACAGATTCATTTTGTAGAGGTACAAACATTCATACAAAGGTACACATCTATGTTATGTATGTAAGTATGCCACGTTACCTATTTGATATTGAATATTCACCTGCTGGTACGTGCCACTGCAACTGTATTAGTGTGCACGTGAACATGGCATGTATGAAAGTCTAAAGGTAAATTATGATGTGGAAATCGTACAAAGGATTTTCATGAGAAATGAGTCAATTTGACAATTATATGATGCTTTCGCTAGATATGTATGTTGTAGTTGTTGCAATACAATTGATGATTTTCGGATGATTCTAAAATTCAGTTTAAAAGTGATCAAATGAATGAGCAAAGGTTTACATTATTTCGCTTTTGTATTATTGCAGTACAGCAATGACAGTTTGGAGCTTTGTTTGGAGCTTTAATTAGTCGATGTGATATTATGGTTCATGATGTGGGAGTATATAAAGGGAAGCTATCGCCATAGAATTTAAATTTAAAATCAGGAGAACTTTAATACTAAAGACCCAATATAACTAAACACCCAAACTGCTTATTTCTAAATTTAATATTCCAATAAATAACATTTTCCGTAATTTTTCGTTTCCAAGAGCATCTTTTCTCTATTCCAAATAACTCAATTATCCTTGATTTAAATTATAAATAGTATTCCTTGCACTGTGCCAGACAAAATATACACAAATCAATCAATTCCATAGGAAAAAAATACAAAGCTTCTAAAGGCCAATTTAGTTTGCTTGCTTCTTTGATAAACGAAAAATCATTGTGCTAACACCTAATCTATATATATAAAAGAGCTTAGTGATGACTGAGTGAGTGAGTGAGTGAGTGAGTGAGTGACTGACTGGCATATCATCGCCCAGACGAAACCGCTGAAGCTAGAAAGCTGAAATTTTGACTGTGGGTTGCTGTATGTTTGTAGGGGTGAGATAAGGCTGGGTTTTTGGAAATTCGACTTAGAAGGGTACGAAAAGTACAAAAAGGTACTAAATATGGTACCCTTTGTATTAGGCAAACGGGAAAAGCTAGAATTCTGAAATTTGGAATGAGCATAACTGATGGAGAGCTAGAAAGATGTACCAAAGGGTTTTTCGAAATTCCACCTCTAAGTGTACGAAAAGTCCTAAAAGTTACAAAATTTAGTACCAGTTGTATATTTTAAACGGATTTAGCTAGAAACTTGGAATTTGGTATGTATATGAAGGTTTGGAAGTGGTGTTATAAAAGGAAATGGTTTAGGAAATTCGTACTCATGTGTACGAAAAGTACTAAATGGTACTAAATTTAGTACAATTTGGATTGGGGTGAAAATATAGAGCTGGAAACCTGAAATTTGGAATTAAGATTACTGACGGAGTATAGGTTTGAGATATGGGGGTAGTTTTGGAAATTCGTACTTATGTGTACGAAAAGTACTAAATGGTACTAAATTAAGTACAACTTGGATTTGGGTGAACGGATAGAATTCGAAAACTGAAATTTGGAATTAAGATTACTGTTGGCGTGTAGGATTGAGATAGGTTTGGAAATTCGTAAATTATGTGAACGAAAAGTACTAAATTGTACTGTATTTAGTACAACTTGTATTTGGGTTAACGGAAATAGCTGGAAACCTGAAATTTGGGATTAAGATTACTCTTGCAGTGTAGGATTGATATATGGGGTAGTTTTGAAAATTTGTACTTATGTATGTGTACGAAGAGTACTAAATGGTACTAAATTTGGTAGAATTTGTAATTGATTGAACGGATAGGTCTGGAAACCTGAAATTTGGAGTTAAGGTTACAGTTAGAGTGTGGGATTGAAGAAGATTTGGAAATTCGTAATTATGGGTACGAAAAGTACTAAATAGTACTAAATTTGGTACAATTTGTATTTGGTGGACGAATAGAGCTGGAATCCTGAAATTTGGCATTAAGATTACTGTTGGAGTGTAGGATTGAAGTGGTTTTAGGAATTAGTACTTATGGGTACGGAAAGTTTTAAATGGTACTAAATTTCGTACAATTTCGATTTGGGTGAAAGGATAGAGCTGGAATCCTGACATTTGGAATTAAGATTACTGTTGAAGTGTAGGATTGATGTGTTTTGGAAATTCGTACTTATGGGTACTAAAAGTTACAAAATTTAGTACAAGTTGTATATTTTGAAGGGATTTAGCTGGAAATTTGGTATTTGGTATGTAAATGAAGATTGGGAAGTGGTGTTTATAAAAGGAAGTGGCTTAGGAAATTCGTACTCATGTGTACGAAAAGTACTAAATGGTACTAAATTTAGTACAATTTGGATTTAGGTGAAAGGATAGAGCTGGATACCTGAAATTTTGAATTAAGACGGAGTATAGCATTGAGATATGGGGATAGTTTTGGAAATTCGTACTTTACGAAAAGTACTAAATGGTGCTAAATTTAGTACAACTTTGATTTGGGTGAACGGATAGCGTTCCAAACTTGAAATTTGGAATTAGGATTACTGTTGGAGTGCAGGATTGAGATAGGTTTGGAGTTTCGTAAATTATGTGAACGAAAAGTACTAATTGGTACTATATTTAGTATAACTTATTTAAGTTAACGGAAATAGCTGGAAAACTGAAATTTGGGATTAAGATTACTGTTGCAGTGTAGGATTGAGATATGGGATAGGTTAGGAAATTTGTACTTATGTGTACGAAACGTACTAAATTTGGTACAATTTGGAATTGATTGAACGTATAGGTCTGGAAACCTGAAATTTGGAGATAAGGTTACAGTTGGAGTGTGGGATTGAAGAAGATTTGGAAATTCGTGATTATGGGTACGAAAAGTACAAAATAGTACTAAATTTGTTACACTTTGTATTTGGGTGAACAGATAGAGCTGGAATCTTGAAATTTGGAATTAACATTACTTTTGGAGTATAGGATTGAGGTAGTTTTGGAAATTCGTACTTATGGGTACTGAAAGAAAAAAATGGTACTAAATTTGGTACAATTTGTATTTGGTGAACGAATAGAGCTGGAATCCTGAAATTTGGAATTAAGATTAATGTTGGAGTGTAGGATTAAAGTAGTTTTGGAAATTAGTACTTATGGGTACGGAAAGTTTTAAATGGTACTTAATTTCATACAATTTCGATTTGGGTGAACGGATAGAGCTGGAATCCTGAAATTTGGAATTAAGATTACTGTTGGACTGTAGGATTGAGGAAGTTTTGGAAATTCATACTTATGGGTACAAAAAGTACTAAATGGTACTGAATTTGGTACACTTTGGATTTGGAATTTAGATTACTGTTGAGTTGTAGGATTGAGGGAGTTTTGTAAAATTCGTACTTATCGTTATGATAATTATTAAATTTCGTACAATTTAGATGTGGTTGAACAGAGAGAGCTGGAATTCTGAAATTTGGAATTAAAGTTACTGTAAAAGTGAAGAATTGAGGTACTTTTGGAAAATCGTACTTATGGGTACGAAGACTACTAAATGGAACTATGTTTCGTACAATTTGATAATGGACGAACAGATACTGCTTGAATTCTTAGATTTGGAATCAATATTAATGTTGTTATTTTGTATAATTATCAGTGTAGGGTTGAGACATGTGGTTTCCAAAATACGTACGATAAGTTTACGAAAATTACTAAATGGTACTCAATTTGTTGTTGGGTGTGGGGACGGAGCTGGAATCCGTATTTTTGGAGTTAGGGTGGGTATTGGTGTGTAACATTTGTATATTTACGAAGAGTACTAAAGATGTCTAAATGTTGTATCGGGTGTATGCACGGGTGGAATTTTAAACTTTGTTTTGTGGGGTTAATGCTTTGTTTACATTTACGAAATCCACTCGATTTCAACTGTCAATTCTATAGCTCAAACGTCAAATGAAATCTCATCTGGATTTCATTTGACGTTTAACCTATGGATTTGACAGTTGAAATCGAGTGGATTTCGTAAATGTAAACCAAGCATAAGATATGGAGATGGTTTTGGAAATGCATACTATAAAAGGTAGTAAGTGGTATAGAATTTGATATAATTTGTTATTGTGTAAAGGGGTTAGCAGGAAGTTTTGGAATTTTAGGAGGAGGTTTCGGAAATTCGTTCTTATGTATTTGTAAAGTACTATAATTTAGTTTGGGGGAACTGATAGAGCTGGAAATGAGAATCGCGGTTGGTACAAATGGTTGATATAAGAAAGTAATTTTTTGAGGTTATACCCACGTGTATGAAAAGTACTAAATTTGGTACGACGAACGATCATATAAGTAGTTTTTTAATGCGTACAAATTCTGAAATTTGGTATGAGGGTCGTTGATGGCTGAAATGATATTGGAAATATCTAATATTAGGTAACAAAAAAGTACTAAATGGTACTGAAACTTGGAATTAAGATTGCTGTTGGAGTGGAGGATTTAAGTAACCTTTGAAATTCGTTCTTATGTGTACCAAAAGTACTAAATTATACTTAACGTGATAAAATTTGGATTTGGTTAACGCATCGAGGTAAAGTCCTGAAATATAGAACTAAGATTACTGCCGGAGTGGAGGATTGAGTTAGTCATTGAAATTTGTACTTTCGTATGAAAAGTATTAAATGGTACTAAATTTTGTATACGGAATTCGGAAATTTGGTACTATAGTTGCTGTTGGTGTGTAGGTTTGAGTTATGGATGTCATTGTGGATATACGTACCATAAAAGGTAGAGCTGAAATTGTGAAATTCGGCATTAGGATAGCGGTTGGGGTACTGAATGGAGATAAGGATCATTAAATAGGTATCGCTGTTGCGATATAGTTTTTGATATAGGGATGTAAGTTTTGAAACTATTACCTATTATTAGTTTTGTTGTTGCATAAAGGGATATAGCTGGAATTTCGCATTTTTGTTTAGGTTCAGTGTTAGTTTTTAGATAAGGAGGTTTTTTATATGCGAAATTAGGTATGGAGGTCACTGAGGGCCAAGGTATTGAGCTGTTGTTGGAAATGCGGAAATACATTTTGATATCACAAATTCCGAAATTACAACAACTTCGGTTGGAAAAAGTGGATACAACAACCCGCACCGTTGTAATGCGACAAGGTTTTCTTTTTTTTAGAAATTGGAACTAAAGGTGTACGAACAATATTAAATTAAATTAAAAATCATTTAAAATAGGTGTTGATACATAAATTTTTTTCATATTAAGAATTGTTTATTTGTATATTCTTCATTTTCCGCATACGAAGTAGCGGGCATTTTGCTAGTAAAGCCCTTATAAACGAATATAAGGAAGATATAATACAACTAATGACCATTATTGATACCCATATAAAATTGATTGATTATTGAAACACTCGCCCAGACAATTCATAACAGAATTTGCACATCAGCAGACATGATTTGGTGTGGTTGCATGGTTGTTGGAGTTGCTGGGTGGGATGCTCAATTCGATTTTGTCTATGTATACAAATATGATAATACCATTAGCAGAAGAATGATTCTCATCGTGTAGAGCATTTATATGATGTTACTATGAACAGATCTTAATAATCATTATTGGGTTAATTATGACAATGTTGAGAATTAGGCACACTGGATGACATAAAAAAATATTTATGATTTTTGTTTTGCCCCAAGACCGATTTATATGAAAGGGATTAATCTAACCTAGTCAACCTACAGTGCCCGAAAACAAGATAGGTTCACATGCAAATTTCTAATATTTTCATAATTCAGATGACTTTTATTGGAATTTATAATTTTATGTTATGGTGGTGGGATAGTGAGTAATCTCAATATATAAGATTTTTGGTTTGCATACAAAATAAAAAATGTTAAAATTACACTGTGCAACAAAATTCATTTTTTTTTTTTCAAAATGATGGGAAAAACCGAATAGATTATGAAAGTGGAGCTAAAAATATGAGACACGTGTATCGGCGTTTTTAAACTTTACGTCGGAAAGTAACCAAAAAGGCGGGGCAAGTTCCACCCATTTTTAAATTTTTCGAAATATTCGAGTTTAGATATCTTGGAATCCTTGCATTTCAGGTATATATTGTCTTTGGCAACTTTACTTAGGAGCGTTTGGGAAATATTTTTGTTAAAAATGTTAATCCTCATGCGGTTCATCAAAGGGGTATTTTTTTGTCCTTTTTTGAAAATCTTTCAAAAACTCATTAAAAATGTGATCGTATCAAATCCGTAGATTCTACAAAATTGTTCGCCATAAAATTTTACTATAGGTCTCAGAATACACCAAATCTGTAACTCTTGTCTAATCACCAGGAATCTCTAAAAATGAAAAACATGTTTTAGTCGGACTTCATCTGAGTTTATTCAAAATTGTCCCACAAAACATAAGTTTAGAGAGATGATGTCAGAGACAAAAATATTCTTCGTCAAATTTCACCATAGGTCACCAAAGAAATTAAATGTCTGTTTACATTCTATAGCATGAAAATATCAGTATCAATTTTGCTGAAAAACATGAAAGTATTTCCCAATTTTTTTGATGAAAATTTTTTCCTTCTTTTTTCTAGTTGATACATGGAAGTAATATAAAACTTGGTTATAGGTGAAAAGTGTCAAGGGATGAAAAATTCTACACAAAATTTCACTATGAGTTTCAAAATAAAACATAAATCTATGTATACTATTTCCTTAAAAAATTAGATTACAAATTTATATATATATTAGGATAAAATTATATGTTTTAGTTTTGGACTGTTGGACTGTTAATATTTCCATACTGGATCAAACTCTAGCAAAATCCTTTACTTTTTGGGAATATTGTTAAAGAAAAAATTGTTCCAAATGAAATTTCAATAAGAGCCTCCGAATAAAAGAAATCTGTACCCATAACATATAACATTCTTAGCAGCATTTGTTTTTGATATATAGGTTTTAGGGCCATATTTTCCAATTTTCATACAGATTGTCGTTGTGATTGAAAAATATAAATATCTTATTGATGGTTTTTCGTTATAAATTCATACACAAGATGTTGTGCGTTCAATTTAAACAGCTTTAAAAACATTTGTGGTGAATATATGTATATATGAAAAATATAAAAAACACAGATCGGACCTACCAAAATTGCGTATTTTTAACACTTCCAACATAAATTCCGTAGTTATGATAAGCCATTGGTTACTTATATTGCATGCGAAAATACATTAGAGGTCTACGGCTATGGTCCAGTGAAAATATAGGTGTCATATGGGCTCTCACATGCACAATTTGGTGTGGTCCAAAAAAAACTACAATGATGGGACTCACTCCTACTTTGGTGGCATTTACGGAATTAACCCTAGAAATCGACATAAATAGCTGTATCCTGAATGACCATAACGTACCCAGTTAGTTATTGCGACGTGCAGCATGATTACAAAAAAAATTAGAAAATGGGATGTATTACCGACTATTGCGATATCTCCGTTATTTTACCACCTACGCCAACCTGCTTTACTTCATTGTAAAGACGGGATTTTCTACTTTCATAGTCGGACTTTGCTTTTGGAAGTTTCCCAACCAAAGCTGTGTTAATCATCAATTTTTTTGTAATCACGCTACAGATCGCAATCGTCACGAAATTTTGGGGGTTAACGGGGTCTTACATAGGAAGAAGCCTATTGATTTTGGGGATGGTCGGATAATATTCAGGGGTGAAATGGGCAAAAAACTTATTTGGAGAAAAAGTCAACATTTAATTTGTCATAGGTGGTCAAACAACAGAAATATCGCAATAGTCGGTAATGCATCCCGTTTTCCATTTGTTGTGCAATCACGCTACAGGTCGGAATTTTGATCGGATCCTCACGAAATTTTGGAGGTTAATGGGGGCCCCACAGAGAAAGAAGCCTATTAATGGTTGGCGTACATTGTACTGACGATGCACTTAAATGCCTTTCAACAAAATTGACCTGCATTAATGAAGACATTCAGAGCAAAGGCGCACAGGGATAGTGGTGTAGGGTATCACACAGTCGGCCCCGACCCGACTATATCCTTGGCTCACTTGTTTTCTTATAGTCCCCATATAACTGTACCTCTCGATTTCAGATATTTTAAAGCTTTTATCTATTTTTTCGGTCCGAATTGGTTGTAATTTAGTACTTAGGGTTCCCAGTAGTCAGAAACATTCTTTACATAAAATTATGAACATAGGTCCAGTTTTGGCTGTAATTTGGTGTTTGGAGTTTCCATTGATCTGGAAACTTTCCCACCAAAAAGTGTGGACATATGTCAAGGTCTTGGTATAGCTCCCATATAACGGTACCCCCGATTTCAGGTTTACTTACTTACTTACCTAGTTGGCCCATTACAGAACATTTGTTCCATAGACCGAACTAAGAAAAGATCTCCATTCCTCTCTGTTTTTCGCTTGACTTTTTGGAATACCGCGCCTTTCCATTTCTTCATCCACTTGTTTGCTCCATCGAAGCTTAGGCCTGCCGATTCTGCGTGCACCGCCATGTGGCATGTATTCATACGCCTTTTTAGCGGGTTCATCATCGCTCATGCTCATGATATGGCCTAGCCAACGCAATCGTTGCATCTCGATACGTTTAACTATATTCATGTCTTTGTATAGCTTATATAGCTCGTGGTTCATACGACGTCGATATTCACCGTCAACGCAAATCGGCCCGTAGATCTTTCGAATAATTTTCCTTTCAAACACACCAAGCACTGCCTTATCTGCTTGCGCAAGTACCCATGCTTCGGAGCCATACATTAGCACGGTTAGTATCAGCGTTTTGTATAGTGTTATTTTTGTTTGACGAGATGTGGCTTTGTTTTTAAATTGCTTACTTAGACCATAGTAGCATCTTGTTTGACGAGATGTGGCTTTGTTTTTAAATTGCTTACTTAGACCATAGTAGCATCTGTTGGCCAATACAATTCTTCTTCTTATTTCACAACTGATGTTGTTTGTTGTGTTTATGGCAGTGCCGAGGTAGACAAAGTCTTTAACTACCTCAAAATTGTAGATACCAACTTCTACAGTTGGTCCGAGCTCTATGGAGGCTTTGCGCGTCGACACCATCAATTTGGTCTTTTCGCCGTTTACCGCCAGACCCACTTTCGCAGATTCTGCTTCGACCTTCCTAAAGGTATCAGTTACTTCCTTTACTGATCGTCCCATGATGTCTATGTCATCAGCATAGGCAAGTAACATGTGGCTATTGGTGTAAATTGTGCCATTTCTTTTGACATTTGCATCTCGTATTACCTTTTCCAGCAAAATGTTGAATAGGTCACACGAAAGGCTGTCTCCTTGTCTGAAACCTCTTTTGGTACAAAATTCTTCGGAGAGGTTCTTTCCAATTTTAACTGAGGACCTAGTATCAGTTAAAGTCATCTTACAAAGCCGGATGAGCTTTGCGGGGATACCAAATTCAGACATTGCGTGGAATACCTTTGATCGGAGGGGACTGTCGAATGCTGCTTTATAATCGACATAAAGGTGAAATATGTCGATCTGCATCTCTTGGGTCTTCTCTAGGATTTGCCGCAGGGTAAATATCTGGTCAATGGTGGACTTGCCAGGTCTAAAGCCACATTGGTATGGTCCAATTATTTCGTTGACCATTGGCTTTAGTCGTTCGCACAATATCCCTGACACTATCTTATAGGCAATAGGGAGAAGACTTATGCCCCCATAGTTTGAGCATACAGTCTTATCTCCTTTCTTGTGGACGGGACATAGGATGCTCAGGTTACAATCGTCGGGTACGCGTTCTTCCTGCCAGATGGTGCTAACTAGCTGATGCATACACCTTATCAGCGCGTCGCCTCCGGTTTTAAACAGCTCGGCTGGTAAGCCATCGGCTCCTGCTGCTTTATTATTCTTCAGCCGGTTGATTGCTGTTTTTACCTCATCTTGGCCGGGCGGTATACATTCTATACCATCTTCTGGGATTGGATCTGTGGTATCATCGTCTTCGCTACTATTGGATACCAGTAGATTGGAGAAATGTTCCGCTATCTGTATCTGTTACCAGATTACCTTGCTGGTCTCTACAGGAGGATGTGCCTGTACCAAAGCCATCTGTTTGATGTTTCACTCTTTGGTAGAATTTTCGGACTTCATTCTTCCTCCTGTACATCTCGATTTTTTCACACTCCCGCTTTTCCATTTCTCTCTTTTTCTTGCGGAAAAGCCGTTTCTCTTCTCTCCTTTTCTCCCGATATCACTCTCGCGCGCTACGCGTTGCTACTGATTGTAAAGTAGCTCTATATGCCGCATTTTTCTCTTCGATAGCAGCACGACACTCCTGGTCATACCATGAATTCCTTTGTGGAGGTCTCTGGTATCCAAGTATGGATTTTGCGGCTGTTTGCATGGAGTGGGCGATACTTTGCCATTGCGCTGATATGTTATCGGGATGAGGGGTGCTTTGATTAAGCAATTGGGTTAGTTGAGTGGAATATGCTGTGGCTATCTGTTGTGTTTGCAGCCTATCGATGTCCAAATTCCGCGTTGAGTATGTTCGTGCTTTATTTGCAACGTTTAGACGGGTACGTACCTTTGCTGCAACAAGACAGTGGTCCGAATCAATGTTTGCGCCTCGGAACGATCGTACATCCAACACGCTGGATGAATGTCTTCCATCTATTACAACATGATCAATTTGATTACTTGTTCTTTGATCTGGAGACAGCCAGGTGCCCTTATGAATATCGAGATGATTAAATCTGGAACTGCTAACTACCATGTTTTTGCAGCTGCAAAGTCTATCAGCCTCATACCATTGTCAGATGTTTCACTGTGGAGACTGAATTTCCCGACTGTTGGGCCAAAGATATTCTCCTTTCCAATTTTGGCATTAAAATCGTCCAGAATGATTTTAATGTCATGGGCAGGGCAACGGTCATATATTTCTTCTAAGCGCTCGTAAAATATATCTTTGGTCTGTTCGTCCTTTTCTTCAGTGGGAGCATGAGCACAAATAAAGCTTATGTTGAAGGATTTAGCTTTTATTCGAATTGCAGCAAGTCTTTCATTCACTGGGGTGAAGCTGGATACCAGATGTTTTAGTCTCCGACTAACTACGAATCCGCAACCAAACTCATGCTTTACGTCATGGCAGCTATAATACAGTGCATCACCTTTAGGTGTTGTTGTGACGCCTTTCCCAATCCATCGTATTTCCTGTATGGCAGTAATATCGGCCTTGTACTTTTCAAGTACGTCTGCCAATGCGAAGACTGCACCTTCTCTATAAAGAGTGCGAACATTCCAAGTGCAGATTCGCAGATCATGGTCCTTAAAACGTTTGCGGGGTTCGTCAACTTTAGAGGGGTTTGTTTTTTTTTCTTTCGTTTTTTCATAGTAGGATGTTTTTTCTAGGGGAGGGCTACTAACCCGACGCCCAAACCCAAGTTTTTAACGTTTTTATGGGTGAACGCGTGGCACATGTTAGCTCACTACCTTTAACGGGTGTTAAAGGCAGTTCCCCAGGTGACACCACGGGGAGGTCAGTGTCCACATGAGATGAAAGGGGGACCAAGATAAATCCTGGGCTTTGCCATGTTAAAGCCGGTCAAGACCGTTGCTTGGTATCATTCATCCCCTACGTCACCCCGATTTCAGGTTTATTGAAGCTTTTATCTATTTTTTCGGTCCGAATTAGCTGTAATTTAGTATTTAGGGTTGCCAGTAGTCAGAAACCTTCTTTACAAACAATAATGAACACTATTTTATTTGTGCTTGATTTTAATTTGTACTTGTTTGTCATTTTGTATAGAGAATTATTTATAAAAAAATATATATACTCGTAAGTAGATATCTAAACAAAAATATCCAAATCTTGAACGAAAAAACCAAAAGAAACATTTAAAATACAAAACAATAAACCATATTCACTGACGTTTTTAAAGTCTTTAATGGATCATACGTAATTCTCAAATTCTTCTGTTTTGCTTTCTTAAGTACTGTTATAAATTACAAAAACATTGCTTAAATAATAAAATATGATATGTTAAGGGATAATTTGCTGAATTTTCATTGACATTTGTAGATTTCGATTATTGTCGCAGGTTGGGACCACATTGCAACCGTTCCTCACACACGCGGGAGTAAAGTAGAGTTGGGTAATCTAGTTCCTAGTTCCTTGTACTAGTTCCAAAGCGTATGAGTAACATCATGAAATATAACGTGTGATGTTAAGTATACGCAGTTTGTTCAAAGAAAAAATGTGGACCATTGGAACTGCGAAGTAAACTAGATAGTTCCATATAGTTCCTTTGGCACAACTCTAGAGTAAAGCAAGGATGCCCTCTGTCACCAGTACTGTTCACAATTTTACTGAATGAAATAATGAATAAATTCTGCTCTCAGAGAAGAGGCATCACATCCCAGCAAAAATTCGGATCCAGTAGTCATTACGTAACCCATTACAAAGTAATGTAAACAAGCTTCTTTTCCCATTACAAGTAATCTGAAAAGTAATGGGATACTTCTTAAGAAAATTACAAGGCAAACCTACTTACTTTGCTCCTCACTAAGTAATGAGGACGGTGGCACAGTGAGTGTGTGTCCGACTATAAATCCCAGGGTTGTGTGTTCAACGCTCACTGTCGGCACGCAGTTCGTGGTGAACATGTGCACTGCATATTTAAGTTCTTAAGCAACTCTTAATGTTCGTGTGCGTGGCATAGTATGTAGTGTCTTTGGCTAGAAATCAGAGGGTTCGTGTGTTCAACTCGCACAGCGACCGAAATAAAATAAAGTAAAATAAAAGTAAGAAGTGTAATGAAATAAAAAAATCTCTACATCAACTGTTCTAAAAATAGAATTTTTTTCAACTTACTTTTCAACTTCTGGTGGCCACAGAATAACTAGATATTCTAGTGGTCTTAAAATAACTACAAACTGAGTGCGACATGCCTTTGTAAAAATAATGGGGAAGAAAGGGGGTTTGCGAGTAGTTACGGCTGCCAAAAATCCCTTACAAAACCCATGATTTTGGTAGGACTTTTTTTGCTGGGATGAAGTCTCTCACGACAACTTAATGACTTAGACTATGCGGATCCTACATACAGTCAAAATTAGAAGACCTGGAGAGATTTGCTCGCAATGTTGGACCTTAAATTAACATCAAGAAATCTAAGGCCATGCGAATTAACAACACCAGTACAGAACACATTATGCTATAAGGCTATCTACGAAGCACTGTAACAACGAATGGCGGTGCAAAAACGTACGTAATCAAAGAGCTAAATAAAGCGAGAGCAGCATTTGCACCATTACAAGTTATGTACAGAAGCACACATATATCTAGGAAATCCAAGCTTAAAATATTTGAAGCGTGTATAAAATCGATCGAAACTGCAGGTATTCATAAACAAATGCCTCAGGATCATATGCAGGATATTCTGGCCCAACACCGTAAGTAACATAGAATTGCGGAATTTAACAAACCAGGAACCCAAAAAAAAACAGGTTAGACTTAGGAAATGGAGGTTGATTGACCACTCCTGTTCATAGCATAACCAGGATGGCGCTTGAATGGAATCCCCAAGGATCATGAAAGCGAGGACGACCAATAAATACCTGGCGACGAACGATAACCCAAGAACTAAGACAAAACAACCTTACATGGGAAGATGCAAAAACAACAGCAAGTAACCATGTAAGATGGCGATGATTTGTGGAAGTCCTATACTCCCAAGAGGAGAAACAGGAAAAAACCATGGGATAGAGGCATCCTTGGGCATTTCTTTCACCAGCATACATTCGATATTGCATGAACACCTAGCCGCAAAAATGGTTTGTTCTCGTTGAATCGAGTACAATTTGACAATCGCTCAAAAAAAGGCTCTTGTCGATTGTTGCAAAGACATTTTGAATTTATAAGGTCGTCACAAATGACAAATTATTATGAGCTTCGAAGATGAGCCATATCTAACGAAAGCTGTTCATGGATGAAGCACATAGAAGCAAATTGTCGTCTGTTTCTTCGGCTAAAGTTGCCATGTGGTGAATATACGGACAGTTAGTTATAGTACACCACAATTTGTTTGCCTGAGAAATTGGGAGAAATTCGAACAAGGAAAGACGAATCATTGTGAACAATGACAATGTAAGCATACGGCCCTGACTTGGTACCCAATGGCTATATATATTTTATTCCTGCACGTCAAGAAAAAAGCGTTCAAAAACCAGTTTGAGCGATTGCTTTATAGGAAGTTAACAAGATATTTTTCTGAGCAATCCAAGTTATGCCGGTCAAAGATATGATAACCCAGAACCTATTTCTGATATTGTAGCAAATAGCCGTGAGTTATGTGGATGACTTAAACATCCTCTCGAACGTTACATCCAATATCTTGGGCTAGTTACTGGTCGGAATCAGGATATATACATGCATATGTTCCCACATCACCCTCTAAGGGACAAGGAAGACTTCTCTCACATCAATGAAGTCACCTAGATTCATATTGACTTAATGGTACGGGACCACCTTCTTTTTATCGCCAAGTCCGAACGGCATGGCTTACAACACCCCTTGAAATAGAAGTCAACATTACTCTGAGGGGATTTGAATATTTTGATTTTGTAATCAGGGATTGAACCGCAGGATTGCAATCAGGAACCGGAATCAAGAGACCAACAACCAAAATGTTCAGGAAAAACCTCGGCCGTCCAGGTGGTGAACAGTGTGGCAGTGTATATAGCGGCGGATATTTTAAAATTCTTCAGATGAAAGAACTACACTACGTTAGCGATGTAGATATTTAAACGATTACATATATCATCGATGACAGCACCCGACCTCAAGATCGTACAATAATTCGCATACATTACGATATGTATGTCATGTGGAGGATGTGGAATTTCAGAACGGAAGAGGTTAAACAGTTCGGATATATCACCTCGTCTTGGGAAAATCCCTGTTGCACTATTCCTTTCCAATCCAATGGGTAGAAAACCTCCACGAATCAATCTAGGTTCAAATTTTGAAATATACTCCATATAAAGGAGATTTTCCGTATTTTAAAGGGGCTACACACAGCGTCCAAACGGAATGACTGTAACATGGTATTTCGGATTTTAAATGAATAGGAAACATCGATGCCTCATTCGAATAAAAGCTTATTTAAAATAAAGTTATATTCTTCAGTTAGCATATTCCACATCTCCTAGGAATAAGCCTTGACGTGAAACATGAGCTTAGTACGTTAATAAAAGTTAGGAAACAAATTATTCCATTTCACTTTAATTCAGCTAGTGGTGCATGGATATAAAAATTGCGGCCCGTGCTAATTTAACGCCGTTCATTTTTGTTTTCTTTAATTTTTGCCAATAATTCGTTAAATATCCGAATATACAAAAGTTGACAACCACCCACTGTGCATCATTAATAAGATTTTTTTGATACCAATAAAGGATATTTGGACACAAATGATGACTAATTTGATTTTTGGTTTGTTACATTCTTCTTTGCCACTTGCATTTGTCTGCCATGTCATTGTATTATGTGATATATGTCAACCCATAGAATGTTTACTATCATTGAATGGGAGGAGTTCAGAGGCATTGTTCATACAAGTGAGAGTGTGGCAAATTTCCACTGTGCCAACATAACTGCCTACAATATTACCCATGAAATAGACAATGTTCATTATCTACGCTTCTAGATAAAACTAGAAATCCTACGGCTACTTGCAGGCGTTTGTCAAACATACCGAGAAAATGATCAAAATGATGGCTCTATAAGTAAATGAAAACAGTGATAAAGTGAAAAACTGTAGACAAAGCTGATTGTGAAAGGAACTAAAATAGTAGTAATAGGAGGGGAGCTGCCAAGACAGACAAATACAGCCAACTAACTGTGTATATCAAATCAACAGCTACCAGGCACCAGCAGCACTGTCAGTAGTAGACTCACATTAAGCACAGATATCCATCCATTCATCTCTATGTATGTGTCCGATACGTGTACTCATTCGTCAACACCCAAAATCATTTAGAGCTACATTCAAAGTGACATTGACTATGGTTTCTTGTTCGCGTCAATTTTTTTTCTTTGTTGGTTGCCAGAGTATTTCCTTAAAGAATGTCTGTCGGTATACGCAGTGATGCTTTGATAGAACTGGTAGGATGGCCAAACTGTCAAATTGCATGCTGAGCAATGGGTGATTATTAATTGGAAAGCATCAACTTTATGTCATTTTCAAGAAATCTCTTTTGTTGTCAAAGATTTGAACCATTCATTCATTCGATCGATGATGGCATGGCGTTGGTATGTGGGCTGGTTTGTTTACACATTCCGGTTTGAGAACGCATTTTTGTCGTCATCCTGGACTCGTTTGCACTCGAAATACATTCAGATTTAGTGATTGATGATAATCGACAATGGTATTTTTGCCTTAGATGCTTTGACATCATTTGTCGTTAGATGTTTCAATGCAGTAAGAAAATGTGATAGAGTTGCCGTTTTATATGCAGATTACTACTGGAAATTAAGTGTGTGTCGAGTTGCAAAAACAAAGGTCTTCAATGGAATAAAACTGCAATACAGTAGCAAAGTTGTTAAATTTTTATTAATTTTTATACCCTACACCACTATGTGGGGAGGGTATTATAAGTTGGTTTTGCCCAAAAAGTTTGTATCGCATCGAAATAATGGTCGTGGACCCATACTTATATATACCAAAATGAATGTCTCGACGAGCTGAGTCGATTTGGCTATGCGTTAGTCCGTCCGTCCGTCAGTCCGTTCGTCTGTCCATCTAAACTTTGTAATCACGCTACAGGTCGCAATTTTGATCGGATCGTCACGAAATTTTGGGTGTTGATGAGGGTCCCAGAGGGGAAGAAGCCTATTGATTTTGGTGATGGTCGGATAATATTAGGGGGTCGGAATGGGCAAAAAACGTATGTGGATAAAAAGACAACGTTTTTTTCCAAAGCGAATATCTCAGCTTCTATATGGGGTATACCAAAAGCAAAACTTGGCAATGAAAGTAAAAAATATCGCCTTTGAAACGATTTAACGTAGGTTGACAATAAAAGTAGAAAACATCACCTTTCTAATGATGTAAAGTAAGTTCTCGTAGCTGGTCAAACAACGAAGATATTATAATAGTCGCAAATGAAACCCAAATTTTCATTCTTGCGATTTTAATTATAATGACGAATACCACAGCTTTGGTTAGGGACTTTTCAAAAGCGAAGCCTGACTATGAAAGCAGAAGATCCCATCTTTACAATAATGCAAACTAGGTCGGCGTAGGTGACCAAATAACGGAGATATTGCAATAGTCGGTAATACATCCCATTTTTCCACTTTTTTGGAAATCACGTAACAGGTCGCAATTTTGATCGGATCGTCACGAAATTTTGGGTGTTGATGGGGGTCCCTGAGGGGAAGAAGCCTATTGATTTTGGTGATGGTCGGATAATAATTAGGGCTCAGAAAGAGCAAAAAAGTTATTTGGTGAAAAAGTCTACATTTTATTCAAAAGCAAATATCTCAGCGTCAATATGGGGTATATAAAAAGCAAAACTTGGCAATGAAAGTAGAAAATATCGCCTTTGAAACGATTTAACGTAGGTTGTCGAAAATATCGCAATAGTCGCTAATATAACCCAAATTTTCATTTTTGCGATTTTAATAATAATGACGGATATCACACCTTACGTTGGGGACCTTCTAAAAGCAAAGCCTGACTAAGAAAGTAGAAAATCCCATCTTTAAAATAGAGATATCGCAATAGTCGGTAATTCATCCCTTTTTTCCACTTTTTCTGCAATCACACTATAGGTCGGATATCACACCTTACGTTGGGGACCTTCTAAAAGCAAAGCCTGACTAAGAAAGTAGAAAATCCCATCTTTAAAATAGAGATATCGCAATAGTCGGTAATTCATCCCTTTTTTCCACTTTTTCTGCAATCACACTATAGGTCGGAATTTTGATCGGATCATCACGAAATCTTCTCATAGAGATAGAAGCATATTGATGTTGGTGATGTCTAGAGTAGTCAACTATAAAACTAAATATTAATTATTTTGGTTCAGTTCGCCTTAAGTCATTTGGTATAAAAGCCAGATAGATGAAAACTTTCGTATCTCCGTAAAATAAATGTTTTCGAGTGAAAAGATTATGCACAGAGTTAGTGGTTTGGGGTATCACATAGTTGGCCCCGTACCGACTATAGCCTTTTTTCACTTGTTTTCATATTGTTTTGAATGTGATTATCATTATCAAAAGAATTTTCCAAACTATGTTTACTCCCTTCGAGAAAAATGCCTACCGGGCATTTTTATTGCTGGCTTATGCTATTTTTAGCTTTCTTGAGCTATTATATCAGGACAATGGATTTTCAGACGTAAGCAATTATCAGGACCACAAGTCTTCCCAGGCGTAAACAATACGAAGCTTTCAGAAATTTTAGAAGGTGAAGTACCAAGGAAGTTGTCTGGTAGCTCATCATCCATCATCAGTCATTGTAATGGTTACAATTTTTCAGAGCTTTCGGTCAATATATAGGAAGTAAGGACTACCCAACAAAACTGTTATACTTCTATAAATTTCGATATTTGTATAAATTTCGAAATGAGCTGTGATTGAACATAAAACCAACAAATTGAGATTTTTTTGTGTATATTTTGGAACAAAGAGAATTTTTCGATTGTTACTGCCTATGTAGCCGTTAAGGAGTCAAGCAATAAAATATAGTAATGGTAATTTACTAACGAACAATGATGAATAATTTCAAAGATGGAAACAACTTATCGAAGAAATTAGTAACATCAGAAACGCCACTGAAAATAACGAAATGTATAATAGTAGTCGGGGTGACAAAGGGGATGAAAGATACCAAGCAACGGTCCTGACGGGCTTTAACATGGCAAAGCCCAGGATATATCTTGGTCCCTTTTTTTTGTTGGAGCATTTTTCCAAACTGTTGGTTTCCACTCACTAAGAAGATACCACAGATCCAATTCCAGAAGACGTCTTTTATCTCAAGTGGACATTGACCTCCCCGTGGTGTCACCTGGGGAGCTGCCTTTAACACCCTATTATGAAAAAACGAAAGAAAAGAAAAACAAACCCCTCTAAAGTTGACGACCCCCGCAAACGTTTAAAGGGCCATGAACTGCGAATCTGCACCTGGAATGTTCGCTGCCTTTAACACCCTATTATGAAAAAACAAAAGAAAAGAAAAACAAACCCCTCTAAAGCTGACGACCCCCGCAAACGTTTAAAGGGCCATGAACTGCGAATCTGCACCTGGAATGTTCGCACTCTTTATAGAGAAGTTGCAGTTAACGCATTGCCAGATGTACTTGAAAAGTACAAGGCCGACATTACTGTCATGCAGAAAATACCATGGATTGGGAAAAGCTTCACAACAACACCTAAAGCTGATGCACTGTATTATAGCTGCCATAAGCATGAGTTTGTTTGCGGACTCTTTTTTGGTCGGAAGTTAAAGCATCTGGTCTCCAGCTTCATTCCAGTGAATGAAAGACTTGCTACAATTCGAATAAAAGCAAAATTCTTCAACATCAGCTTTATTTGCGATCATGCTCCCACTGAAGACAACGACGAGCTGACCAAAGATATATTTTATGAGCGCTTAGAAGAAACATATGACTGCCCATGACATTAAAATTATTCTAGGCGATTTTAATGCCAAAATTGGAAAGGAGAATATCTTGGGCGCATCAGTCGGGAGATTCATTCTCCACACTGAAATATCTGACAATGGAATGAGGCTGATAGACTTAGCAGCGGCAAAAAATCATGGTCATTAGCAGCACCAGATTTAAGCATCTCGACATTCATACGGGAACCTGGTTGTTCCCGTATTAGAAAACAAAAAATCAAATTGATCGTGTCGTCATAGATGGAAGGCATTCATCGAGGGTTCATTCCTTCCGAGGAGCAAACATAAACTCGGACCACTACCTTGCTGCAGCAAAGGTACATACCCGGTTAAACATAGCGAATGAAGTACGAACAGACACAACACGAAAGTTAGACATCGGTAAGCTGCAATCACAACAGATAGCCACAGCATATTCAACTGAACTGTCCCAATTGCTTAAACAAAGCACTCCTCGTATCGATAGCACATCAGCACAATGACAAAGTATTACCCACATGAAAACAGTACTTGGATACCAGGGACCTCCACCAAGGAATCCATGAAATGACCAGGAGTATCGGGCTGCTACAGGTATCGGGAGAAAAGGAGAAGGGAGAAACGTCTTTTCCGCAAGAAAAGAAAGAGAAATGGAAAAGCGGGAGTATTAAAAAATCTAAATGTGCAGGAGCCAGAAGGAAGTCCGAAAGTTCTACCAAAGAGCGAAACATCAAACTGATGGCTTTGGTGCAGACACATCCTTCTCTATAGACCAGCAAGGTAATTTGGTAACTGCTACAGATAGTGTGCTCTGGATATGGAAAGACAATTTTTCCAAACTGTTTGTATCCAAACAGACCAAACGGCTGAAGCTAGAAGCTTGAAATTTTGAGTGTGGGTTGCTTTTGGTGTGTAGGGTTGGACAAGGCTGGGCTTTTGGAAATTCGAACGGGAATTGTACGAAAAGTACTAAATATTAGAGTTGTGCAATCTCGTTCAATTGAACGATCCGGATCACTATACCGTTCAATGTACACCGGTAATTACTTTGACAAAATTGCGTATACTTAATTTCACACGTTGGTTTTTATGATGCTACTCTTTCGTCTTTGAATGAGGACAGTGATCCGGATCGTTCAATTGAACGAGATTGCCCAACTCTAATATTTAGTACTTTTCGTTTTATTCCCATTCGAATTTCCAAAAACCCAGCCTTGTCTCAACCCTACACACCAACAGCAACCCACACTAAAAAATTTCAAGCTTCTAGCTTCAGCCGTTTCGTCTGGGCGTTGATCTGTCAGTCACTCATCACTTAGCTCTTTTATATGTATAGTAGATTATAATATTTGCAAAAACGTGTGTCATAAATTACAGAGATACGCGAGTCATATGGTTATTTGATCTAAAATAGCATGAGGAGGCACATCCGCGATTCTTAAAGAATTTATTTGAAATAGGTTTATATTAACGTATTTTTTGGTGGGTGCTACTGAAATCGGATGCGCATCAAAATCGTATACATATTGAGCGACTTTTACCTTTAAGGTTTTTTGCATTGTGTGATGCAAATGACGGCACACTTTGGCCGCTAAGTGAAACATCGAAATATGCATAGATATTGAAAGAGATTGATTCGCCGAATCTAAAATCGGATGCGCATCACCAGATTTTACCTAATTCGGGAATGATAGGCTTTTTTAATTTTCATATTTTTCGAATTATTGTTATTTCAATATTACTTACTCTTAATTTCCTAACCTTATAAGGTATCACTGCACAGTGGATCCACTTGTATAGAGAATGTGGCCAAAAATATGTATAGTGTAAAAATCAAGCCAATTCGCCGGTTACAGCCTTGTGCTGCTGCGACGGGTGTTTTAAGAAACCACGAGCGTAACATTCTCCCTCCTTTCCCCTCTGGAGGGCGTATACGGTAAGATATGTTTTATGCTGTTAATACAAAATGACATGAACAAAGGTCCCGATTATCTTATGATGCAAAAATAGGCTTGGGGAAACAAAACAATCTCCAAAACAACATAAAATCCAAACAATTTAGCGGGTTAAATAGACCAAAATTTTTGTCTTAAAATTGGTAAATTTTTTAATATATCTTATAGCGTCGTTCCTGGAAGACACGTACCGCCAACGTAAGGCAAAATTGGAAGAAGATTTCTTCATCTTGCCACTGATGCCAATTATGTTAATCTACGTGGTTAGATAACAGAGTTATACGCTAATATATCCATAGAAACCCTATTCTAGAGCAGCTTTAGTCAGCGACCCACCATTTGTAGTCTGGCACTAGATGGCAGCTGATTTTAATACTGAATAATCTTAAACCCATGACCTACTTTGGAAAATTATTCCCGAGATGGGCACTGGTGGGCATCACGACTAAAACCTTAGGACAAATTTAAGTATATGATCGAATTGGCATTACAAAATACACTAAGAAAATATGCAGCTAACTAGAATTTCACAACACGGTAAAACACTATTTTTTAATGAAAATTAAGCAATTACCTGCACTTAAAATATAGGTTGTACTCACAACAAAAATATTAGTCAAATGTTCCGACTGTTGAAGCTGTTATTAAGAAGATCGCGTTCGTATGAAACAAACATTAATATATTTTTAAAATGGTCCATGTCATAGCTGTCAGTGTTGTCAGATGTTGTAGCAAAATTTTGACATTATTATACCCTCAGCATTTATGCTATCGAGGGTATATACACTTTCATACGGGCAAAATATGCCTCATCGAAATAATGGTTTTAGACCCCAAGTATGTTTGGACGAAATGTGTTTCAGACAATTTGGAGTCGATTGAGTAATGTCCGTCCGTCTGTCTGTCTGTCTGGCTGGCTGGAGCGCACGATAACTCTCGAACGGATAAACCGATTCGGTTCAAATTTCTTTCTTTTCTTTCGTAATATTTTGCCCAAACTTAGTTTAAGTTCGAAGATGGGCTATATCGGTCCACTCCTTCCGGTACCTCCCCCACAAAAGTTCAAAAATGTTCGGAAAATTTGTGCGCACGATAACTCTTGAAGGGAGTAACCGATTTGGTCCATACTTTGCCCATCGTGAAACGTGTACCAGACTTAGATAAAGTTTCAATATGCACTCTATCGGTCCACTCCTTCTGTTACCTCCCACACAAAATTTTGGAAATGTTCAGTTAAGTAGTAACTCGTTTTCACTGTCCCCTATACGACGGTACAAGTTTCATCAAAGGCAAGTCCATACTTCCTGAGAAAAAAACCTGAAAGGTATAGAAACTCCATGACGCCGTGTGTAGTGGTTGGAGCGCAATATAACCCTAGAACGGATCTGCCGATTCGGACCAAAATTTGGTCTTCGAATTATTTTGTCCAAGTTTAGGTAAAGATCGGAGAAAAGCCATATCAGTCCACTCCTTCAGGTACCTACATCACATGAATTCATAAATGTTCGGAAAAATTGTGCGCATGATATCCCTTGTTGGTAGTGACCGATTCTGTCGATACATTACATATCCTAATATATCTACCAAATATATATCAGGTTCGAATATGGACTATATTTTTCCACTCCTTCGGGTACCTCCCACACAAAATTTTGGATAAGTTCACTTTAAGACCTGCTCTGGAATCACTTTGATTTTTTGAAGCAACTTTCATTCGCTGCCTCAATTACGATGGTAAAAGTTTTATTCAGGGGCAAGTTCATACTTCTTGAGAAAACAGCCCGAAAGGTGTAAAAACCCTCTATGGCACCATATTTACCCAGCAAAATAAATTGGAAGTAGTGCAATGTAGACTAGTTCTTTCACGGCATGTTTTTATGCAGTTCAAACGGAGTCGTGAAAAAGGCACTCCATTCCTCACATTTTAACCGCATTTGGATGCAATCCAAAGAATCACATCCATTTGTCACATTTTAACAACATCCGGAGGCAGTTCAACGGAGTCGTGAAAAAGGCACTCCAATTCCTCACAATTTAACAGCATCCGGATGCAGTGCAAACGGAGTCGTGAAAAAGGCACTCCGTTCACTACATTTTATTAGCAGCTGTTAGAGATCCCTACATGTACATAAATCAGTTTGTTCATCTCTACAGGCAGCGGAATACATTTCCAAAAAGAGATAATCGTGTTAACATTTCCAAACATTTGTTAATACAAACTAAATAATATTTAATTTGTGAACATTTTTCCGGTAACTCACGAGAAGAAAATTTCCCAATGGAGTGCTTTTGGAGTACATGTCGAAATCTTAACTGGTGATGGGAAGACAATATCAAACCCATTTAGCAGATGAAGCAAAAGCACTTAAGTTTGGATTAAATGAAAAGCGGAGGAAACACACATGTTTGCGATTGAATTCAATAGAGAATTTTAATAATTTGTGTTTATTTAATAAAGTTATTAATATTTTTGTTTTACACAAATAATAAATGCATTTTATTTTGTTATTCAAAACACGTGTTCTGGACTGCCTCCTATTCTACCCCAAAGGGTCAGTTAAAATGCAATGCCAAAGGGTCAGTTAAAATGCGGTGCCAAAGGTTCAGTTAAAATGTGGTGCCAAAGGTTCAGTTAAAATGCAATGCCAAAGGGTCAGTTAAAATGCGATGCAATGGAGTGCCTCTTTCCGGGGTCACTCCCTCGTAAAAATCATGAGTGAAAATGCATAATTTGATGCACTTCCAAATCATTTGTACATATCATTTAACTGCCTCTTTGGAGGCAAACTTTTCGCTGGGTAGTGACTGGAGAGCACGACAACTCTCGAAATTCGAAGGTAGTGCTTGTACAGAAAATGCGAAAAAATCGCTAAAATGGTACGCGCGATATCTCATAGAGAGAGCAATACGGTTGAGGGTCTGCTCGAGGATCCCTTGAAAATTTTTACCTAGTGGTCCTGTTTACAGCGATATTATGTTCTTCGTAGGCAAGTACATGCTTCCTGATATAATGGTCAAAAACCTCTGAACAACTGACCAACTGAAACGAAAGGTGGTCGCGACATCTATCGATGGGAATGACACCCAAAATAAGACCCATTTCCAAAATGGACTGTGTCGGTCCATTCCTTTAGATACCTTCCCCGCAAAACTTTTGAGCTTCTAACCAAATCCATATTTTTGTCGGTTCATACGCCTAACATTTTGAAACCCCCTTAAATATATACGATTTTTGGGAGAAAGTGTTTCAATGTACACAGGCTGAGTGTATATCTCTGTCGGCAAAGCCGACTGATCCATTTTTACTTCTTTTTGATGAACTTTCAGCAGAATACAATAATTATTGTATGGGATTTTAGCGAAATAGTGGGAGAACTCCTAAATATTTTTTTTTTCTAATTTTTCTAACTAAACCAAAAAATATATTTGGAACAATATCCCAAAAGTAAGTTTTTGTCTCTATTGTTGTTGCTGTAATATGCAATTTCTATACCCAATATCTTTAAATTTGGTTTCATATTTTTCTATGCATTGTCTAGATTCTGTAGATATTTTTAATTTATTTTTTAGAGGTTTGTACGGAGCAGTCTAATTTGGATTTACTTCAAGATTTTTTAAAATAAATTTGTAATAAATTTATAATAAAAATAAATTTAATAAATATTCAAAAATCAACGAATAGATATGGAATTGTATAAGCGGTTTATACATACATTTTCTTATAAAAGCAAATAAGGCGTTGAACGAAACTAGTCTTCTCTGCCCTTCCCTGAAGTAAATCAATTTAAACTACACCCACTTTAAAAACTTGTTGTTTTTAAAACTTGAAAACAACAATTCTGTGATTAAGCTGGTCTTAATTTAAAAATAATGAAGTAAACAGACATCACAACAAAACTGCCAAAGTGAATCAATAAATATATTTTCTTTATATGGGAATAAAACCCGCTATAACTTTTGCGCGTATCGACTGACTTTGTGAACGCGAACGCATTTGAAACCAAAGTTTTTTCCTTAACCTCTATACCAAAAATTGTAGATGTGCTCACAAATTGTTTTTACATTTTTTTTAACTGGAATTGCAAAAGAAATTTGGTTTTTATCATATAAATCGGAGCCCTGTTCCAAAAAAAAAAAAAAAAAAAAAAAAGTGAAGGCTATCGTCGGGACGGGCCGACTGTAATACCCTATACCACTACCCCTGTGCATCTACCATAACATCTACTTGGTACTGTTTGGAAGCTTTGCTGGTCTTCTTGATTAGTATTTTACATGTCTTTAATACTTTAATACACCGAATACATTAAAGTGAAGACTTCAAAATATTAAAATTGTGATAGCCTGGCGCCTTTTGCAATAACTCTGATGTTGTACCATATATGCCACATTTTGTATTAATTTAAAGCTCAGATGGTTTAGTTTCATTATCAAACAACCGACTACAAAAATGTACCTTAGATCTCAATAAACAACTTTCTGGAACATACGAAACCTGTAGAAATGGTTCTTAAAGGTCAAAATAGCAAAACAAATGCAATTTTTATTTTCTTTTTCGGTTTCTGCTCCATAGAAATTAAACCATTAAAAATTCAAGAAACATTCAACCACAATAATGTAGCGAATATATCAGTATACAACTTTGTGGAATATCAGAGCCCACTACGAACTGTTCTTAAAGGTCAAAATAGCAAAAAACTTTAGAAAATATTAGATTTTTATACTTTTATCTCCGATTCTGGTCCATAGATACCGAACCGTTCAAAATTCAAGAATAAAAAGAACTACAAAAATTTACCTACGATCTCAGTTAACAACTTCCTAGAACATATGAATATTCACTAACAATAATATTATCGTTAATGCTAAGGTCTGGAAATAACAAACTGTTCAACACTCTAGAAAATTTGAAAGGTTTGTTATTTACGGACCAGGAAAGAATGAGTAAAACTAATGGAATTTTGAGCTTAAAGGGCCGCTCCTAGAATGTTCATATGTTCTAGGAAGTTGCTAACTGAGATCTTAGGTACATTTTTGTAGTTGCTTGTATTCTTGAATTTTGAACGGTTCGTATCTATGGACCAGAATCGGAGAAAAAAGTATAAAAATCGAATATTTTCTAAAGTTTTTTTGCTATTTTGACCTTTAAGAACATTTAGTAGTGGGCTCTGATGTTCCACAAAGTTGTATACTGATATATTCGCTACATTATTGTGGTTGAATGTTTTCTTGAATTTTGAATAGTTTAATTTCTATGGAGCAGAAACCGAAAAAAGAAAATAAAAATTGCATTTGTTTTGCTATTTTGACCTTTAAGAACCATTTCTACAGGGTTCGTATGTTCTAGAAAGTTGTTTATTGAGATCTAAGGAACATTTTTGTAGTTGGTTGTTTGATTCAATTTTGATCGATTTGATATCTGTAGGCCAAAATCTGAGAAAAAATTATAACGGGAACTTGACCTTAACGATTTTGACCTTGAAGTTAATGTTGAATGGATTTTATGTCTTCACAATTATTATTCTTTAAGATGAGAGCTACAACTTTGCCTCCACGAGTAAACCAAAATTCTTAGCGGTTTAAAAGATATGAGCCTGACAAAATGGTCCTTTTTGACATCAAGGCCTCAGGTCTTTGGGGGCCCATAACCGCACGTGTCTTCTTATTTTTCGTCTTCTATCACGCTGCGGTGTCAGAATGTGGTTAATTTTTTTCGTGTTGCACAGTGTTATCAAACTCTCTCCTTCGAATATGTCCAACAGATGCAGAAATATCTGACATGGAAATAAGATTCCATAAATTGGAAATTGGGATATCCCATCGTCTGTAGAAGCAGTGATATTCGAATATGATAAAACGTTGAATGTTCTCCACATACGTTTTTTGTCTATTCCGATCCCTGAATATTATCCGACCATCACCAAAATCAATAGGCTTCTTTCTCTATGGGACTCCCATTAACCCTCAAACCCTCGTGACGATCCGAATAAAATTGCGACCTGCAGCGTGACTAAAAACATAGAAAAATGGGCCACCTACGCCAACCTACTTTGCCTCATTGTAAAGATGGGATTATCTGCTTTTATAACCATGCTTTGCTTTTGGTGCCTAACCTAACCAACCAAGGTGCCTAACCAGAGCCGTGATATTCGTCATTATAATTAAGGTCTCAAAAATGAAAAGTTGGGTTTCATTTGCGACTATTGCGATATTTTCTTTGTTTGACCACCTACGACAACCTACTTTACATCTACTTTTATTTTCATTGTCAGGTTTTGCTTTGGGTATACAACTTATAGAAGCTGAGATATTCGCTTTAGATAAAAACGTTGATTTTTCTCCTAATAAGTTTTTGTCCATTCCGATCCCTGAATATTATTCGACCAGCGCCAAAATCAGAATTCTTCTTGCTATCTTGGACCCCCATTAACCACCAAAATTTCGAAAATTTTGATCCGATCAAATTTGCGACCTGTTGCGTGATTTCGAAAAATGGAAAAATAGGATGTATTTCCGACTTTTGCGATATCTCCGTTGGCCACCTACGCCAACCTACTTTGCACTATTGTAAATATGTGATTTTATACTTTCATAGCCAGACTTTGTTTTTGAAAAGTCCCCAACCGAAGCTGTGATATTCGTAGTTATAATTAAAGTCACAAAAATGAAAAGTTGGGTTTCATTAACGATTATTGCGATATATTCATTGTTTGACCCTCTACGACAACCTACTTTAGATCTACTTTTATACGCCAACCTACTTTGCATCATTGAAAAGATGGCATTTTCGACTTTCATATGGAAAGGAGTGCCAAAAATAGTTGTAATCGAGCTACCGCCTCGGAATTTTAAACATAGTTTTATAACGAGCCCAAAAGAGAGAAAACAAATTTTAATGGATGTAGGTCCTCATTTGGGTGTAGCCCCCATATATATTTTGACGATTTTATCCAAATTTTCCAACCGATTTGGCTGAAGTTTTGCATTTTGAGTTCTGAGGGCACAGCATACTTCCTTGCAAAAAATATTCAATATAGGTCCACATTTAGGTATAGGTCCCATATAAACGTAAATCCCGATATTCGGTATTTTCACGATTTTAGCCAAATATTCCAACCGATTTGGCTGAAATTTTGCATTTTCAGTTCTGAGGGGACATCATACCTCCTTGCAAAAAATGTTCAATATAGGTCCACGTTTAGGTATAGCTCCCATATAAACGTACCCCCGATTTTCGGAATTTTGGCGATTTTACAGGCTTCGTATAAGGGTTGGCAGATGGTTTTTTCTAATCGTAAAATAGAGACTTTCCTCTGTATCTAAAAAATATGGAGTTGCCCTTTCGGGCCCTACATTATGAGTAAAACTCAACATAAATTTATAGTAATGATATTAAAACAAGTAAGAGCAGGCTATAGTCGGACAGGCCGACCATGTGATACCCTATACCACTATAGATTTGCAATATCTTTCCTCCATGGATAAAGATATAACCTGTACATTACAAATTTTACCAATTTTCACACAAAAGTTTTGGTCAATTTAACCCGCTAAATATTATCTGATATTCATGTTGGTTTGCACACGCCTTCTCCATCATAAACTTAACCTTTGTTTAAAATTTCGCGCCGATCGAACTATTATTGCGACCTACAGAGCGGCTACAAAATCGACCAAAAATTTTGTTTTTGGTCCATTTCATCCCTTTAACATTTCACGATCATCGCCAAAAACTAATCAGTTCTATTCTGGTACAACCCCGACCTTCATACTAAATTTCGTGACAATCGGTCCATAATTGCGGCCTGTAGCTTGATTACAATTTTTAATGGACGGACAGACGGACGGACGGACGGACGGACACACATAGCTAAATCGCTTTATCTCGTCGAGATATGAAGTTTGGTATACCACATGAGGGGTCTACGACGAATATTTCGCGGCGTTACATGAATTTTTGGGAAAACAAACTTATTATACCCTTTTCCACATTGTGGTATAGGGTATAAAGAGGACAAAAAGTCATTTACAAAGAACTTATTTTTAAGGAAGTTAGAAAATGAATTATTAATTTTTGTTTTTGTAAGAATATTGTCAATGCCATCAACTATAAGTTTCATTTTGGAAATTGAACATTTACCTCTTCAATTTTTTATAATTTCACTTATAAGCTACGAATGCTTTGCGGATCTATTATTCGTTTTTAAAGGACCACATACAAATCTCAAATTCTTCGATTTAACCTATTACCTGTAAATTGGCAAAACAATACTGGATATTAAAAATTTAATGTGTTTAGGAATATTTATTTCAATCGCAATAAAATTTGTCGCCATAAATTTTTCGATTTTTGTCCACGGGCGGAACCACAGTGCATCGGTAGAAAGGTGATATTTTCATCTTTCATTGGCAGGTTTTGCTTTTAGTATACCCCTTATAGAAACTGAGATATTAGCTTTGAAAAAAATCGGCGACTTCTCCAAATAATTTTTTTTTTTTGGTCATTCCGACCTCTAAATATTATCCGACCATCACCAATAGGCTTCTTCCCCTCCGGGATCCCCATCAACTCCAAACATTTCGTGACGATCCGCTCAAAATTGCGACCTGTAGCGTGATTACAAGGTTTAGATGGACAGAGGGACGGACATACATAGATCGACGAGACATTCATTTTGGTATATATAAGTATGGGTCTAAGGCCATTATTTCGATGGGTTAAAAAGTAGGTGGTGTAGGATATAAAAAAATAAATTAATAATGTCAATATTTTAACTTTTTATGTTACCTTTGCCGATATCTTGCCATGTATCGATTTCAAGAACAGACGATATGTAAATATCGTTCGTGCAATAAATATTTCAGTATTTCATTAAAGGTAGGGATGAACCCGAACAGCTATTGTTGAAGCAAAACACATGGTCTACTTTTTCTTTGTGCAACGACATGGAATGCAGTTATTACCTATAAAATTTCATTTGTTCAAATTGTTATTATTTCTCTGTCTGTCTGCTTCTTCTTCTCCGACACCATGTACTAACATTGTTTATATTTACATTGCATTCCATTGATTTACCTTTGCCACAAATGTTAAATGGATTTCAACACCAGCCCCTTTAGCTACTTATCTTCTAAAGCTCATAAACAATTTAAATACTTTCAGCAAAGTCAAAAGATGAGATCAAAATGCCACACTCCAAAGCGGAAAAAGAAGAAAAAGATGATTACTGCTATTATTATTGGGAAAAGAAAAGCATGCACATGAATATATTACCTTTCTCGTGTTTTTGAATGAAGCGGAACAGACAGACAGACGGGAGTATGAAAAAATCGTATTTTCTTTTGTATCCGCCAAGTGGCACTAGCAAGCATAAAGCCTAAGTGAACTTTATATTTGCTATCACTGTGTATAAAAATCTAAAGCTTCTTAAGAAATTTCATTTGCTGGCGTATATTGTACACACAAACAGAAGCTGTGTAAACATCTATACCACAACAAAAAACAACAACTATCTTGGTTTGAAATTCTCAAGTATGATGTGGATGTTAAATTTGCAAGAGAGTTAACTAATATATTTTTAAATGATCAAATTAAGGGTCATAAAATTAATTTTTTAATAATATCACGTGGAAAGGTACCTTTTGTAAATATTGTGAACAGCTTTTCGTCATAAGCTCATGGACATATTAAAATGTACTCTTACTGACGGTTATCGGTAATTATGTCCCCAAACTGATCACAGAATCGAGCTACTGGTCATCGAACAAACAAAAACCGGTCGAATTAAAAAATGCATATTATATTATAAAGGGTATTAGTATTATCACACATATTTCACTATGCTTTTTAGCATAGGATTTGCGCTGATGTAAGTCTGTCATAGCGGTTGAAAGAGAAAAAACACGAAGCGAAGAAAACGATTTCAGGAAACGTAAACAAACTTAAGGAAGATGAAAAATACACACAATTGTCAATGGCAAACTATGAAAAAAACGCACTCTAACGCCAACATAAACTGAAAATGCAAAAAAAAATCATGAAAGAGAAAAAATAAAATGCTTTCCAATACACTTTATGTACGCAATTTTCTCAGTTAAACTCCTTCGTAAAGGAATTTAGTATGTGGGAGTCAGTGGTGCTATTACAATGTTATTGAGGCAACACTTTTAAAGCGAGAGTTCAAATTTTTGTGGATTGGTAATTTAGGTTTGAAAAAAATTTAAAACATTTAAGGTAGTAAAGGCTTTTTATATGCATATCCACACTTATACTAAATTTGCACTCAACCCTAATTACACTACGCAACACTGAAAATGCAAACAACTTCTAGTATGGCTTTTTTGAAAGTACATATTTAGACTACAAAAACCCTAGTAGGGGTTTGTCCTGTCAGATCCAGTTCGGATTTTATGGCCTCATCTAAACTGAATCTACACATTTTTGCATTTATCTGGCCTTTATCTCAGAAACGAATAGGAATTTGGCCTTGCTGTCTTTAGCAATATTGCAGCCCTAAACTAGTAGAACTTATCCTTTGAAAAAACCATATAAGAAAAACTTCATCTAGGGCATGAAAATCTATAAAATATAGAAAATTGTACATAATTGCTGAAATTCTGGTCAGTATCGGCTAAACTATTGGGATTTGAACGAAGTAACATTTTGAAAAAATCTTCCAAATAATGTTCTCAACAATTCTTTAGAATATTCTCTAAAATGCTTACTTCATGTCGTTTCAGCGGTATTTTGCATCACATCTTTTACAACACGTGTTTCAAACACAGTTCACACCAACAGTTTATTCTCGCATTTCGGATTCCACTACATTATTGACATTTTTATTAAATCGTCGTTGAAAAATGTACTGAAAACAACGGCATAGAGGCATTTTACAACAATGACATGTTCTGAAGAGTTGTGTATCAAGCGAGTATTTTTTCCGAAAGAAAATATTCAGAAAAAATTAACGGTTTTGGAGATACGGTGCGAAATGTATTAAAATTGTGGAATTTTTGCATATATTTTGAAATTTGAAGCAATAAATGTAGTTTTTCGAGTTTATTATTTCTCAAAATATTTTATTCTTGTCCTTATCTACAAATTTGCTTCAGAGGTCAGAAGAAGGTTCACATTGGTTTCAGAGATATAGCCCCGAATTTCTTTTAAACTCAATATTTAACCATGTTTAGATGGGGCCATAAAATCCGAGCTGGATCTGACACAACAAAACCCAACTAGGGTGTCTTGTCGTTTAGGTCTGTACTTTCAAAAAATCCTCAGTTCGAATTGTTTGCACAAGATCACCTTAAAAATGTTGCACAGTGTTATATAAAGAAATATTTACAATGCCACGCACTCTGTTATATCGCTGATATAGCCTCAATTGTATGCACTTGTAAAATGCACCTTTCTTCTTTTATATGTTCACTGCATCTATCTGATCTCGGTCTTTGATTTCGTTTTCTACCTTTAGGGGTGCAATTTGAATAGAACATAAACATTTTCCCTATCCGTAGTTCCTTAAGGAACTTATGTTGAGGCGAGAATGAAGAAAACGGTAAGCTGGAAAGTTCTTTCTCAAGCAACCTTAGGGTCGTTGATGAGGATATCACATTTTGTTGCAATGAATTAAACTTTTAATCACGGGTAGGAATGAGGTTCGAAATACAGTTTGACAAGTAATTGTTTTCAAACTAAGAAAAGTAACACTTTTCATGCTTTAATTAGTGAAAAACAAGTAAGCCACTCAGCCACTGACCAAAAATCCACAAAACCAAACAAAATAATTATGCCATTACCTTAGGAAGTATTGACTTACTCCGAAAAAATTTACCGTTTTAAATGAGGCCGGTCGAACAACCTACTGAATAAAGAATTAAAACGATGCGAGAGAAGCTCTTAAATCTCACTTATCCAAATTTTGTGTGGAAGGTATCCGAAGGAGTGGACCGATATATTCCAACCTTATACATGACTGGATGAAATAATACTATGTGCAAAGTTTGCAACAATCAGAAAATCTCTGCGAGAATTATCTTGCGGATTTGCCATTTTGGTTGGTGCCGTCAAGGTTTCTTGGAGCTTTTAGGCCAATATCTCAGGAAGTATGGCCTTGCGCATGGAACAAATTGTACCGTCGTTGAAGATGCCACAAAGAAAACATACTGAAAAAAAGTTTCAAAACGGTCCGAGAGGAGCTCTTAAACTTCACTTTATCCGAATTTTGTGTGGGAGGTACCCGAAGGAGTAGACCGATACACTTCATATTCCAACCTAATACATGACTGGATGAAATAATACGATGTGCAAAGTCTGTACCATTCAGAAATTTCCTGCGAGAATTATCTTGCGTATTTGCCAGGAAGTATGGACTTGCGCAAGAAAAAAATTGTACCGTCGTAAAGCGAGCCGAAAAGACAAGTTACTGAAAAAAATTTAAAAACGCTCCGAGGGGAGCCCTTAAACTTCACTTTATCCGAATTTTGTTTGGGAGGTACCCGATGGATTGGACCGATGTAGCCCATATTCGAACCTGATCTATATCTGGAAGGAATAATACGATGTGCAAAGTTTGACCAAATCGATTGCTCCCTTCGAGAGTTATCTTTCACACCATTTTACAGACAAATTTTGAACTTTTGTGGGTGAGGTACACGAAGGTATGGACCGATATGTTTCGAACTTAAACTAAGTTTGGACAAAATAATACCCCTGCAAACCTTTCCTATCGCCTAAGAATAATACGCGATTTTCCTGGGCGAATAATTTTTCGCAGGCGATATTGCCTAAAAATCTTCTGCGTAACACCAACCTAAAGTAAGTGTTTATGGAATGCGAATCGCGACCACGATTCGCTGACGAATCATGTGGAAGATCTTAAGAAGAAGAAAATATAAACAAAAAATGAAAGAAAATGTATTTTAAATTTTTCTTTGTTTTTTGTTTCTTTCATTTTTTATACCCTCAGCCTTTAGGCTATGAAGGGTATATCACCAATATTTTTGAAAATTTAACATAGCTGAAGCCAAGGTTTACCCTTTTAGAACACGCGACTTGTGATTGTATATTATACAAATTAAATATTTTTGGATAAAATGAAATGTTTTTGGACGTGGCAAAAAATATTGGCCTTAAAAGATAATTTGCGTGGAAGCTGTGGCTATATTTATGTTAAAAAATGGGTAAAAATGGGTTGAAGCCAACATGTCTTTTTTTGTTTTCTCTCGATTTGTGAGTAAACCACACTTCTCTCGACTTTCTTGTCAAAGTAAAAGTAGAAGCAAACTAAATAAGGATCATCTCACTAATGTATTACTTTTCAAAATTTAAACTGCTTCTACCATTAAATGATGCTGACATTTTGAAGCCAGATTTACAGTGTTTTTTGAAATTTTCTTCTAATCTCATTCCGCAAACATGTTTTTCAAAAAATCATATACAGGATTGTAGTTTTTGCGATTCTGAGTTATTTGAAACGTATATTGTGAATGTAGTCTGCACAGCTGCATAGAAATCTGCATCCAAATGCGGAAATTTTGTGCGAACATTTTTCTAAAAAACATATTTTTCGTGTCTAATATTTGCAATTGTCTCTAGAATACCACGTACTCCATTGCACATTTTAGTTTTTTACGTTCCGGATCCAATAAATCATTCTTCGTGAAAATCCATCTACTAAAACGCGAGTTACGAGAAATTCCAAAGTAGAAAAATCACCTAAAATTGTTTTTGAAAATATCGCGTATTTTATCGCGTTTTCTGTGGATCGTTTCCACTGCAATGAAAAAACTGGCGCAGCATCTTCGTTTTAGCGGAAACAGAGATTTGAAAACTTCACTGATAAGGAAGCTACATTTATTTTATCCCCAAAAATAGTGTGTGATGCTACATCCACGGTTCTTGATTGATCGCCTTCAAATAGATATATATGCATGTAGATTTTCATGGTGGACACTGAAATCGGATGCGGACAAAAATTGTATTCACTTTGCGCAAATTAGCGATATTGTATAGGTTTTTTAATGCTAAGATGCAGCCGATGCTACATCTTAGAGTCGAAATTATGTTTCGAAAAATATATACAACTTATTAGATATGGTCTTGCTGTACATGAAAATCACATGCGGACAAAATGATTTTGATAATTACGCTATTTACACGTATTTTAAAATGCATATAAATTAAAATGGGTTATTTGACCTCTATTTCCATTTCAGAAGCTTTGAGACATATCCTCATCAACCCAATTACCTTCCCTAATGGGAAAGCTTTAATATGAATGTCAATAAAGCAAAATCCGTCTATTTTATTGCGAGATTTAAGCAAAATGAAGGAAGTGTTCCTATAGATTTTTACAATATTTTCTACTACATAATGCATGTGAAAAAATATTTTTTCAAACAAAAAAATATTTTTTTGACCAAAATATGTGCTTATTTGGACTGTAACATCGAAATTATAACACCAATCTGTATGATTGTAGTCTCATTTGATTCGCCGTGAAGTTTTGATCCACAGCAAATTTTTATGTAATTTAATGACCACTAAATGGGCCTTAATTTTGAAAAAAGTTGACTTATATTCAATTATTTATCAATTTTATGTACATTCCGCGAATTCTGTGTAACATTTTGCAGGTATTATGAAATCTACTCGCTGAAGTCGCTTCGAGAGAACTTTTTTGTAACAATTGTGCTCATTAAAATAATTAGCGTTTTTATAATATTTTCTTTCTTAAAAAGCGAAATAAAAGCACCATAACGTTTGTCCGCTACAACCAAAAATTGGCTCGCGACCAGCTTCGTACTGGGAATTTTTTTCTTAACCTACGTATCAAAAATCGTTGATGTAGCGCGAAAAAAAATTATCCTTTTTTTTTGAAATGGAATATGAAATAATTGACAATATTCGTGATATACACTTTCATACGGGCAAAATGTGCCTCATCGAAATAATGGTTTTAGACCCCAAGTATGTTTGGACGAAATGTGTTTCAGACAATTTGGAGTCGATTGAGCAATGTCCGTCCGTCTGTCTGTCTGTCTGGCTGGCTGGAGCGCACGATAACTCTCGAAGGGATGAACCGATTCGGTTCAAATTTTGGCTTTCGTAATATTTTGTCCAAACTTAGTTTAAGTTCGAAGATGAGCTATATCGGTCCACTCCTTCCGGTACCTCCCCCACAAAAGTTCGAAAATGTTCGGAAAATTTGTACGCACGATAACTCTTGAAGGGTGTAACCGATTTGGTCCATACTTTGCACATCGTGAAACTTCTACCAGACTTAATGAGTTCCAATATGAACTCAAGCGGAAAGAAGCGTTGAAGAAAAATCTGGTCGAAAAATCGCCCAACAATCTTCCAATGGTTTGCAGGGACGATAGCCAAAATTTGGTTTGAATCGGTTGATCCGTTCGAGAATATTCGTGCGCACCGGCCAGACAGACAGACGGACGGACATCGCTAAATCGAATACAAATTATCTGAAACGAATTTCGTTCAAACATACTTGGGGTCTAAAACCGTTATTTCGATGAGGTACATATTTGGTCGTATCAAAGTGTTTATCACGAATATTGCAATTATTTCATATTCCATTTCAGAAAAAGAGGATAATTTTTTTTCGCGCTACATCAACGATTTTTAATATGTAGGTTAAGAAAAAAATTACAGTACGAATCTGGTCGCCAGCCAATTTTTGGTTGTTGCGGACAAAAGCTATGGCGCTTTTATTTCGCTTTCTAAGAAAGAAAATATTATAAAAACGCTAATTATTTTAATGACCACAATTGTTACAAAAAAGTTCTCACGAAGTGACTGCAGCGAGTAGATTGCATAATACCTGCAAAATGTTACACAGAATTCACGGAATGTACATAAATTTGTTAAATTACTCAATATATGTCAACATTTTTTCAAAATTAAGGTCCATTTAGTAGTCATGAAATTACATAAAAATTTGTTGTGGGTCTAAACTTCATGGCTAATCAAATGAGACTACAATCATACAGATTGGTGTTATAGTTTCGATGTTACAGCCAAAATAAGCACATATTTTGGTCAAAAACAATATTTTTTTGTTTGAAAAAATAATTTTTCACATGCATTAAATAGTAGAAAATATTGTAAAGATCTATAGGAATATAGATAGATGAAAATCTACATCGATATATATCTATTTCAAGGCGATCAATCAGAAACTGTGGATGTAGCATCACACAATTTTTTTTTTTTGGGATACAATTAATTTAGCCCCTTATCATGAAGTTTTTAAATCTGTGTTTCCACAAAAACGAAGACGCTGCACTAGTTTTTTCATTGCAGTGGAAACGGCCCCCAGAATACGCGATAAAATGCCCGATATTTTTGAAAACAATTTTAGGTGATTTTCCTACCTTGGAATTTTTCGTATCTCGCGTTTTAGTAGATGAAATTTCTCGAGTAAAGATTTTATAGATCCGCAACGTAAAAATCTAAAATTTGCAATCAAGTACGAGTAAATCGAATGACAATTGTAAAAAATAGGCCCGAAAAATATGATTTTTAGAAATTTTTGACAAACCTGTTTGCGGAACGAAATTAGAATAAAATTTCAAAAAACACTTAAAATCTGGCTTCAAAATATCAGCATCATTTAATGGTAGACGCAGATCAAATTTTGCAAAGTTATACACTAGTGAGATGATCTTTATTTATTTGCCTTCTACTACTCACAAATCGAGAGAAAATAAAACAAGACACGTTCGCTTCAACCCATTATTTAATATAAATGTAGCTACAGCTTCCACGCAAATTATCTTTTAAGACCAATATTTTTTGCCAAGTCTAAAAACATTTCATTTTATCCGAAAGCATTTAAAGGCTAAACCTTGGCTTCAACTATGTTCAATTTTCAAAAATATTGCCCATATACACTTTCATACGGGCAAAATGTGCCTCATCGAAATAATGGTTTTAGGCCCCAAGTATGTTTGGACGAAATGTGTTTCAGACAATTTGGAGTTAATTTAGCCATGACCGTCCATCTGTCTGTCTGGCTGGCTGGAGCGCACGATAACTCTCGAACGGATCAACCGATTCGGTCCAAAATTTGGTTTTCCTAATATTTTCTCCAAACTTAGTTTAAGTTCGAAGATGGGTTATATCAGTCCACTTCTTCCGGTACCTCCCCCACAAAAGTTCGAAATTGTTTGGAAAATTTGTGCACACTATAACTCTTGATGGAAGTAACCGATTTGATCCATACTTTGCACATCGTGAAACTTCTACCAGACTTAATGAGTTCCAATATGAACTCAATCGGTTCACTCCTTAGGGTACCTCCCACACAAAATTTCGTAAAAGTTCAGTTTAGGGCCTACTCTCGAATCGCTTTTTTTGTTTTGTTGTAACAACTTGTATTCACTGTCCCCTATACGACAGTACAAGTTTCATCAGAGGCAAGTCCACACTTCCTGAGAAAATAGCCTGAAAGCTGCAAAAAAAACACCTATGACACCGTGTGAGGGATTGGAGCGCAAGATAACTCTAGAACGGATCTGCCGATTAGGTCCAAAATTAGGCTTAGTAATATTTTTTCCAAACATAGTTTAAGTTCGAAGATAAGCCATATCGCTCCACTCCTTCAGGTACCTCCCCCACAAAAGTTCAAAAATAATCGGAAACATTTTTCGTATGGTAACTCTTGAAGGAAGTGGCCGAATTGGTCCACACTTTGCACATCCTAATATATCTACCAGACATAGATCAGGTTCAAATATGGACTATATTTATCCACTCCATCCGATACCTCCAACACAACATTTCGGATAAGTTTACTTTAAGAACTGATATCGAATAACGTTGATTTTTGTTGAAGCAACTTGCATTCGCTGCCTCAATTACGATGGTAAAAGTTTTTTCAGGGGCAAGTCAATACTTCTTGAGCAAACAGTCCGAAGAGTGTTAAAACCCCATATGGCACCATATGCAGTGGCTGGAGATCCACTTCCATAATGGTCAATGTCGATCCATTCCTTTTAGTATCTCCTCCGCAAAACGTTTGATCTTTAATCCTCATCAAAATTTTTGTCGGTTCAAACGCCCAAAATTTTTAAAACCCCCTAAATACATACGTTTTTTGGGAAAATTTTTTTATACCCTACACCACTATGTGAAAGGGTATTATAAGTTTGTTTTGGTAAAAATTCATGTAACAGCGCGAAATATTCCTCGGAGACCCCCAATGTGCTATACCAATGTTCATATCTCGGCGAAATAAAGCGATTTTGAGATGTGTGTCCGTCCGTCCGTCCGTCCGTCCGTGTGTCATTCTGTCCATTATAAATTGTAATCAAACTCCAGGTCGCAATTATGGACCGATCGTCACGAAATTTGGTATGGAGTTCGGCTTCACATCAGAATAGATCGCTATTTTAATTGGTGATGATCGCGAAATATTTAGCGGGTGAAATGGACCAAAAACATAATATTTATCCGATTTTGTAGCGGCTCTGTAGGTCGCAATAATAGTCCGATAAATAAGGTAAGAGTATATGACGGAGAAGAAGCTTGCAATTTGAGATGGCGATCAGATAATATTTAGAGGGTTAAATGGACCACAACTTTTGTGTGAAAATTGTGAAAATTTTTAATATACAGTTTATATCTTTGTTCCTGAAAGATACATTCCTTCCTCGTGAGTCATATTTGGAATACGATCGCTCGACCTTTCCATTGATGTCAATTATGTTGATGTACGTGATCAGATAACAGAGTTAGAGCCTAATATATCAAGTTTTTTGTTTGTAGTGTAAGCACAATTATAGCTCAATAGTCCCGAAATTTTGCACGAGGTAAGAGTTTAGGTTGGAGAAAACGCCTATAATTTTGCATGATGATCTGATATTATTTAACGGGGGAAATAGACCATTACTTTTGTAAGAAAAATATACAAATTTCAGTTTTGGTCCACATTTTAATTCCTGGAGGGCATATATCGGCAAAGTAGCCTACATATGGAAAAAGAACTACTAACCTTTCCCCCTGATGCAAATTGCAATAACTTGTCTGCTAGATAATGGACCTACTGCCTAATACGTAATGGGTTTTGTGTAGATAACCACAATTTCCTCCCATGATACAAGTTGTCTCTATCATGACACAGAAATTTTGTATTCAATTGTCCAATTGGATTTTTTATACAAATATTTCAGCATGGGGTCGCCTCGCCTCCTATTTTATACCTCAGGATTTTGGGTAAAAGGTGATACGACCAAAGATGTGTCTCATCGAAATAATGGTTTTAGACCCCAAGTATGTTTGGACGAAATTCGTTTCAGACAATTTGGAGTCGATTTAGCCCAGTCCGTTCATCTGTCTCTCTTACTGTCTAGCTGGCTGGTGCGCACGATAACACTCGAACTGATCTATCGATTCGAATCAAATTTTATACTTCGTAATATTTTGCCCAAACTTAGTTTAAGTTAAAATATAGGCTATATATGTAGGTCCACGCCTCCCTCACAAAAGTTCAATATTTTTTTTTTTTTTTTTGAAAAATTGTGTGAACGATAAATGGCGAAGTGAGCAATCGATTTGGTCCACACTTTCCATATATTATTATTTTTCCTTCCAGATATAGATCGGGTAAAACTATATCTGTCCACGCATACGGGTACCTCCCACACAGAATTCGGAAAAGTGAAATTTAAGAGTCCCCTCGAACAGTTTCGGATTTCTTTTCAGCAGATTGTCCTTGCGGCCACCTCTACGATGGTACAATTGCAATGGTAAGTCCATGCCTCCTGAGATTATGGCCGAAAATGGCAAATCCGCAAGATAGCTTTCAAGGGGATTTTATAATTGGTCCACATCGTATTATTTCATCCAGTCAAGTATCAGGTTGGAATATGGACTATATCGGTCCCCTACTTCGAGTATTCCCACACAAAATGTGGGAAAAATGAGGTTTGAGGACTCGTATCGGATCTATTTAAATTTTTTGGAGAAGGTTCTTTTCATGGTCCCTATTGCAACGGTACAATTTTTCCGGCGTAAGTCCCTACTTCCTGAGATAATGGTCCAAAAGTTCCAAAAACCCCTGCCGGCTCCAACTAAAATTACAAATCCGAAAAATAATTCTAATTTTTTTTAAAAAAAAATCAGAAGTTAGTTCACTAAAATTGATTTGGTATAGCCCCACATTACGATACTTAAAGATTCCACGTGTTTTGAAGAAAACTCGTGATAGAAAATCAATATATTTTTATACGGCATAATTATTGTGTTTGTTTCTATTTTTGGTCAGAGACTGAGAGTATATCAACGTTAGCGTAGCTGATTTATACTATCTTCTTTAAAGTGTAATTGAATAATTGTGGGATTTATAAATTTGTTTGAATTATTTGAATTTCTATTCATTATTAGTTATTTCTACCACATTTATTTAATTTAGGTGTATTTCAAAAAGCAACCTGATATTCAAAAACAATTTAAAGATGTAGCAGGAGGGGCTAGTTAATGTGAATTTTCCAATTTTCGAATATTTTGTAGAAATGTATAATTTATATAATTGTTCCGAAACATCCAAGAAAGGACAAGGGAGGCTTCTCTTATATCAATGGAATCATATTAAGTTATTGATATGTGACCTAGTTTTTATCGCCGTATTTCATGGCTGAAATACTCAGGAAATATCACCAACGTTACTAAGGGGTATTTTGCCACCGTTGAATGATGTGGTCAGGCCTGGGAATCAAATCCGGACATTCAGCGGTGGCACATAACAAATTCCTAGAGGTTTTGGTGTAGGGTATCACATGGTCGGCCCCGTCCGGCTATAGCCTTTTCTTACTTGTTTCAATATACACAGGCTGAGGGTATATCTCTGTCGGCAAAGCCGACTGATACTTTTTTACTTGTTTTTAATTCCGTTTCGCTTAAGTACAAGTTTATTGGTTCTTAATGATCCAACATCGGCTGATCGGTTTATTCGTTTTCAAGCTACAGTGGGTACCGCAAACTGCTTTAGTAAAAACAGTGTTTCGTAGGCGGCCATTTGTCAGGAGACTGTGCAATATTTTTCAACAAAAAAAAAAAAAAAATCCAAAAGTAGCTGATAGTGTGATCTATTAGAAAATTTAATTTTTCGTACTCAATAAGTGGCCATAACCCCTTAACTTTCAAATATTTTTGTCCTTTTTATGACCAAAAAAGTAATTTTATTAAAGACAAAAAATTAAATGTTGTCATTTTCTGTCCACCATCTCCGTAAAATCTAATATTTTTTACAAAATCGATCGATGAATGACTAGATTTTGATGTCCTTGTTAAGCCCATACAAAATATATGACAATCGAACTATTAGTTTTCGAGCTAGAGTATGCACCGCAAAACGCTTTAACAAAAACAGGGTTTCATAGACGGCCATTTGCACACAACTTCTTAATATTTTTCCACAAAAATTTCAAAAAGCAGATTAAGTTATGCTCTTTCAGATGAAGGGATAATCATGAAAAAGGGTTTTTATTTATTGTTGTTGGCGTTTTTATTGTTGGACTGCAGAATTTTACATCTTTGTGTTTATTTCAGCTTGAGTCCATATTTTGTTGTAATTCAATTGTTTGAATAACAACAAAATATTTTAAAGTGGATATGAAATTGATTAGTTGCGGGCGAAGGGTAGGGAATACTATAGTTTCAGTTGTCACCAAACAACTTCATCAGTTCCCTTTTTTCGCCGACTCTATATCGATAAACAGGTCAATAAAGCCTAGCTGAAATAAACACAAAGATGTTTTTATTTATTATTATTTTTATTTATTTATTATTTTTTTTGAGCTCGTGGGTAAGAAGGGAGAAAAGGATCTCCTTCACCTACCCTCTTTCAAAAAGTTAAAAAATGTTCATGTTATATTTTCAAAGTCTGGCACATGAGATATTTTCTCACGAAGAAAAGTTCTCCCAGAATATATTCGTGCTTGTATTTTGTTGCTGTTTTCCAATGTAAGATTCAGTAGAAACAATATAGATATGGATTTTACTTCATATTTATCTTCTGAAGTTAATTATTATATTCGAACGGATGTCCTTTCTAAAGAATATGTTAGGAAAAAACAATATAAAGGGTGTTTTTTAAGCCCGATAGAACTTGAAATTGTAAAAAATAACACAAAAAATTAAATTGTAATCAAAATTTTTTTATTCGAAAGATCAATACGTGACATTAACATTTGAAAATAATTTCGGGCATATGGGCACCGCGGCTGTTCTTGACGAAGTGCATTCTGGACGTCCAATTTTTGGCCACTTTTTCGAGCACTGCTGGCCGTATGTCACGAATAACACGAACAATGCTGGCCTCCGAGGCATCAATTGTTGCTGGTTTATCAGCATAAACCAGTGACTTCACGTAGCACCACAGGAAGTAATCGAGAGGTGTCAAATCGCACGACCTTGGAGGCCAATTGACAGGTCCACTTCTCGAAATCAACTTATCGCCAAATTTTGGTTTCAATAAGTCGATGGTTGCGTTCGCCGTATGGCACGTAGCGACATCCTTGTCATCCATATTTTCAAACAAAAAATCATTGATCATGGTGCGGTAACGATCTCCACTGACCGTAACGCGAGCTCCGGCCTCATTTTTGAAGAAATAAGGTCCGATGATGCCACCAGCGCACCATACGGTGCATTTTTCTGGATGCAATGGAGTCTGTAGGGTCTCTTGTGGATTGGTCTCACTCCATATGCGGCAATTTGCTTATTAACAAACCCGTTAAACCAAAAATGCGCCTCATCGCTGAACACAATTTTGCGTCTATAAGTTGAGCGAATCGACGACTGATTTTCAAAGTAAATTTGGATAATTTCGTAGCGTTGTTCAAGCGTGAGTCTATTCATGATGATATGTCAGAGTATACTGAAACAAATAAAAAAAGTTTCATCAAAATTTAATTTGTTGTGTTACTTTTTACAATTTAAAGTTCTATCTAGCTTAAAAAAACACCCTTTATTAGCCTTTTTGGGCCCAAATATACGAAAAAGTTAAAATTTGTATACATTTAATTAGTTTTTAGCAGTACAGGATTTTACACTCGGAGTCGACCCGGAGTCGGCCCAAAGATACCTGGACTCCGAAACCCTGGCTCTGAACCCGACCTCCATACAAAATTTCGTGAAAATTGATCCATAATTTTTAATGGACGGACGGACACATATCTCAAAATTATCTCGTTGTGATATGAATTTTGGTATACCACATGGGGGGTCTACGACGATTATTTCGCGGTGTTACATGAATTTTCGGAAAAACAAACTTATTATACCCTTTCCCCATTGTGGTGTAGGGCATAATAATGTATTGTTTGTGTAGAACAAGAATAATACGAATTTTATTACATTAAGATTGAATTCAATCGCAACTGAGTTTGTTTCATCTGCTCTCCATTTAATGCAAGCTGAACTGTTCTTGCTTCATCTGCTAAAGGGGTCTTTATATTGTCTTCCATTGCACTCCATTAGGACATTTTCTTCTCATGAGTTACCACAAAATTTCACAAATTATTTTTTTTTGTCTGTTCCTTTACTTTTAAAAATCGTAAAAGTGGCAAAATTAGCAAAAGTTATGAACAGCTCTCATAACAGTTGTATGCTTACACCAAATAAAGGAATAATTTTCCAGTAAAAAGTGGTAAAACTTCAAGATTTTTGCACGAAAAGGAACGGAGCTTTTGTAACAAATTTTTGGAAATTTTTTTCTGTTATTGGACGAATGGTAGGGATATAAAAACTGACTTATGTACTTGTAGGGACCTCTAACAACTGCCGGATGCTGTTAAAATGTGAGAAATGGATGTCATTTGTTGATGCCTTTTTCACGACTCCCTTAGAACTTCAAGAAAACATGCCGTGAAAGATCTAGTCTACGAGGGCGGTTCGGAAACTTCTTAGCCTATCAATGAAAGAGAATAGTTAGTTTTTCAAAAATATTTTTATTCTTCAATATAATCTCCTGAAACTTCAATACACTTAGTCCAACGCTTTTCTAGTAATTCTATCCCTTGATTAAAATAGTTTTCCTCAAGGTCTTCAAAATAGTGGTTTACAAATGTAATTGCATCTTCATGTGAGGTAAAACGCTTGCCAGCAAGGATTTTTTTTTTGATTTGGGAACAAGTAAAAGTCACTGGGAGCTAAATCTGGAGAATAAGGTGGGTGGTCAAGCAACTCGTACTTTATTTCGTTGATTTTAGCCATTCTTAAAGCCAGGACGTTTTTCTCGAATTTGTACATTTAATTGATCCAAATGGTTGCAATAGTACTTTGAATTTATTGTTTTACCCTTTTGCAGATAGTCAATCATTAAATTACCTTTGAAGTCCCAAAAAACCGTTGCAATAACCTTACCAGCCGATTGAATTGTTTTTGCCTTCTTTGGGGCACTTCCACCAGCTTCAGTCCATTGTTTGGATTGTTCTTTTGTCTCTGGAGTATAGTGGTGGATCCATGTCTCATCAACAGTTATGAAACGACGCTTAAAATCCATTTTATTTCGCTTAAAACGATGCAAACAAGCTTGAGAAATGTTCATTCTTATGCGTTTTTGATCGACTGTTAACAAATGCGGCACCCATCTTGCAGAAAGCTTTTTCATCTGTAGTTCTTCATGCTAAATAAAATGGACTCGATCATTTGTGATGCCCATGATATTAGCAATTTCACGCACTTTTATTCGTCGATCATTTAATATCATATCATGCACTTTGGCTACAATTTCTGTTATTATTGCTGTTTTTGGACGTCCACTACGTGGTTCATCTTCAATGCTTGTACGGCCACGTTTAAACTCAGCAACCCAATTTTTTACTGTTGCATATGAAGGAGCACTTTCACCTAACACATTTACCATATCATTATGAATTTCTTGTCCCGATAAACCTTTTTTATGTAAATATTTAATGACAGCACGCATTTCTAATTGTTCCATTGTAAAAAAATTGCGGATGCGTCTTTTTTGAACACATGTTTCTATATGAAGGAGTTGCCAGATCAAAACTAAATTTAACATGTGTTCATAACAGAGATGGAAGTTTCCAAAACACTTAACTTTTTTCTGTTTATACCGCGCTTTTTGTGCTAGGCTAAGAAGTTTCCGAACTGCCCTCGTACATTGCACGACTTCAAATTAATTTTGCTGGGATTTATCGATCTGTACATCATGCGGATAATCAATATTATTTTAACTTACATATGATGTATACGCACGCTCTGACTGTTAGACAACATCTATATCAGGTTTTGAAACATTTGGTCTGTTCCATTCCATTTTGAAATGTAAAGGTGGCAAAGGCACTACAAGTTCTGACCTACTCTCATATCAACTGTATGCGAACGGGTTTCGAGTAAAAAGTTGAAAGACTTAAAAACTCTTGCACGTAAAGAAGCTACACGACTGTTTCTTCAAATTTTATGAGTTCTTACATGAAACCATTATTTCAAAATAATTTCTCCATCGCTTAGAATTAGCATTTTATATTTATTCAACTAAAGGAATTAGCATTTCGTTTTACCCTCTATTCCCACAGACCAATTTATGAATTTTCTTTAATTACCTGATGTATTTCACAAAAGCAATGCCTTCAAAGTTAAGAAAATTTCTATGTAACCCTTCTGAAACATAAATCAACATTTCATACTTCATTACTTGTCTCACGTTTCATAAACTGTCTTTAAAGCCTCAAATAGACAAAGTACCCAACTAATCTGTGTCATTTTTAAGGACAATTAACGTCACTCTAAGCATACACCTGAAAAAGTAATCATCCTACGGATGCTGTTGTTTTGGCTAGAAAAATATACAATGGCCATGAATGCACATCTGCATTAACAAGAGCTCTGCATCCCTACTTACATTCTCGGTTGCACACACACACACAGACATAGACCCATAGAGTATAACAACTATTAAAACCATTCATATTCGGTTGTTAACGTAAACATGAAAGCGTAAACGTAAATATAACATTACAGACAAATGCAGCAGTAAAACAACAATAACAAAAACAACGCCAACATTACAACATACCTGCATCATTCTGGGGTAACTAATTGTCATGTCGTGGACGCATTGCCCGTACGACGAACCAAGGAACATCTGCAAAACTCAATGGACCAGAAAAGAAGAACGAAGCAAAGAATCTGAACGAACGTCACAAATTATTAGACTTCTATGACCACCCAAAGGCTATTGTAGTCTATTCAAAGTAAACAATGGCCAACGTAAAATGTCAGGTTTAATAGCAGAAAAGAAATACCATTCAAGAAGACAAAAGCAAAAGCAAAAAAGAAATACCACCACAACAACGGCAACGACACGACAAAAAGTATGAGATGTTATTTGCAAAAGACAAGTTCTTTTGCAAGTGAAGCATCTACAGGACACCAAAGAATAATGTTAAATATTATCTCCCCGCTGCACACCCTCATTTGTGATACTATGTTCTAATACATGGTGCAAAATTCATCTTTGTTGTAACGGTGATGATGACTACTGGCAAAATTTATTATTGCTTCACTGAAATGGTTTAGCGCGAGTGAATATCATGGCCAAACTTTGGCACTTGATGAGAGGAAAATATTTCTCCCCAATAGCCCAGAAGTGACAGGAATGGACTTCGCTCATATCGAAGAGATAAAAATTGTGTTTTTGTTTGTCAGTTAATCGAAATTTTGATTATTTGAGTACATTTTAATGGTCTGTTTCACTAAACGAGTCGAATACATACTCATTTGAACTACCACGAAACACCTGTTATTGAAAAAATATTTGTTCATTTTTGTTTTTAATTAAACAAACATTTTCTGCATCAACAGGAGTTCGGTAGTAATTCGAACGAATTTGAAGTCGAGGCCATTAATAACTTTGTAAAGCATTTAATTCTGTCTATTGTGTAATCTATATAAACAAGGGAAGAATTTCCATTGAAGGTTATAGTAGAGCTATTTGAGTATCGCGATTGAATGCTAAGGATGTCAACTCTAAAAAATAACGCTACATAAATACTTGTAGTTCACACGCAGGTAGATACAGCAACAAACTAACAAAAATCTCCCGCAAAAATTGTCAACAAAGATTATAGAAGATGAGCTATGTCGGCCCAGGTTTCTCTGGAACTTATTCGAAACTTATACTTATTCCACAGTTATTGTAACACTGTAACTGCAAATGTTGTAGTTAAGAGACTAAACTTGCCATGGAATTTTGATTTTTCAAATACAAAGTATTTTTGCAGCGTCGGAGATTCGTTCCGTTTCAATCTGTTTGTTTTCATGACAAACGCTTGTTAGCGCTGCCTTTGGATGTTATGAGTTTGGCTTTGAACGCTACCACGTTCTTGTTCAGGTTCCCAGTCATCGCAGAACTTCTGCAGCAAACATTTTCATCATAGGTCCACCATTTAGTATAGTCCCATATAACGGTACCTCCGGATTTTCGGAATTTTGAGGGTTTTAGCTCTTCTAAGTAAGGTATTTGTGACCCCGATTCTGATGGTATAATTACTTTGGTGGACAAGTCCAATATTAAAAAGCTTCTAACTACTAAAATGACAGTCACTTTACCGTGACCACTATACACTTAAGTTGGTCACCGTCGAATTTTTTGGACTTGTGCATGAAACAGAAGATGTGGCTGTAAACATGACCACAAGGAATACCTTAGGTAAACATTTCAAAACGATCATCGAACAACGAAATTTGAACTTTTCTGATGTAGGTACATAAAGATGTTGTCCGAGTGGACCATCTTGACTCTTGATATACGTTTGAAACAAATTTAGGATGTGCAAAGCTTCGTCCAAATCGGATACACCATTCGTAAATAATCGTTCTCATCAGTCATTTTAGTTGATGTATGCTAGGTATCTTAGAATTGTTGGGCCATTATATCAGGAATGTTCCAACCTGCTGGAGAAATTTTTCGGTACAAACTCACAGTTTGATATACCCCCACAGAACTGTACCTCAGCATTTTCGGTATTTTTTGATGTTTCACTCTTTGGTAGAATTTTCGAACTACATTCTGCCTCCTCTTCATCTCGACGTGCATGATAACTCTCGAAGGTCCATGCTTTGCATATCGTAAAAATTTCCAAAGGATCTACAAAGTTAGAATATGGACTATATATATCAACTCCATCGGGTACCTCCAACACAACATTTCGGAAAAGTGCAGTTTAGGACCTCCTCGAATCGTTTTGATTGTTCTTGCAACAGGTTGCACTCTATGTCCATATTACGATGCTACAAGCTTTTTGAGTGGCAAGTACATACTTCCTGAGAAAATGACCCGAAACCTGTAAAAAACCCTACCCATGTGTAGTGGCTGGTGTGCAAGACAACTCTCGAATCGAATACTGCGTTGGTCCACATTTTGCATATTTTAATATTAATTAAATTTTTTTTCAAGCTTAGTTTATGTTGAAACGTTGGCCATATTGATCGAATCCTTGGGTTACCACCCGCACTAATGTTCAAAATTTTTTGTTCCCAGCAAAAATACTCATTACAAATTTGCCTACTTTCTCATTATTTTAACACGGGCATGTCATAGGGAGTAAGTACTTATTTTTTGGCCACTAAAAAGTAGATAAATAAGTAGTTACTCCCTGGTTACTTCATCTCGTAACTACTTATTTAAGTACTTATTTATTTACTTTTAAGTGGATCCTTTGGAAATTTAAGACTTACGCCTATTGCTTTCGTAAAATGATACGAGGGCTGAACGATAAGTTTCATGCCTAGGCAATACCGTTTGTTTCCACCGCTATTTGACTTGAAAGTGGCTGAAAAAACTCACCTTGCAAAAAAGGCAATTTACTTAACATGTTCGTCCGATAATTTTTCATAATTTTCGACGTGGATTATCACGGCAAAAGTGATTCGATGAAATAAAATCTTTTTATGGCGATGAAGCACTATCCTAACTTCTTTGAAAAACTGGTTTAATGAATTCAATCATGACCATTACTCGTTAAAAATAGAAAGATCGTTAGTGTCATCCAAAAACGGACGTTGTACCAGAAAAAACTAAGCCGAGCGTGAACGAATAACGTAAATTCCCCATGTTATACACCGTGAGATATAGGCATTCTTGGGTATTTCTTCCACCAACTAAAATTTGATATTGGATGAACACCTGATCGTAAAAATTGGGGTTTTTCGTTGGATCCCGTGCCGATCATTACAAGAAACTTCAAAAATCACGATCGCGGAACTTCAATGATATTATTAAAATGGTCCCAAGTAACGAAGCATGGAACTATGCGTGTGAGCCCGAAAAGAATAGCAATTGCCAGAAGAGGGTGTAGAAACGTTCAAAACCCCCGTTTTGGAGGTGTCTTAAAGGGAGTGGAAAAAGTGCTTCAACAATAGTGTATAAATCGCACTTAAGACTACTTTGGATAACATTAAACCCATTTTTATAATAAATATTCGCGTTTTCGTTATAAAGCAAGAAATTTATCGTGCAACTCTTGTATTAATAAATCGGTAAAAATAATTTAAAATACCACAAACACCTGTCACTATCTCATACACTTTTTGAATTTCGGCATATTTTCTGTCTCAGTGGACATACCTGCCATTAATGTTTTAAGATATTTCATAAAATGTTGTCCTTTTAAAATTTATGTTAGGAGTAGATGATTTTTAAGGTAACTTAGAAGGAATGTTCTGATATACATACATGAATACAAGAAACTAACACATGCACAACTATACCAAACTACAAATGGACGTACAGAAGGAGCAAATGCCTTTAAATGCAACATTTCCTAAGCCAGTCGAGCGTGCTTTATTGTAAATAGTTTTAAGCAGTATTCAGTTCAGGTAAAAAAAAAAACATTGCCACAGAATGTATATTTTGGAACTTAAGGGGGCCTTTAATATGATTTCTTGTACGGGAGGTTTTATCATTTCCCAATATAAACTTTAATGTTTCAGTCGCTTTTTTGTCGGAAATATTTTAAAGAAACAGAATAGAAATAAAACAAATAAGAAAGTATCAGTCAGCTGTGCTCAAGGCAATATACGCTCAGCCACAGACCAAACAAAATAACTACAAAACCAAAGATAATAATTATGCCGTATATAAAATATATTGATTTTGTACCACGAGTTTGCTTTAAAATCTGTACGTACCGTAATGTGGGGCTATACCAAATCATTGACATATACGAAACATTTTTAGTAATCAAACTTCATAAAGGACTCGAAATATTAAATTACGTTAAACTAAGTTTGCAAGAAATTTTTGAAAAAGTTTTAGAGTTATCTTGTACAATAGCCATTTTAGTATGTGCTGGCAGGGTTTTGGAGCTTTCGGTCCATTATCTCCGGAAAAATTGTACAGTTGTAAATGAGGCCGCTAGAACAACCTACTGAAAAAAGATCAAAACGATGCGAGAGGAGCCTTTAAACTTCACTTTTTCCGAATTTTGTGTGGGAGGTTCCCGAAAGACGACCGATATAGTCCATATTCCAAACTGATATATGACTGGATGAAATAATACGATGTGCAAAGTCTGCACAAATCAGCAACTGATTTGCCATTTGGCAATATCTCCGCAGGTATGAACTTGCGCAAGAAAAAATTGTACCGTCGCAAGCTGCAAGGTGAACCTATTGAACATTTCTAAACGATCTGAAAGGAGCTCTTAAATTTCACTTTATCCGAATTTTGTGTGGAATGTACCCGAAGGAGTGCACCAATATAGTCCATATTCGAACCCGATCTATGTCTGAAGGAATAACACGATGTGCAAAGTCTGCACAAATAAGAAACTCCCTGAAATAATTATCTCGCGGATCTGCCATTGTGGTTGGTGCCGTCAGGGTTTCTTGGAGCTTTTACGACAATATCTCAGGAAGTATGAACTTGTGCAAGAAGAAAGTTGTATAGTCGTAAAGGGAACCGTAAGGATAACCTACTAAAAAGTCTAAGCGATCCGAGAAGACCTCTTTAATTTCACTTTACCCGAATTTTGTGTGAAAGGTACCCGAAGGAGTGGACCGATATAGTCCATATTCGAACCCGATCTATATCTAGAAGGAATAATGTGCGAAGTTTGGACTAAATCTTCTAGAGTTATCGTCCACACAATTTTACAGAACAATTTTGAACTTTTATGGGGGAGGTACCTGAAGGAGGTTACAGATATGGCTTATCTTAGAAGTTAAACTAAGTTAAGATAAAATATTACGATACCCAAAATTTGGTTCAAATCGGTTTATCCCTTCGGGAGTTATCGTGCGCTCCAGCCAGACAGACGACAGACGGACATGGCCAACTCGACTCCAAATTGTCTTTCTAAAATCGGGAGGTACCAAAATTCAGACATTTCGATGGGTTATTGTGGCCAAAACTTCAAATTAAGGCGTTGACCTTTACCGACAAACTTCTGGGGGAAAGTTTTATACCCATAACGAAGACCAAATTTGAGCCATTTCGGTGGAATATTGGGGTCAAAACCTTAAAAATACCGAAAATCGGGAGGTACAGTTCTATTGGGACTATATTAAGGCGTCCGTACAGGTCGGACAAATTTCTGGGGAAAAGTTTTATACAAGTTATATACCGTGAGATAGATGCACCATTGGGCATATCTTCCACCAACTAACATTTGATATTGCATGAAAACATTGCCTCAAAAATGGATTTTTCTCGATAGATTCGGGAAAATAGGATAATCGTTTGAAAAAACGGCTTTTGTGCATTGGTGCAAAAAAATTGTGAATAAAAACGAACGCGGTGCTTTAAGCGGCGTTTATGAGATAGATACAGACGGTGAATCTTGGATCTATGCTTAGGAGCCCGAAACAAAAAAGTAATCGACCGTTTACGTCTTCGATTGTGAGCAAAATCCAACGAAAGTTGTTCATGTAAGAAGCACTTCGAAGCAAATGGTCGCCTGTTCCTTAGGCAAGACTGACCGTATGGCGACTATATGGCTTCAGAACGGTAGGACGGTTTATTCTGGTACACTGCAATTTATGTGCCTGAAGTCTCCTGAGAAATTCGAAAAAGGAACAAGAGAAGACGAATAATTCTGCATCATGACAATGCGAGCTCTCACACATCGATTCAAACCAGCGCACGGTGGTCGAAAGCACTGATCTAGCGGCGCGAAATTAATGACTTGCAAACGAATTGAGATACGTCACTGAAATTTGGCACAAACTGTGGGTAATAATGGGCTAAATATGAACAATATCGGCAAATGTTTTGGTATAGCCCCCATATAACGGTACCTTAAGATTTTCGGTATTTTGAGGATTTAAGCCACAATTTCGTAGCAAATTAGCTGTAATTTGGTACGTAGGGTTCCTAGTAGTCACAAAATATTTTCACCAAAAATTATGGACATAGGTGCACGTTTTGATATAGCCCCCATGTAACCGTACCTCCCAATTTAAGGTATTTTGAATATCGTGACCACATTTTTAAACCAACTTGGCTGTAATTTTGCATTCCGTGTTCTCAGAAGATTTTATCTTCTTACAAAACATTTTCAACGCGGATTTATGTTTCGATGTAGCCCCTTTTATGGTACCTCCGATTCGTTGAATTTTTACTTGTTATCCCATATTTAATAACATATTTAGCTATAATATGGTATTATAGTGTCTCCGGGGGTAGAACTCCTCCTTGCAAACATTTCTCAAGATAAGTCCATATTTTGATTTAGGTCCCATACAAATGCACAGCTAAATTTGTATGAATTTCATGCAAAATCTCTTATTTTAAAAGTGCAGTCATCAAAAGATTTGCAAATATTTTCAGCCCTCATGTGGTTATCCAGTATCCGTATCCAGAGAGTCCAATTTCATTCCCGAAAAAATAATCGAACTTAAGTTCGGCTAAGTTAACAAGATGCACTCTATGGAACAAGCGCGTACAACCCATAAAAACACTAAAAAATTTAATTTTTTGAAAATTGTTTGCTATATAACTAAGTACCTCCAGACCCCAAACTAATTTTTATAATTTAAATCACACCCTTTGCTATTAATAAAAAAATAAGTCTTGTCCAGTTTCATTACGAATTTATTTAACACTAGCAAAATGCCCGCTACTTCGTATGCGAAAAGGAATACAATATTTCATATGTAAATAGTGAGGTATGAACATTTTTTTCTTAATTGATAATTAACTTCATTTAAGTACTCTTCGTACCCCTTTTGACCGAATTTCCATAAAATCGGTCTACCTCACCGCAAAGCATCACCAGCCGTCAGTTTATTTAATGTATTTCACTTAAGGGATAAAAACCTTCTTGTAAACAAATTGTCACATATCTCTAATTTAATAAGTAAGTTACTTCGCGTTCACATAAAACCAATGGTACAATATATAATACAACTTTTCAAATCCTGGAGCTAATGTAAAATTTAACAGTTTTTGCGCTCCTAATGCCTATGGCATTACATGTAGAAACATGTCATGCGTTTTAAGTTCGAATTTTCATAACGATTTTGATCTAATCCCAAATGATAAAGCGCTGGATTTAGCGATTCACTCAATATTAGTGATTCAAGTTTTAGTAATATTTAGTACTTCTAGTACACTAATTTTTATTACCCTTTGGAATTTTAGTACATAAAAACAAACATTGTTCCACAACATCCCATACGGGACAAGGGAGACTTCTCTCATATCAATGAGTGCACCCCGATTCATATTAGCTCAATGATATGATATGGGACCTACTGTTTATCGCCGAGTCCGAACGGCGTGTCTAAAGACACCACTTGTAGAGAAGTTTTACAAGGCTGAAATACTCAGGAAATGTCGCCACCATTACTGAGGGGTATTTTGCCACCGTTGAAAAATGTTTGATGTTGCCTGGCCGGGGAATCGAACCACCGACCTTCTGTGTGAAAGGCGGGCGTGCATACCATTGCACCACGGTGGCACCCAATTTTAGTACACTAATAATATTATTCCAAATTAAATAATTTCAGTTTTTTCTCACACGCAATACCAAAATGGTGCGCATAGGTATAAGCTTCAAAAAATACCTCCTTATATCAACCATATATACCAACCGGGATTCTCATTTCCAAAAGTACGAATTTCATAAATCTCCTCTTAATATTTCAAACTTCTAGCTCATTCCCTTTACACAGTAACAAACTATACCAAATTCTGTACCATTCAGTACATTCCTTAAGTCCAAATTTCAGGATTTCACCTCTTTCTCACAAATACAAACTGTTCCAAATTTGGTACCATTTAGTACTTATAAGTACGAATTTACAAAACCTCATCCTTATCTCCACTCTATAGACCCACAGCTATCCCAAAATTCCAGCGCAACTCCTTTAGTACTTATTGTATTTCCAAAACCTCCATATCTCAACCCTACACATCTACCTTCGCGATATCAAAATCCCACACACGAACAGGGACTCTTATACCAAATTTTAAAATTCAAGCGCTGTTCGTACACCAAATAACAAATTAAGAACGATTTAGTAATTTTCGTATATATATGGTACATACATATTTCCCAAACCACCTCCATATACCAACGCTACACTCCAGCTCTATCCTTACAACCAATTACAAATTGACTACCATTTAGCACTTTTCGTTAACTTATGGAACTTATTTCCACAACCACATCGCTACGCAATAACAGCGTCTTTAATACCAAATTTTCGAATCTATTCTATTCCTTAACACAACATCAAAGTTAGTACCTTTAGTACTTTTCTTACACAAAAACACTAATTTCCGAAATTGTTTTCTTATCTCTATTCTACACACCAACACTGACCCTAATACTAAAATTCAAAATTCCAGTTCCTTAGTTTAACAAATACCAAACGGTTACAAATTTAGTTCCACTTATAACTTTTCGTACACATAAGTACGAATTTCCGAAACTACCTCCGTATATTAACCCCACACTTAATTCCGAATTTCAGTATTCCAGCTCTATCCGATCACACAAATCAAAAATTTAGTAAACATTAGTACGTATTTCCAAATCCTCTTCCATATCTCAATCCTACACTGCAAAAGTAATCTTAATTCCAAACTTCGGGATTCGAGCTCTATCCTTTCATCCAAATTGAAATTGTACCCACATTTATTACCATTTTTTACTTTTCGTACACAAAAGATGAGTTTCCAAAACTACATTCATATCTCTATTCTACACTTCAAGCATAATTTTAGGTCTTAAATTCACCCAACTGCAAAATGTACCAAATTTAGTACCATGTACCATCAAAGGTACGATTCCAAACATATTTTCATATCTCAATCCTTCGCTCCAACAGTAATCTTTATTCCCAATTTCAGAATTCTAGCTCTATCCGTTCACCCAAATCCAAATTGTACCAAATTAAGTACCATTTAGTACTTTTCGTACACATAAGTACGAATTTTCAAAACTACCTCCATATCTCAATCCAACACTTCAACAATAATCTTAATTCCAAATTTCAGGTTTCCAGCTCTATATGTTCACCCAAATCCAAATTGTACCAAATTTAGTACCATTTAGTACTTTTCGTACACATAAGTACGAATTTCCAAAACCCTTTCCTTATATCAGCATCACTTCCCAACCTTGATTCCCATACCAAATGTAAAAGATTTTAGCTATATCCATTCAAAATATACAATTGGTACCAAATTTAGAAACTTTTACTACTTTTCGTACACTTATAGGTCGAATTTCCAAAAACCCTCTGGTACATCTTTCTATCTCTTCGTCAGTTACCCTCATTCCAAATTTCAGAATTCTAGCTCTTCCCGTTTGCCTAATACAAAGGGTACCATATTTAGTACCTTTCAGTACTTTTCGTACCCTTCTCGGTCGAGTTTTCAAAAACCAAGCCTTATCTCACCCCTACACACCGACAGCAACCCACAGTAAAAATTTCAGCTTTCTAGCTTCGGCGGTTTCGTCTGGGCGATGATATACATGTCACTCAATCACTTATCACTAAGCTCTTTTATATATATAGATTTAAACAAAAATCAAGTTAATTTTATTGCAACAGTTTTTTAAAATCTGATGCAGCAAAAACTCTTGTATTTGATAGTGAATAACTGAGTGAATGTTTACAACAACAAAAATGAAAGAACAAAATCTTTGTCTGCAAAGTGTCTGTAATCGATACAATGGAAAATATTTCGCAATTTTATAGTTCGATTTTTTTACTTTCGCGCCGCTAGATCAGTGGTTTCGACCAGTGCGCAGCGCCTGTTTGAAAGGACAAAACGTGAAATTGATGGGTCATAGGCCGTACAGGGCTATTTGAGGATCCAACGACTTCATTTCATACCAGAATATCAAGAAAAAAATGCGTGATCAACGATTTTCGTCGCCAGAAGATTCTGATGAAGTGTTCAAAAACCATGGTTTGGAGGTGTCTCAATCGGAGTGGAAAAAGTTGTTTTACAATTGGTTTGGGCGCATGAAAAAGTGTATAAATCATGCTGATATTTTTGATGGTAAATATTCGCGTTTTCATTGTTATGATAGATAATTATCGTGCAGCCCTCTTACAATTATGTTTTCGGTAACAGTAGAGGGATTTACGATACTTGACGGTACAAAAATATTAAACAGTTAAAACCACATGGGTTAAAATTGCAAAAAGATCCACGATTTCAAAAAACAGAACATCGAAAGGATGGTCTTGTAAAAATCATGACATATTTCATTTAACGAAACCTTATTCGATTTGGCAACGAACTTTGATTAATTCCAATATTATTCTATTTACTACAGATTGAGGCCCTTAAACAGGCTACTGTGATGTGTCTTATGGGACAGTAGGTGTGTAATTTTCTATTTGGCATGTACTGTCATCAGTTGTGTTTCATTTATGAGTATATTGTTGTTGCTTATATTTTATAAACTCTAAGAATGGTTATTGTAGTTGTAGTGCATACATATGCATGTATATACATATATGTTTTATATTTATGAAGTACTTTCAACGTATTAATATTGTCCCTCACCTGGTTTATCTTCAACATCGTTACAATAAAAATTCTTTGAAAATGCTTCCCGCTCTCTCCTACTTTCAGACGAAATTTTGCTCTTCGTCCACTGTTGTATTGTGGCAGTGGCATTACATACGTGCATGAGGTTTTCTTTTGATTGTTTTCTCGATCTGTTATAACATTTTCTTTTGTTAATTTTTCTTAATAATAATGTTGTGTTATTAAGTTTTTTGTTCTTGCAATTGTTATTAGTGTTGTATCTATTTGGCCGACATGATAAATTTATTAGAATGTAATATTAACAAGTAAGAAAGTATCAGTCAGCTGAACGGCAGATATATAACCTCAGCCACGTACCCGAAGAAAAAACTTAACACAATACTTCTGTAGGGTTTTTAGTTGTTGGGAAAATTTTCCAGGGTGGAAAGGGCCGCTACATGTTACAACAAAACTACAAAACTACATGTTGCAACAATATCAGAATGCTCCAAGACGAGTGCATTTTTTCCAAAATTTGGGTAGGATGTACCCGTAGGAATGATCCGATGTAGTACATATTCGGACCTAATACAAATCTGTAGGAAATAATTTTTTTTCTTAACGAGGACAGTTCGGAAACTTCTTAGCCTACTACAAAAAGCGCGGTATAAACAGAAAAAAGTTAAGTGTTTTGGAAACTTCCATCTCTGTTATGAACACATGTTAAATTTTGTTTCGATCTGGCAACTCCTTCATATAGAAACAGGTGTTCAAAAAAGACGCATCCGAAATTTGTTTACAATGGAAAAATTAGAAATGCGTGATGTCATTAAATATTTACTTAAAAAAGGTTTATCGGGACAAGAAACTCATAATGATATGGTGAATGTGTTAGGTGAAAGTGCTCCTTCATATGCAACAGTAAAAAATTGGGTTGCTGAATTTAAACGTGGTCGTACAAGCATTGAAGATGAACCGTCCAAAAACAACAACATATGGTATTAAATGATCGACGAATAAATGTGCGTGAAATTGCTAATATCATGGGCATCTCAAATGATCGAGTCCATTTAATTTTGCATGAAGAACTACAGATGAAAAAGCTTTCTGCAAGATGGGTGCCGCATTTGTTAACAGTCGATCAAAAACGCATAAGAATGAACATTTCTCAAGCTTGTTTGTGTCGTTTTAAGCGAAATAAAATGGATTTGAAGCGTCGTTTCACACCTATTGATGAGACATGGACCCACCACTATACTCTAGAGACAAAAGAACAATCCAATCAATGGACTGAAGCTGAGGGAAGTGCCCCAAAGAAGGCAAAAACAATTCAATCGGCTGGTATGGTTATGGCTGCGGTTTTTTGGGAGTTCAAAGGTATTTTATTGATTGACTATCTGCAAAAGGGTAAAACAATAAACTCAGAGTACTATTGCAACCTTTTGTATCAATTGAATGTACAAATTCGAGAAAAACGTCCTGGTTTACAACACAAAAAAATAATTTTTCATCAAGACAAAGCACCAGCGCACAAGAGTGTTTTAACAATGGCTAAAATCAACGAATTAAAGTACGAGTTGCTTGACCACCCACCTTATTCTCCTGATTTAGCTCCCAGTGACTTTTACTTGTTCCCAAATCTGGCAAGCGTTTTACCTCAAATGAAGATGCAATTACAGTTGTAAACCACTATTTTGAAGACCTTGAGGAAAACTATTTAAATCAAGGAATAAAATTGCTAGAAAAGCGTTGGACTAAGTGTATTAAAGTTTCAGGAGATTATATTGAAAAATAAAAATATTTTTGAAAAACTAACTATTCTCTTTCATTGATACGCTAAGAAGTTTCCGAACCGCCCTCGTATATAGATAGATTAAATTTATGCAGTTTATATATTTACTTTTATTAGTATTTATAATCACATACACGAAATAAGTTATGTTTTTATCTAAATAAAACAACTTTATCTCAGTATTCAAAACGTGGTTTTGTTAAAGACATTCAGAAATGTAAAAAATGCGTAAAATTACAATAAATTGTGTCTAAAATCGCAACTCAAAATTTTTAAATTTTAACCACATTTTGCGTAAAATCTTACAACAACAAAGCTGTTGAAAATTACGCATTTTTGTGTCGCATTTTGTTGCTTATCATTATCATTGCGAAATTCAACAGAAAAAGTTTAGAGTGTATACAACATCTGAAAATGGCATGGAAATCGATTTGGACATTTTGGAGATATAAAGTAATTAAAAAATGGGCGTTGTCGGATCTTAAGGCCACATATAAGTGCCTCGGATCGGAGACACAACAATCATTGTCTGCCGAAATCCATCAAAATATATAACCTTTTTCATCAGGAGACATCCCTGTATATCATCTGACATGGTCGAGCCTTTAGGTCCCAAATAAGGACCTAGGATGGGAGACACAACCACCATTGTAAATGGTAACCCAGCAAAAAAAGTCAATACTAAGTAATGACTTTATTCAGCAAAATTTGGCAGTAGTAACTACTTACAAATATACCGTAAAAGTAATTTTTTACATGGGGATGTCATAGGAAGGAAGTACTTCCTTAAATATGTTTTTTAAGTGCATACTTAACCACATACCGGCAGTCGAAAAGAAGCTAAAAAGCATAGTTCTATTTTTAGAAAAATTTGAGGTGAAATTAAATTCAAATTCAACACTACACATTTTTTGTTTTTGTTTTCTTTTTCATTCGACACCTGCTAGTTTTGAACATACGAACTTCTGATTTGTAGCCAAACACACTACACACTAGGCCACTCGCACGAACAACAAGGGTTGGTTTAACTCATCCATGTACATCAACATGTTTTTGTAATTTTGTAAACAAAAAATACCCATGTCGACGCTGAGCTTTGAACACACAACTCTAGAATTTGTAGTCGGACACACTAGCTATGTGCCACCATACTCATTACTTAGTAAATAAGTAGTAAGCAAGGTAGTAACTAGTTATGTGTAAACTGTTATATTTATACTACCTGATAATGCGGAGTGTAATGAGCACTTATTACCCGGTAATGCAAGAAGTAATGACATGTGCTTACCAAATTTTTGCTGGGAAATGATACGTTCGCAAGATTTACAAAAATAGCGTTTTTATATTCTCTGAAATTCTTAGGAAAATCGGTTCCGTAGTTTTGGATATATAACGTATTAAAAAAGGCATGGTCGTGTCTTTGGGCCCTACATAAGTACCTAGGGTCGGAAATTCAGCCACCGTTGCATTTGATATTGATGCTTATATTTTGAAGCCGGAATTTCAGCAAATTGGGTAGAACAATGTGGCTAACCTTCAAAATACCGAAATTCGGGAGGTACGGTTCCATGGGGGCTATATCAAAACGTCGATCTATACCTACAAATTTCTGGCGGAATGTTCTTAGACTCAAAGAAAACTAAATACGAAATTTCCGATATTTCGGTAAAACCTTCAAAATACCGAAAATCAAGAGGTATACTTCTATGGGGGATATAGGAACCCACGGTCCTATACTCATAATTCTCTTCTGGAATATTTGATAACACCATGGAAGACTAAATACCAAATTTCAGTTTTTCCGTGGGATATTGACGTTACAACCTTACCTTACAATTACGAAAATCTGGAGGTACCGTTCTAGGGGGGCTATATCGAAACGTGGACCTATACCGACGAATTTCAGTCAGAAAGGCTTTTACCTCCAACAAAGACTAAATACCCAAATTTCAGCCATTTCCGTGGGTTTGCTGTGGCCACAAACTTCAAAGTACAGGAAATAAGGAGGTACCGTTCTTTGGGACTATACTAATGCCCGTAATTTCCACACGTAGTTATCTATGAGATCATAGATATTTCCCGTGTAAGCAAAATTTTATAATTTCTGGGGGAAAGTTACCGGGCAAAAAACGGCCGTGTTACTTATACCAAGGATTTTACCAGGTTGATCCTTGCCAATGTATTAAAAGTTGTAAAACACTTCTATGTGGCAATGATTCTGCGAAATCATGAAAGAAAATCACCAATGTTACCACATGATTTCAAAAGTTACACGCTTCGGTAAATTGCATGTAGAAATTACCAAACGCGTAGGCAAAGATAACTATAGGTACCCGTTTACATAGACGTTGAAATTACGGCCATAAGGCGTGAACCTATACCGAAAATATCATACCCCAAATGAAGACCAATTATTAAATTTCAACCATTACTGTGGAATATTGAGGCCACAACCTTTAATATACCGAACATAGGGGGTACCGTTCTATGGGGCTATACTAAGGGGTGGATCTATACAGACAAATTTTATATGGAAGACCAAATACGAATATTAAGGCCAAACCTTCAAGATACCGGAAATAGGGAGAAATGTGGGGGCTATACTAAGGCGTGGATCTATACCAACAAATTTCATATGGAATGAAGACCAAAATACTAAATTTTCGCCATTTCGGTGGAATATTGAGGACACAACCATCAAAATACCAGAAATAGGGAGGTACCGCTGCACGGGGGCTATACTAAGGCGTGGACCTATACCGACAAATTTCACATGAAACGTTTAATACCTGAAATGAAGACCAACTACCAAATTTTTGCCATTTCGGTGGAATATTGAGGCCAAAACTTTTAAAATATGGTACCATTGTATGGGGTCTATACAAAGGCGTAGACCTGCAGCGACAAGTTTGTAGAGGAAAGTTTTATACTTCCATCGAAGACTAAATACGAAATTTCAGCCATTTCTGATGAATATTGAGGCCACATCCTTTAAAACGCCGAAAATTGGGAGGTACGTTCCATGGGGGCTATATGAAGGCGTTTACCTATACCGACAAATTTCATATGGAACATTTAGTACACCAAATGAAGACCAAGTACAAATTTCAGCCATTTCGGTGGATTATTGTCGTCACAACCTTCAAAATACCGAAAATCGGGAGGTACTGTATTTTGGGGGCAATATGAAGCCGTGGACCTATACCGACAAATTTGTATACTCCCAACTAAGACTATGTACCAAATTTCAGCAATTTCGGTGTGATAATGAGGCTAAAACCTTCAAAATACTGAAAATCGGGTGGCAACGTTTTATAGGGGCTATATCAAAACGTGGACCGATATAGCCCATTTGAAATACCAAAATCTTCTATCTTAAAAATTGCGAGCTACATCTTGATTTCAACAGACTGACGAACATGGTTATATCGACTTAGAATTTTACCCTGATCAAGAATATATGTAAATATACTTTATAGGGTCTCCGATGAATATTTCGATGTGTTACAAACGGAATGACAAATTTAATTGTACCCTCCATATTATGGTGGAGGGTATAAAAATATAAATAAATAAATTTACGGAAGTGGGGGACCGAAAAATCAAAATTTCAATTCTGGCTTAAAAAACTGACGTATTTTGGTCATAAAACTAACAAACGATCAAAGAAATACTAGATTTTGATGTCCTTAAATATATGTATGTATAACAATTGGTTATTGAGGTGACACCAATTTCAAAATCTCATTTCGAGAAAAACAAGTTGTTTTTTTATGCTACATACAAACACAATAAATTTGTCCCTTCGAACATTCATATCGCATGCAAAATTTGTTCGATCAACTTGAAAATTTTTCCACATGTGATCATGGTAGAACAAGAAAGGTAACAGCAATAACCAGCTGACTGAACTTGGCTGTAATGTTAGTGTAAAATTCCATACGGCATTTTATATATTTTTTTCTATGTTAGATGCATATTAGGGATATATATTTTTTGAAAAAAAATATAAAGACTTCTTCATGTCATTGACATGTAACCTCCTCCAAACGACGTGCCGCACAATAAAACACCGCTTATAGAGGCGGTACAATATTTGTTAATGTGTGTGGTATTTTGTTAAACTTGAAAAAAATAAAGTCGTAATAAAGGTGTGCTATTTTGGTTTTAAAAACAAAAGATTGAAGCAGATTCTCCTTTTTCGATGAATTACCAGCGACCCCAAATATTTTTGCAAGAATTCTACTTTCTGCGAGAAATTATGCATTTCATGTTTTTTTTTTCAAAATATTCAATCAAATGTTAAAAAATATTATTATTTTTTTTTTAAATTCCAATAATTTAAAGACATTTCCTTGTTTTGTTTACATTTACCGATGACAGTAACATTACAAACAAAAACAAATTTCCATGTGGTTGTTTTTGAGTTGTATTTGTTGTAGTATTTACTTTACCACCGTGCCACCGTGGTGCAATGGCATGCACACCGGCCTTGCAGCTAAAGGTCGTGGGTACGATTCCCCGGCCAGGCAACATCAAAAATTTCAACGGTGGCAAAATACCCCTCAGTAATGTTGGCAAAATTTGCTGAGTATTTCAGTCATGTAAAACTTCTCTACAAGTGATGTCTTAGGACGCGCCGTTCGGACTCGGCAATAAACAGTAGGTCCCATATCATTGAGCTAATATGCAGGGGTGCACTCATTGATATGAGAGAAGTCTCCATTGTCCCGTGTGGGATGTTTGTGGAACAATTATATATATATTTACTTTACCTGGTTTGTTCTACCATGAGATGTGATAGGCTATTTATAATTTGAAACAAGCCAATAAAATTGTTTTCGATCTTTTGAAATTTATAAATGGCAAATATTTAAATACATAAAGATTGGAAAACTCAACTGTTAACATTTGTCAATAGATGGAGTTAAGCTCTGTTGTTACGATATCATAACAACATTCTGTTAAGTAGCTAACCATTTCAGGCGTTTTTAACAGCCAAGTTCATATTCAATGAACTGGAAACTGCTATGGAATACAATCCTGACTCCAACTTTTTGCTTTCCAGCAAAATCTGCTAGACACCTACTCCAGACTCCGACTCCGCAATCCTAGTTCCCCCAATTACTGCATAGGTATAGCCCAAAAAGATATTTTACCTATTATAATTAAAATGTATTCCAACTTTAATATCAAAAGTTATTCTCAAGTTCTTGGAAATGAAATCTATTATTTTAAACAGTCATATCATTGGCCAGAAATGACACTGATAATTTGCAAAAGTAAGCAATTGCCATTAAGTGTGTTCATACAAACAATAAAAGGATATGGATACATCCTGTAATATTGCCACAGTAAAGATGTTACATATTACCAAGTGGGCAAGTGTGCGTTTGTGTGAGTGTGTTTGTTTGTCTTCATTTATTCAGTTATTAATCATTGCCTTGCCAAATTATAACATTGCATTATTAAATGTATGCAATTAAAGAAGTGGAGATATGTAGTCGGCATTCAACCACACACATATGGTATGCTGGACAACACGCATAAACATTGTTTAAAAGTGTACTCAGATGTTTGTTGTGTGTGTGTGCGTTCTCGTCTATCTACTTTGGTAACACATACTCGACTATATTAACATTAACATTCGGTATAAAACAATAAATTAAACATTAAATACAATTAAAATAAAAGCATTTATAAATATACGCACACGCACACATACTCAGACCATTGTGAACACATATGAAATAATAATTATCCTTAACATACAACATACTTGAAGTACAGACATACCGAAAAGGATATCCACACACACACTCACTCACAATATTTGTGTTCGCACTCACTATGTTAGCCTTCCTTCCTGACTGCATGCCTGCCTGCCAGACGACAGCATCACAATTGTGTTGCCTCTATAGTTGAGTGGCTGCGGGTAGTTGAATGCTTGGTTTGTTGGTTGGATGGCCATTTAGTTGCTTTTCATTATGGCTTTATTAATAGTTTGCTGCTGGTGACCTTGTTCAAATGGACCTCGAAATGAACACATAACCAAACATTTTTTATTAGTTATTAAAATGTATGAGTCGTTGTATATGTAATTGTCCTGACAGGGAAAACATTTGCAGTTTTGTCGAATTGAGGCATTACACAAAAAGTCTTCCATTTCATATTTTATTACTAATAGTCGGAAATCTAAATATATATCTTAAATAATTCCATTTACTACGGTTAGATTTAGCTATAGGTAATTTGGCCTGTTTTTAAGCAAACATTTATAACGGTGGACTTGTGGGCTTTTTATATATTGTTAATTATTTATATATAAAAGTGGACTAAAACAAAGAAGTATGCAGTAGAATTCGGTTATAGCGAACATCGGTTATAAGAAACTACGTTTATAATTAACGAAGTTTTGTGTTCCGATAGAAAATGCATACCTCTAGTAGAATTTCTTAAGATTTGTTAGAACAATATAATCTCTATAATCCGGACACCTCATGTTTCGGCGGTGTCCGGATTATCGAAGTTGTCCGGATTACCGAGTAACATATATTTTTGTACTTTAATAATGGATTTTTACTACATAATAACCTGACATATAAGGTTAACAAATTCATATTAAGCAAATATTATGGGTTGGGACCATTTAAAGACCGGAAGCAGCTTCCCTGGCTACCAAATTTACATTTGCTGATTACTTTTGTCATCTTAAAACTTCTCTACAACTGGTTTATATTTATGCATAGTTTCTTTAAGGATGTAAAATTTGTAACCCATGTTCATAAATATTTTGATTTCCCTTGTCCATGGGACATGAGCCTCCTATGACTCACGATAGAACTACAGAATTCAAACGCACCCATCTCATTATGGGGAATATTTAGCGATTTCTATGAACATCATCACATGACTTCATCTCGTCGACGAAAACAACAAGAAACATTGTTTTATATAAATTTTATAGTTTTAGAATAAGACAAAATGTAATTTAAATCTATTGGTTTCAAAATTACGAGAATGCAATACAACAGTCCTTAGTTACCGCTGATTTTTATTGTCAAAGAAAGAAAATAAAATGGGCCATTCTACTTTGTTTTAAATTTACTGAAATTCCTATATAAGGACTCTACTTTAATTTAAAATCTACTATTAATCCAAAAGCTTTAAATGATTCAAACATTTCTAGGAATACATTACATCCCCTCAAGGGACTTTCTCAATAGTAGGTGGGTTTATAAACTGATTCCTTAAAAAAGGGAACCAGGATCCTGGGTATAATGTAATTATTAAATAATGTTGCTTATCACAGCCAGTCATCAATGGTTGAACGATAAGAAAATTTTTTGACAAATTTTGGACTGAAAACTTTGTAATATTAAAATTTTCTTATTTATACACCAATTGCTATTGTTAAGAACGAAAACGTCAATGAAATAAATAAGAACCTAATGCTCAAGATAGGAATGAAATATTGATGTCCGGATTATCGAGGTAAGAAAAATATGTGATGTCCGGATTACCGAGTCTAAAATGTAAAAAATCTAGTGTTCGGATTACCGCGTTGTCCGGATTAACGAGTGTCCGGATTATCGAGACTATACTGTATTTACAGGCCTACTACTGAGCACAAGCCGACGAATGTGATCACTGTTTAAAATAGTTTAATACATAATATCGATAATCTAAACACCATATGTTTTCGCGGTGTCCGGATTATCGAATTGTCCGTGTTACCGAGCAGTTACGATAAACAAATATTTTTCTGTTTAAGTTCGAAATTTTGATTTTGACTTCGAATTATACAGCGAAATTTGAATATTTTTGAAAATAAATGGCATATCCGTAAAATTTGACATGCTTTTCTGCAAATAAAATTAGAAAATTCGCGTTATTAAAAGTGGAAAAATCTACTTTTTGCCTAAAAACCTATGCATGGCGCTAAGATGCCTACGACAGAATGACTGTTCTTGAAGCCATACGTTGAATATTTTTCAAAATTCCTTGGGGTTTTTACGCTACTACAACTGAAAACTTGAGGTGACTGCCTTCTAGATTAAAAGCATGTACTTGGAAAGGGTGCCGGCTAGTGGATGTCGGCCTTCGATTGTGAGGAAAATCAAAAGCTTACCTGTTCATAATCAAAGTATGTCATATTATGTTACCAAGGATCTTGGGGTGTTCTTAGTGGTAGTTTCGCTTAAAGTGTTCGAGCCAGGGTTTCGGAGTCGAAGTCTACAAGTCGGAGACGAGCAATTTTGCTGGAGTCGGAGTCTGAGTCGAAAAAATATCTCGACTTCGACTCCGTGCTAATTATACCCTATATCACAATGTGGAAAAGGGTATTATAAGTTTGTTTTGGTAAAAATTCATGTAACACCGCGAAATATTCGTCGGAGACCCCCAATGTGGTATACCAATCTTCATATCTCGACGAGATTAAGCGATTTTGAGATGTGTGTCTGTCCGTCCGTCCGTCTGTCCATTATAAATTGTAAACACGCTCCAGGCTGCAATTATGGAATGATCGTCACGAAATTTTGTATGAAATTCGGGTTCAGATCAGAATATATCCCTATTCTTATTGGTGATGATCGTGAAGCATTTAGCGTGTGAAATGGACCAAAAACATAATATTTATCCAATTTTCTAGCGCCTCTGTAGGTCTCAATAATAGTCCGATCAACGCGTAATTTTAAATAAGGTAAGAGTATATCACAAAGGAGAAGCTTGCAATTTGAGATGACGATCGGATAATATTTAGAGGGTTAAATGGACCAAAACTTTTGTGTGAAAATTGTGAAAATTTTTAATATACAGCTTATGTCTTAATTCCTGGAAGTGACATTCCGGACAAGTGAGATATACTTGAAAGTGGAACGCTTGACCTTTCAATTGATGCCAATTATGTTAGTGTGCATGCTCAGATAACAGAGTTACAGCCTAATATATTCCGTTATTTGTTTGTAGTGTATTAATAAACTCGCTAGAAGTCGCAATTATACCTCAATAGTCACGAAATTTTGCACCGGGTAAGAGTATAGGTCGAAAAAGATGCCTACAATTTTGAATGATGATCTGATATTCTTTAGCGGGTGAAAAATTTGATTTTTGGTCGATATTTTAATTCCTTGAGGACATATACACATTAGGACTATAACCAAAAAAATACCACCACATAGCCGTGTTGAGCATGGAAAACTATTACTAATTAAAACCGGTTCAAATATCGGTTTTAATGTCAGAATATCCGGTTCAAAAATTGAGATAACCGGATCTATCCTCCAAGAAAATTTGATATTAATCGGATTTCTTCTATCTCCTATTGCTTTGGAGATACTAGGATGTGAATATGTTCCACATCCACTTTGTTACTCAAGAAATCTTGTCTTTTTGTTCCATATCGATAAAGCGCTGCGTATGGAATAAAACAACCTTGAACTTTTTTGTTCCATATCCATGCCGTGAGGCGTATGGAACAAAAAGAGACAAAAACGAATTGTTCCGCATAAAAAAATTATGGCATTTAGAACAAAAAATTGCCCAATTTTATCAAGTTACGAGCAATGTGGCGTATGGAACAAATTGTTTTAAAGGACTTGATTTATATAATAGTTATTTACTTACTTATCTGGCCCATTGCAGAACATTTGTTCCATAGACCGAACTATGAAAAGATCTCCAATTCTCTCTGTTTCGTGCTTTGCTTTTTGGAATACCGCGCCTTGTCCTCTCTTCATCTACTTGTTTGCGCTATCTATTCTTTGGCCTGCCAATTCCGCGTGCACCGCCATGTGGCTTGAATTTATATGCCTTTTTAGCGGGTTCATCATTGCTCATTCTTATGATATGGCCTAGCCAACGCAATCGCTGCATCTCGACACTTTTAACTATATTGATGTCGTTGTATAGCAGATACAGCTCGTGGTTCATACGACGTCTATATTCACCGTCAACGCAGATCGGTCCGTAGATCTTTCGAAGAATTTTTCTCTCAAACACGCCAAGCACTGCCTTATCTGCTTGCGCAAGTACCCAAGCTTCGGAACCATACATCAGCACGGGTAGCATCAGTGTTTTGTAAAGCGTTATTTTTGTTTGACGAGTTGTGGCTTTGGTTTTGAAGTGCTTACTTAAGCCAAAGTAGCATCTGTTGGCCAATACAATTCATATTATTATTTCACAACTGATGTCGTTTGTTGTGTTTACGATGGTGCCGAGGTATACGAAGTCTTTTACTACCTTTAAATTATAGGAACCAACATCAACAGTTGGTCCGATCTCAATGGACGCATTGCGCTTCGACACCATCAACTTGGACTTCTCGCCGTTTACCGCCAGACCCACTTTAGCAGATTCTCCTTAGACCTTCATAAAGGTTACTTATTTTACTGATCGTCCCATGATGTCTATATCATCAGCACAAGCAAGTAACATGTGGCTATTGGTGTAGATTGTACCACTTCTTTTGACCTTAGCCTCTCGTATAACCTTTTCTAGCAGGATGTTAAAAAAATCACACGAAAGGCTGTCTCCTTGCCTGAAACCTCTTTTGGTACTAAGCTCTTCGGAGAGGTTCTTTCCTATTTTAACTGAAGATCTTGTGTAAGTTAGAGTCATTTTACAAAGCCGAATGAGCTTTGCGGCTTGGAATACCTTTGAACGTAGCGGGCTGTCGAAGGCTGCTTTATAATCGACAAAAAGGTGGTAGATGTCGATCTGCATCTCTTGGGTCTTCTCCAATATTTGCCGCAGGATAAATATCTGGTCAATGGTGGATTTGCCAGGTCTAAAGCCGCATTGTTATGGTCCAATTATTTCGTTGACCATGGGCTTTCCTCGTTCGCACAATATCCCTGACACTATCTTGTAGGCGATAGGGAGAAGACTTATGTCCCTATAGTTGGAGCATAAATTCCTTATCTCTTTTCTTATGGACGGGACACAGTATGCTCAGGTTCCAATCATCGGGTACGCATTCTTCCTGCCAGATGATGCATACACCTTATCAGCGTGTCGCCTCCGGTTTTAAACAGCTCGGCTGGTAGGCCATCAGCTCTTGCTGCCTTATTATTCTGCAGCCGGTTCACATTCAATACCATATTCTGGGATTGGATCTGTGGTATCTTCGCTACTATTGGATACCAACAGTTTGGAAAAATGCTCCTTCCGTATCTTTAGCACACTTTCTGTATCAGTTACCAGATTACCTTGCGGGTCTCCACAGGAGAAAAAACGAAAGAAAAGAAGAATAATAGTTCTTAAATCTAAATATTTTTGAATATTGTATTGTTATATGAAAACTACAATTTATTTTCGACAGAAAAGGTCGGTTAAACAAAAAAATTTCCTCGTTTAAAGGCGAGATTTTGATGTAAGTCCACAAAAATATATGCAGATACGTTCACTCGTCTTGAAGCTAGTGTGGACACCGACTACAAAATGGTATTTTGAGAAAAACGCCTTTTTCGATCGATATTTCAAAATAAGCAAAAAATGTGATAAGTAGAGGCAACCCCTTAAATAAATGTTAAGGAAACCTATAATAATGACCATTAATGTATTTATTTTCTAATATATGTATGAATTTTCAAATCCGCAGTAGCGTTTTACATACGAGTAAGGGAGGTGGAACACAATTGATAAAAAGTGGTTTTGTTGAAATGTGACAAAACGTGTTCCATGTGACACAAACTGCCAAAACATGAAAAAAGATCCCATGGAACAATTCGGCAACTGTTTGCAATTATAAAAATTGGCCATAACTTCTAGCCTATCACATATGTATATCATCTGACTAAGATAAAGTCCTGCTATATTCTTTGACTTTGGTTAAGTAGAACTGAGCTCTTAAAGTAGTGGATTTTAGCATAACTTTTAGCCTGTATGGGCTCAAACATTAACTTGAGTTTTTCTCGATTCAGGCAAATGGCGTATGGAACACTTAAGCATGACACCGACGATATGTATTTATCTATCTACGCCTTTTCAGATTCTGTTTAAGTTGCATTTGCAATTCGAAACATTTCAATTGTAATTCGAATTATTCCATTTGTAATTTGAATTATTCCATAACGTGATTCCATTTGTAACTTCGAAATATTCTTCATCAACGTAAAAATAAGTCAATATAGCAATATCCTTCAGCTCAAATCAAGATACAGCTCACAATATTTAACTTAGAACTTTGCACTTTGGTACAAAACCCGATTTTCGGTATTTATAAGGTTTTAGCCGCATTATCCTGCCGAAGTGGCTTTAATTTGGTGTTTAATGGGAAGGGTACCTCTCCGTACCCAAAAGAGTACCTCCCGGTTTTAGACATTTTCAAGGGTTTTAGCTAAATGAATCAACCGAATTGGATATAATTCGGTATTAAGTCTCCTTTGGAGGCATACAATATTTATGCACAGAATTATTGGTTTAGTTCCGCGTTCTCATATAGCTACCGTAGAACAGTATCTTCATTATCCTACCGAAATGGCTACAATTTGCTTTTAGCGTTCTTTGTGTAAAAAACCTTCCAGGTTTTATATATAGCTTCCAAAGAACGGGCTTAAGCACGGCCCAGTTGAACTTAACGCCGTTTTGAAATGTTGTTAACAATGTACTGTTTCATTGAACAAGTTTTTATTTTATTATCCTAAATATGAAACCTTCAGTAATTCTAAAAAAATTACCCTGGTCATTTCACTCTGACCAGTACAAAAAGTAGCTAAGCACCTATGCTCAGGTCTAAAACACCACACTCAAAATTTCATTAAATTTGGTCCAGCAGTTTCAGGGGTTTTTTATTTCGAACATGATGGCAGACTTGAAGAATTTTATATATACGTATATAGATATTCATCGAAAATTTTATTTAGGATTGGGTAAAAGTAATAAAGGACACCAAAGTTCAAAATGTGTGCGCTGAATTTTAGTTTAAGAGGTGATCTCCACAATTTCTGAAAAAGGATAAATATCATAGAATATATGGTCAAATTTTCAAGTCAATCGGTACAATATTACATTAGATATGAGGGTGTTTTTCCCGAAATGTCATTTAGAAGTCGGCCAGAAAAATATGTGCCAATCGGTTTATTAGTTTTCGTGCTAGATTTAGCACCGCATCAAAAATGGCTTTTATTGGGCTTTACAACTGGGGTCTCCTTTTAAGGCAAAGCACATTAGCTTACATCCAGTTTAAAACTTGGCTATGAATTGCTTACAATTTTTATCACATTTAGTACTTATATATTCCATATATTCCATATACTCGTGCAAAAAACCCATAAAACTGGCAAAAACGTTCTTCCTTTTTTATGTTCTGTAGTTGAGTATTATATTCAAACGAATGTAATTTCTAAAGAATATGTAAGGAAACACCAACAGGTTAACCTATATAGGCCAAAATACAGTAAAAAGTAAAATCTTTTCCGGTGGTCAGGAAAATAGCACTCATTAGAAACTTTCCAGTCACTAAAATTGGATTCTTTCTTATTGATAAGGGTTATATTGATAACATCCCTCTGATTCTATTTTGAAGAAGTACATCAGTATCCCTAATTTAAGTCTATATAATATATAATAATTGTTCCACAAACATCCCAGGCAGGACAATGGAGACTTCTCATATCAATGAGTGCACCCCGATTCAAATAAGCTCAATGATATGGGACCTACAGTTTATCGCCGAGTCCGAACAGCGTGTCCTAATACACCACTTGTAGAGAAGTTTTACATGAATGAAATACGAGGGCAGAAAAAACAGAAAAAAGTTAAGTGTTTTGGAAACTTCCATCTCTTTATGAACACATGTTAAATTTTGTTTCGATCTGGCAACTCCTTCATATAGAAACAGGTGTTCAAAAAAGACGCATCCGCAATTTTTTTACAATGGAAAAATTAGAAATGCCTGCTGTCATTAAAAATTTACATAAAAAAGCTTTATCGGGACCAGAAATTCATAATGATATGGTGAATGTGTTTGGTGAAAGTGCTCCTTCATATGCAACAGTAAAAAATTAGGTCGCTGAATTTAAACGTGGCCGTCCACGTAGTGGACGTCCAAAAACAGCAACAACGACAGAAATTGTAGCCAAAGTGCATGATATGGTATTAAATGATCGACGAATAAAAGTGCGTGAAATTGCTAATATCATGGGCATCTCAAATGAGCGAGTCCATTTAATTTTGCATGAAGAACTACAGATGAAAAAGCTTTCTGCAAGATGGGTGCCGCATTTGTTAACAGTCGATCAAAAACGCATAACAATGAACATTTCTCAAGCTTGTTTGGATCGTTTTAAGCGAAATAAAATGGATTTTAAGCGTCGTTTCATAACTGTTGATGAGACATGATTCCACCACTATACTCCACAGACAAAAGAACAATCCAAACAATGGACTGAAGCTGGAGGAAGTGCCAAAAAAAGGCAAAAACAATTCAATCGGCTGGTAAGGTTATGGCAACGGGTTTTTGGGACTTAAAAGGTATTTTATTGATTGACTATCTGCAAAAGGGTAAAACTATAAATTCAGAGTACTATTGCATCCTTTTGGATCAATTAAATGTACAAATTCGAGAAAAACGTCCTGGCTTATATCACAAATCTAAAAAAAATCCTTGCTGGCAAGCGTTATTCTCTTTCATTGATAGGCTAAGAAGTTTCCGAACCGCCCTCGTACTTATGAAATGTTGCCAACATTACTGAGCGGTATGCTGCCACAGTTGAAAAATTGATGTTTCCTAGCCGGGGAATCGAACCCACGAACTTCTACGTGCAAGGCGGGTGTGCCTACCATTGCACCACGGTGGTACCGCAGTATATTCTTTAAGGGGTTCTCCACATCTTGGCCACATGGGTAAGGGTTTTCATAGGCCATGTAGTTTGCTGAAAATTTGATACTTTTATATGAGCGGTTGTCCATCCTTACAGCCGATAAAATTAGTTCTAGTATTCTAGTTCCACCTTGAAAGGAACCTTATTCTCCGAACTGTTCTTGATCATTTTGCATGTACTTTTCTTTTGCTTGGGATCCGGCCTATTGAGTATTGTTAGTACGTAAAAGTTCTACGAGTCTATATATTGTGCAATAACCTTGACTCTCCTTGACTAGGGGCAGCACTAATTAACGATCTTCGATTATCAGTCAACAATTGTCGCTGATTTTTCAATCAGAATGAGCCCTATCACTCCAAGCTTGTCTTGAACCATTGGCCGTTTGGTGTTTTTCTTTTTCGGCTGTGCTACCGTTGAGATGAGATATGGAGAATACTGTGGTTAGCTTGTGAGATTATGTGAGAAGATGAGGTAGATGGGTCTGTGTTTCTTCTGTGGATATCGAAATGAGACCAAGTTTTTCAGGATTCTGGATTTCGCTGGTGTCAAGAAGAGGCACAATGTTAAGTCCTCTGGACGGCATACTAGGTAGCTCTAACATTTACATACCACACTGGCGCAACATAGCAGCTGGGTTGACATAGGTTAACTAGATTTCATTGTCTGCACACCAAGTGTTGCCGGTCAGCGGCTTTGTTCAAGGACGACTTAAATATGCTATAGAACCTTACATCCAATATTTTGAGGTACTTTGTGGTCGCAATCAGGAACCATCCACCAATACACTAGCAGTCATCTGAATAGGTTTGAATTTTTTTCTTTTAATATGTTAAGGTAACTTCTGATGTGTTCGTATTGCAGACCCATACTATTTACTTTTTGAGAGTCCTATACTATGCCAACATTCCCAAGAAAAAACTTGACGGTGTTGCCATATTTTCGGTAAATATCCCAATTATAATAAAAAATGTACGAAAAAGTGTCCAATTTTTGCGATCATCAGAATAGGTTTGAATCAAATAAAATTGAAAAATTGTACTACCCATCCAAATATTGCGGAGTTTTTTGGTTAATTTTAGTAAAATGGAACATTTTGATAAATCCTACAACAAATTTGAGCCGCTTTATTTGGAACGTGGGTTCAATCCTCAACATCGAAAAGTTACCAAGAACTTTCAGATAAAATCAAGAAATATTCAAACAAAAACGTTTTATAAACTAGCTTTAAATGACTTTTTGATTTCGTCAGATCTCTTCTGAGCTTCGAAAATTATCTGAAAGCAAATACCAAGTGTAGCCATATTATTAGGATCGATAAATTAGAAAGGTCATTGAAAATATTTGGTATTTTAGTTCAAGTTTCATTTTTTAACTCTCCTTGCAATATAAATTTAAGTAGTACCATGCTCACAAATCCACTATAGTTGACCACATGTATCATAAATGTTCGAAAACTGGTCTGAAAGGATGTTTCTTCGACGACAATAAAGTAGAAAATTGTAATTTAAATTTAACTCAAAGGGGCATTATATCGCCGACTTTTATAGTGATGTAATACCTATAAAGTCAGGTCAAAAAGTTTTTTTCTGTTCACAAGTCATAAAACAAACACGAATAAATATAAAAGAATGGACTACTGAGGTTATACAGCACTATAAAAGTCGGCGATATCATGCCCCTTTGAGTTAAATTTGAATTACAATTTTCTACTTTATTGTCGTCGAAGAAACATTTTTCTAGACCAGTTTTCGAACATTTATGATACATGTGGTCAACTATGGTGGATTTGTGAGCATGATACTACTTAAATTTGTATTGCAAGGATAGTTAAAAAATGAAACTTGAACTAAAATACCAAATATTTTCAATGACCTTTCTAATTTATCGATCCTAATAATATGTCTACACTTGGTATTTGCTTTCAGATAATATTCGAAGCACAGAAGAGATCTAACGAAATCAAAAAGTCATTTAAAGCAAGTTTATAAAACGTTTTTGTTTGAATATTTCTTGATTTCATATGAAAGTTCTTGGTAACTTTTCGATGTTGAGAATTGAACCCACGTTCCAAATAAAGCGGGTCAAATTTGTTGTAGTATTTATCAGAATGTTCCATTTTTCTAAACTAAACCAAAAAACTGCGAAATATTTGCATGGGTAGTACAATTTTTAATTTTTTTTTTTGATTCAAACCTATTCTGATGATCGTAAAAATTGGACACTTTTTCGTACATTTTTTATTATAATTGGGATATTTTCCGAAAATATGGCAACACCGTCAAGTTTTTTTCTTGGGAATGTTGGCATAGTATAGGACTCTCAAAAAGTAAATAGTATGGATCTGCAATACGAACACATCAGAAGTTACCTTAACATATAAAAAGAAAAAAATTCAAACCTATTCAGATGACCGCTAGTGTATATACACGGGAAGCCTAATTTCAGCCGTCCATGTATGGCAGTGTATTTAGCGACTGATATTTTCATACTTATCAGATGGAAGAACCTCTCGTATATGTAATCATGTAATGCAATGTGTGGAAATAGCGTTTTGGGTCTGTGCATTTTCCGGAATCCATGTTAATGTTGGTCTACAAGAGGGAGATCGGCCTGTACGGGTTGCTAAGACACGTCATTTATCAAGCCGGGTGTTACAATGGTGATGTCTGGCGAGCCCACGTTTTATACCACCCCCTAAATTCCAGCTGTGGGTCACTCGAGTCAAGCTCAATCCGCATCTTGTACGATCCTTTCATAAAACGTTGTAACCATTGCAACGTTGGAAGTTACAGTTAGCAGTGTTCCTCAGACCCATAAAGTATATAACCTCGCTGACATCGGTGTGGAGACCGCTGCAATTTAATTTTAGGAATAATGCATTTCCGGGCGCTGAACCACAACATTTGGTATAAGATGCTGTGTTTCTTTTTGTTGGGGAGACTTCTGAGGTTTTTTATGCCGACGACGAGTTGCAGACCCGCTGGGAAATGTTCTAGCGTAGCAAGCACCAACATAACTCCGATTGCAAGGATACTGCTATTATCAGAGTAACCTCGACGTTTTCAATCTCTACATCCATTTTATGTATCTCACCCCCATATAGCTGTACCAGATTTTGGGTATTTTGAGGATTTAAGCTATTTGTCAAGAACATTTATCAGCAAGATTTGCAGCTATTTGCAGCTAAATTGTGGTGATTCGGAATCTAGGAAGTCCAAATTAATTAGTAAAAAAATTGGACAGTAGTTACGCTCCATTCAACAAAATATTTCACTAAAAACATACAAAAAACAAGTAAGCAAAGGCTATAGTCGGACGGGGCCGACCATGTGATACCCTACACCACAACCTCTATGAATCAGCTATGTGCAACCGCCTTGCACGCTGAAACAAATTTTAAAATTTTCAACGGTGGCAAAATACCCCTTAATAATGTTGGCGATATTTTCTGAGTATTTCAGCCATGAAAAACGTCTCTACAAGTGGGAACTTAGGACACGCCGCACAGAGGGGAAATTTGTGTTAAATGTTGATCAAAAGCCCTAGAAAGCTCATTAATAGTCGGATTGATATAAAATTTTGCACAAAGCATATCTTCTGTACAAGGATTAAACCTATAGAAAATAATGGAAATCGGTCCAGATTTGGATGCAACTTCCATATATAATCGCATCTGATATGAGATAAAAATACACCAAAATCACTGAAATTTGATACATGCAACCTGAACTAGCCTAAAAACATTGAGCCAATTTTCAAACAAATCGGTACAGATGTATATATAGTCCCATATACATATATTTCATTCCAAATTTTATTTTTTGATACTTTTTGGAATTTTGAATTTTTTTCAATTTACATGAGAAAAGCCGTGAATGTTTCTGAATAATGCAAACATATTTGATAGGTGTTGGTTTATTCTGATAAATAAGAGCCCCTGTTATAAGGCGGAACAAAATTTAGTGTGAGTAAACCTTGCAATTCCATATAAAAATATTTCATATTTTAGTTAAGAAAAATTAGATGTTTTCGGAATGGCGCAAATATGCGCAATTTTTTATGATTGAATATGATATTTGAGACTCAAGCGCATAAAACATTAGAAGAAACTATGGTCGGGAAACGACGGGGAAATAGACTTTTTCACTATTGAAATTGTAGTAATCTTAAAAATTATCATAAAAAATTTTTATAAAGAGGATATGTATCACCATTATTAAAGAGCAAAGATGTAAAATCAATCTGAAAATTTTAAATGCTAATCTTGTTCGGAGACTGTACAAAAACAATAAATCTTGAAAAATATAATATTTCGCGAAAATAATGTCATTTTAATGTTCACCTAATTTCTAGGTTTTCGAAAATTTACTTTTTGTTTTCAGTATGGCTGAGTTCAATCGACTGCTGCATTTGATTGGTTAATCGTACAAAGTCGAGGATGGTTATAGAAAATGTAGAAAAGAGTCTGGTTGCCGTTTATCAACATTTTTTTCATAAAAAACGATTTTCATATTTTGAGTTTTGAGCAACTTTAGGCCTATGTTTCCCCTCTGTGCGCCGTTCGGACTCGGCGATAAAAACTTGGTCACATATCAATAACATGATATGAATCCATTGATATAAGAGAAGCCTCCCTGGGATGTTTGTGGAAAAGATATTCAAAAATTGGAAAATTCACATTGATAAGCCCCTCCTGCTAAATCTTCAAATTGTCTTTGAATATGAGGTTCCTTTTTGGAATAACCTAAAATAAATAAATGTACATACAATGCAATTTGCTACATCTCTGATATTTGATATTTCGGAGAATTGTGAGTTTATTGAAGATCTATCGTCCTCACGTAGTTTTGTGCTTTTCAGGGTATTTGGAAAATAGTTCATTGTGGGTACGTATTGTGATATCAAAACTATTTTTTATACTGGTAGAAATAACTGCTAATGAATAGAAATTCAAATAATTTGCATGCAAACAAATGTATAAATCCCAAAATTATTCATATTCAATTACACACCAAAGAAGATAGTATAAGTCAGCTGCGTTAACGGTGATATACCCTCTGCCTCAGGTTTCTTGGCTGTTTTTCAGGGTTTCTTGGAGCTTTTTGGCCATAATCTCAGGAAATATGGATTTGCTATTGCAATTGTACCATCGAAAAGGGGACCTCTAGGAAAATCTGCTGAAAAACTTCAAAACTATTCGAGAGGACTCTTAAATTTCACTTTTCCGAATTTTGTATATAGTCTTACCCAATCTATCGATCGATTGCTCACTTCGCCAGTCATCGTTCACACAATTTTTCGAAAAAAATTTTAAATTTTGTGGGGAGGTGTGGACCTATTCAAACTTAAACTATGTTTCGGCAAAATATTTCGAAGTATAAAATTTTCGTGCCCACCAGCCAGGTAGACAGTAAGAGAGACAGATGAACGGACTGGGCTAAATAGACTCCAAATTGTCTAAAACAAATTTCGTCCAAACATACTTGGGGTCTAAAACCATTATTCCGATGAGACACATCTTTGGTCGTATTTTGTATGTATCCCCTTTACTGAAAATCCTGAGGTATAAAATATGTGGCGAGGCGACCCAATGCTGCAATATTTGTATAAAACATCCAATTTAAGTGAAAATTTCTCTGTCATGATAGAGACAATTTGTAGCATGGGAGGAAATTGTGGTTCTCTACAGAAACCCCATTACATATTAGGCAGTAGGCCCGTTATCTAGCAGACACATTATTGCAATTTGGATCAAGGGAAAGGTCAGTAGTTCTTTTTCCATATGTACGCTACATTGCCGGTATATGCCCTCCAAGAATTAAAATATAGACCAAAAATAAAATTTGTAAATTTTTCATACAAAAGTAATGGTCTATGTCACCCGCTAAATAATATCAGATCATCATGCAAAATTAAGGGCATTTTCTTCAACCTAAATTCTTACCTCGTGCGAAATTTCGTGACTATTGCGCTATAATTGGTACCTCTAGCGTGTTTATGATTACACTACCAACAAAAAACTGGATGTATAAGGCTGTAACTCTGTTATTTGATCACGTACATCAACATAATTGACATCAATGGAAAGGTCAAGAGATCGTCTTCCAAATATGTCTCACGAGGGAGGAATGTGTCTTTCAGGAACAAAAATATAAGCTGTATAATAAAATTTTTCACAATTTTCACACAAAAGTTGTGGTCCATTTAACCCTCTAAATATTATCTGATCGCCATCTCAAATTGCAAATTCCTTCTTTGTCATATACTCTTACCTTATTTAAAATTTCGAGGCGATCGGACTATCATTGCGACCTACAGAGCCGCTACAAAATCGAACAAAAATTATGTTTTTGGTCCATTTCACCCGCTAAATATTTCACGATCATCACCAATTAAAATAGCGATCTATTCTGATGTGAAACCGACCTCCATACCAAATTTCGTGACGATCGGTCCATAATTGCGGTCTGTAGTTTGATTACAATTTATAATGGACAGACGGACACACGGACGGACGGACACACATCTCAAAATCGCTTTATCTCGCCGAGATATGAAGATTGGTATACCACATTGGGGGTCTCAGACGAATATTTCGCGGTGTTACATGAATTTTTACCAAAACAAACTTATAATACCCTTTCCACATAGTGGTGTAGGGTATAATAATAATTTTTGAAAATGTATTGCTACATAACTATGTAACTTCAGGCCCCAAACTTTTTTTTTTAATTTAACCTACACCCTCCCCTATCAATAAAAAATAAACTTTGTTTAATTTTATTAAGAATTTATTGAACAATTAAAAAAATATGAAATCAGTTTTTTAGCAACAATTTTGTTAAAATCTGATACATCAATATTTCTTGCACTTGACAGTTAATAACTGAGTGAATATTTACAACAACAAAAAAAGGAAAAACAAAATTTTAGTCAGCAGAGTGTCTGTAATCGACACAATGGAAAACATTTCGCAATTTTATACTTTTGGATTTTTTGACTTTCGCGCCGCTAGATCAATGGTTTCGACCAGTGTGCGACGTTGACATCTGCTGGATACGGATCAAGCAAACGAAACAGATCCACGGCCCTGGATTCTTCTCCATATGGGTACGGACCAAAAGAGCTCGGAGCGGATATTCCGCGATATATTTCCGCTGTCAATGTAAAAAAATATACAAACACGAACATATAATTAATTAGGTGATAATCCCTGGTCGGAGTTTCCACCGAGTCAATCCGGTTCGTAGAAACGGCAGTTATGGGATTGACAATTACTTTGTAGTTTTTTCGTTATATTCAAGCAGCGTATTTTTTAGAAAGGTGAGTTATCTTATTATGTGAGAACAAGTAGTAACCATTAGCGGGAGTATAAGTTGGCTTACGAGATGATACGACGGGACGGCACGTGTACAATTTATGGAACCTCAATAAATACGGGACTTGGTCATTTTATTAATGCTCAGGGCCGGTCATTGGTTCCAGACATTTTCTTACATCATATACCAAACGTCTGCTTGCTGTAGGCAATGTTAGACCACACTTCACACACGCACATCTACAAAAACATATGGATTTGCACTCAAATGTGAAGTATGACATTTAGTGCTTTTGAAAACGTATGTGAATGTCCTTTTGCGGAACTAATGAATTATGGTGAACATTAACTTTGTCGTTCGCTTACGGCCGACCAGACGACAAATAAGTAGATATGTGTGTGCGTACACAATGCGTATAGTAGAAAGGGATACGACAAAACATGGACCATTTGTTACAGATATATAAACTACAAACGTATGTACATACGTACAATGTACAAATGCCAGCCGTATATAGAGATTATATAAACTTATAACCTGCAAGGCAGGCATGCAGTCAGTCAGGCAAAAAGTAATAATAACAATAATGATAATAATAATTTTTACCTTTATATTAACTTGCGTTAAATTGTTTTATAACAATAGTACACATAAAATTCATTGTTTTTGTGTTTATTTCAATTCAATTGTGGTAGACAAATTAAAATTTTTTAAATGCCCATAAAATAAGTAACCACAAAAATCCATTATATGAAATGTCACAATAATATTGTTATTGCAGATTGTCGTAGTAATTAAATGAAGGATGTTAACTTGTATGTATGGCGAAAGTGTTCTATTTGGAAGGAATGTTATGTTATAAATTCCAAAGTAATTATTGTGGACAATCGGTGTAAGATTTACTCCAAACCTGTTTGTATGAAATGTATTTATAACACTGTGCAGCAGCATTTTTGGGGGTGGAAAATTTCATTTGGAGATGAAAGGCCTTGATGAGTATACTAAGGAAAGGACATTTTCGCCATAGGTCAAGTTTCTGAGATATAGCGCGATAAAAATTTTTGATTTTTTCCCTATAATACTTGGGAAAATAGCTCCATATCTCTGCTTGGCGTTGTTGTAGCTTCGTTTTGAGGTGACACGTCTTCAGTCAAATCGATTGGCGAACCTTTTTGTAGAACAGTTCATTCTTCTAACTCATGATTGACATGAATGGCCTTTTCGTCCTTTATTTCTTGAACCGTAGTGAAAGTACAACAAGATGAGATTTTTTAGCATCCAAATATTCTACAAAAGTGTTGCTCATAAGATTTTAGGTACGGTTCTCTTTGACAACTAACCAATATTGAAAAATTCTTTTTGGCGATGAATGTCGATGAAGATAATATGCCGAACGCGAAAGGACAGTTTTGACACAGGTCAAACTTCTGAGATATAGCGAAATGAATTCTTTCTTGACAATCTGTACATACCTACATGACATGACATGTCACCTCAAAATGAAGCTACAACAACGCCAAACAGAGACATGGAGCTATTTTCCCAAGTATTATTGGAAAAAAATCAAAAACTTCATCGCGTGATATCTCAGAAACTTGATCTAGGGCTTTCATCTCCAAATGAAATTTTCCACCCCCCAGACTTTGAGTTCAATTTTGTGTCACAGATGTTACTATCAAATCAGACAAGAAGATATTAATTGATTTGAATCCGATTGATCTATGAAACTCGATTAGACAAGACAATACTATGGTTGTAGGCTCTATATACCGAATTGTCTCGAAATCTTTTATTTCGGCTCCCAACAAAGTATACATATGCGCGTGTTTGTCTGGTTTTTGTGCCGGGGCAGAGGAACATTCTGGTTCAACATGAATGTGTATTTTCTGTGGATATGGGTGCAAATAAGAGGTTTTAATAGCCAATCCCATGAGAGTTAAGTAGGAATTTGGGGCATCAAGACGAGACTTACCCAAACAGTAATCCGAATCTGTCAACTGCAGAAAATGCATCATTTTTGCAATAGAGTCTGTGATAAAATTGAACAAAGAGTAAATTTCATGAGTCAAAAAAATCTTGGTGGCGTCGGAGCAGGAATGGACCTCAATAATAGATAATAGATTAGATACAGACCAAATTCGCTTGAGCTAGACTCTAGGAATCCACTCACGTGATTAATGTATGGGGTGGCAGTCAAGTGCGGAACTACCTAGGTAGAAATGTGTAACGTATGCATGTCGCTAATAATAGCCGTATTCCACATTACACCAATACCTCGATTTCGTTGTTTCAAACAATTATAGATTTGTTTTCGATTTGCGCTTCTGAATCGATTTGCGTTATTAAAAACTAACATTTGTGGATTTGAATTTTGTGAGGAGATTGGCCAAAACATGTGGAAACATGTGTTTTGATTTGCGTTGTTTCGAACCAATGATTAATGCAAATCGAGGTATTAGTGTATAAGCCAAATATAATCCGTTTAGGGTAAAATTATTGGAGCGTGTCATAGTTCTCGAGATATATCCATTACGTCATCTGGTCTGACAAATTACAACACGTGGCACCCGTCACCCATCATTCATCTTTATCACAAGACCGTCCGACTTCGTCACCTCTAATGACCAAATTTCAGATACATTGGTAAGACAATGGGTCTAAAACCGTCAAAATATCGAAAATTGGGTGGTACAGTTTTATGGGGGCTATATCAACACGTGGACCTCTACTGACAATGTGGGCGAAATCTTAAAATACAGAAAATCGGGAGTCACCATTATATGGGGGCCTCCAAATTATGGCGTGGTGTATAATTAGAAGCCATAATCAACTGAATTTTTGGGTGCCACCGAGGTGCAATTACATTCACAACCGCCGTTCACGCTGAAGGTCGTGGGTTCGATTCCATAAAATTCATAATTCATAAAATTTTCAAAGGTAGCAAAATACCCCCTCAGCTGGCGAAATTTCCTGAGTATTTCTGCCATGTAAAATTTCTCAACAAGTGATGTGTTTAGAACACTCCGTTCGGATTTGGCGATAAACAGTAGGTCCAATATCAGTTATCTAATATGAATCGGGTGCACTCATTGATATAAGAGCATTCTCCCTTGTCCCTTATGGGATGTTTGTGGAATAATTACGCTGTGCTACAAAAAACTGATAAGAAAAACCGAGTAGATTATGAAAGTAGTTCTAAAACTATTAGACACGTGTATCGGCAAGTGTAGGCAAGTTCTGCCAATTTCTAGTTTTTTTCTCGAAATATTCGAGTTATGATATCTTGAAATCCTTGCATTTTAGGTGTATAGTTCTTTTGGCAACTTTACTGAGAAGGATGTGGACAATAGTATGGTTAAAACTTTCAACCCTCATGCGATTCATCAAAGGGGTCGCTTTTTGTTCTTTTTTCAAAAATCTTTCAAAAACTCCTTTAAAATGTGACCATATCAAAATTGTACGTCATAAAATTATACTATAAGTCTCAGAATACACCAAATCTGTTAAAAATCTGGTTACAATTTTTAACCCTCATGTAGTTCATCAAAGCGGTTTTTTTGTCCTTTTTTCAAAAATGTTTCAAAAACTCCTTTAAAATGTGAGCTTATCAAAACCATAAATTCTACAAAATTGTTCGTCATCAAATTTTACTATAGGTCTCAGAATACATAAAATCTGTAAATCTTATTTAATCCAGATATCTCCAAAAATATAATAATGAAAATCACGTTTAAGGGTTAAAGTCGGACTTCATCTGAATTTATTCAAAATTGTCCCACAAAACACAATTTTAGATAGAAAATATCAGTATCAATTTTCCTGAAGAAACATAAAAATATTTCCCAAATATTGATGAAATTAATTCCTTCTTGTTTCGAGTTGATACGTGAAAGTAATATAAAACATGGTTCTAGGTAAAAAGTGTTAAAGGAAAAAAATTCTTCAGAAATTTTCCCTATGAGTTTCTGAATAAACCATATATGTATCTAGATATAATATTTTCTTAAGAAAAATAGATTACAATTTTTATACCCTATACCACAATGTGGAAAAAGGGTATTATAAGTTTGTTTTGGTAAAAATTCATGTAACACCGCGAAATATTCGTCGGAGACCCCAATGTGGTATATCAATCTTCATATCTCGACGAGATAAAGCGATTTTGAGATGTGTGTCCGTCCGTCCGTCCGTCTGTCCATTATAAATTGTAAACACGCTCCAGGCCGCAATTATGGACCGATCGTCACGAAATTTTGTATGAAGGTCGGGTTCAGGCCAGAATAGATCCCTATTCTTATTGGTGATGATCGAGACATATTTAGCGGGTGAAATGGACCAAAAACATAATTTTTGTCCAATTTTGTAGCGGCTCTTTAGGTCGCAATAACAGTCCGATCAACCCGAAATTTTAAATATGGTAAGAGTATATGACAAAAAAGTAGCTTGCAATTTGAGATGCCGATCAGATAATATTTAGATGGTTAAATGGACCACTTTTGTGTGAAAATTGTCAAAAATTTTAATATACAGCTTATATCTTTGTTCCTTAAAGACACATACTTCCCTTTTGAGTTATATTTGGAAGACGATCTCTTGACCTTTGCACTGATGTCGATTACGTTGATGTAAGTGATCAGATAACAGAGATACAGCCTAATATATCCTAATATACACAGCCTAATATATATTTTTGTTTGTAGTGTAGTAATTTATACTGTAGAGGTCGCAATTATAGCTCAATAGTCACGAAATTTTGCACGAGGTAAGAGTTTAGGTAGAAGAAAATGTCTCTAAGTTTGCATGATGATCTGATATTATTTAGGGGGTGACATAGACCATTACTTTTGTATGAAAAATATACAAATTTTATTTTTGGTCCATATTTTAATTCCTGGAGGGCATATACCGGCAATGTAGCCTACATATGGAATAATAACTACTGACCTTTCCCCTGATGCAAATTGCAATAATGTGTCTGCTAGATAACGGGCCTACTACCTAATATATAATGGGTTTTGTGTAGAGAACAAAAATTTTCTCCCATGCTACAAATTGTCTCTATCATGACACAGCAATTTTCAGTTCAGTTGTCAAATTGGAATTTTTATACAAATATAGCAACATGGGGTTGCCTCGCCACCTATTTTTTACCTCATGATTTAGGATAAAGGGGATACAAACACTATACGACCAAAGATGTGTCTTATCGAAATATTGGTTTTAGACCCCAGGCATGTTTGGACGGAATTCGTTTCAGACAATTTGGAGTCTATTTAAACCTGTCCGTTCATCTGTCTCTCTAAATGTCTAGCTGGCTGGTGCGCACTATAACCCTCAAACGAATCTACCGATTAGAACCAAATGTTGTAAATCGTAATATTTTGCCCAAACTTTGTTTAAGTTCGAATATAGGCTATGTCGGTCCACACCTCCCCCAAAAAAGTTCAAAATTATGTGAACGATAACTGGTGAAGTGAGCAATCGACTTGCTCCAAACTTTCCATATATTATTATTCCTTTTAGATATAGATCTGCTAAGACTATGCCGGTCTACATCTTCACACAAAATTCGGAAAAGGGAAATTTAAGAGTCCTCTCGAATAGTTTTGAATTTTTTTCAGCAGATTGGTCGAAACTTTACACATCGTGTTATTTCATCCAGTCATGTGTCAGGTTGGAATATGGACTATATCGGTCCGTCCTTCGAGTACCTCCCACACAAAATTTCGGAAAAGTGCAGTTTGAGGACCCGTATCGGATCTATTTGATTGTGTTTTTTTTTTTTTTTGAAGAAGGTTCTTTTCTCGGTCCCTATTGTGGTCCCTTTTCAGGGGTATGTCATACTTCCTGAGATAATAGTCCAGAAGTTCCAAAAACCCCTGCCGGCTTCAACTAAAATTACAAATCTAAAAAAATAATTCTCAAACTTTTTCAAAACTCAGAAGTTAGCTTACTAAAATTGATTGACAAGTGCACAATTTTGTACGATAGATTCAATAAACTCGCAATTTTCCCAATTATCAAATAGACCAAACTGCATGGTATATATATTTATTTATTTTAGGTGTTTTCAAAAAAGGAACTTGATATTCGAAGACAATTTGAACATGTAGCAGGAGGGGCTAATCAATATGTATTTTCCAATGTTCGAATATTTTTTTTAGAAATGTATAATTTATATATTTTTCCACAAACATCCCAGTAAAGACAATGGAGGCTTCTCTTATATCAATGGATTCATATTATGTTATTGATATGTGACCTAGTTTTTATCGCCGAGTCCGAACGGCGTGTCCTAAGTTATCACTTGTAGAGACGTTTCTCATGGCTGAAATATTCAGGAAATATCGCCAACAATACTAAGGGGTATTTTGCCACCGTTGACAATTTGATGGGAATCGAACTCGGACATTCAGCGTGCAAGGCGGTTGCACATAGCTAATTCCTACAGGTTATGGTGTAGGGTATAACATGGTCGGCCCCGTCCGACTATAGTCTTTGCTTACTTGTTTTTATTTTAGGATGAAATTATTTGTTTTATTTTGGACTGTCAATTTTACATAATTTTTTTACATAAAATCTAGCAAAATCCTTCACGTTTTTGAGATATTGTTAAAAAAGAAATGTTTCAAATGAAATTGCACTATAAGTCTCTGAATAAAAGAAATCTACAAGAAATCTGTTTATATCCAGATTGTCGTTGTGACTGAAATTCATAGTGAAAATTTGCGTAGAATATTTTTCTTTTGAGACCTTTTACCTAGAACCAAGTTTTATATTACTTCCATGCATCAACTCGAAAAAATTCATGTTTTTTCAGCAAAATTGATATTAATATTTTCATGATATATAATGTAAATAGACATTTAATTTCCTTGGTGACCCATAGTGAAATTTGACGAAGAATACTTTTGTTTTTGACATCATCTTTTTTAAATTATGTTTTGTGGGACAATTTTGAATAAACTCAGACGAAGTGCGACTTTAACCCTAAAACGTGATTTTCATTTCTGGGTATTATATAAGATTTACAGATTTGGTGTATTCTGAGACTTATAGTAAAATTTTATGACGAACAATTTTGATATGGTCACATTTGGAAGTAGTTTTTGAAATATTTTTGAAAAAAAGACAAATAAGACCTCTGTGAAGAACCGCTTGTTTACCAGAATATTCCCCACGTCCTCCTTAGTACAGTTTCCAAAGACACTGCATACCTAACTCGAATATTTCGAATATTTCGAAAAAAATAGAAATGGGCGGAATTTGCCCCACCTACTTCGGTTACTTTCTGATGTAAACTTTAAAAACGACGTCTCATATTTTTAGCTCTACTTTCATAACCTGTGCGGCGTTTCCCATCATTTAAAAGAAAATTGAATTTTGTTATTATCTTCTTCTTTATTTACTCATCCGTTATTCGGATGTTGGTGATCGTACTATAATATTTCAATGATACATATATGATATTAAATAAATATTTATAATTATTTGTTGTTACACAATGATGTTCAGCTCCATGTTCTTAGCGGCTTGTAAAAGAGTGTATTCATTATTGTAGACAGTCCATGTCTGCATATTTTTGAGCCAGGTTGTTTCTTTTCTACCTCTTCCGCGCTTTCCGTTGATTTTTGCCTTAAGGACTGTTTGTAGAATCTTATATTTTTTATTTCTTAGCATGCGTCCAAGGTAGGAAATTTTACGCTTTTTTATTGTTGAAATTAGCTGTCGGTTCAGAATCACTCTTCTAATGTCCTATTTCTCTAAAACGATTCGAATTCAAATTCGTTGCGCTTGTAGATTCCTTTATCTTTTTATGCAGGTTAAAGTCGTCATGTATGGACTGTAGAAATTCAATTTCTTGACATTTTCTATTTAGTTGGTCATTTTTTGTGCGCGGATTGCCGATCTTATTTCTTTATTTATACCTATCATAATTTTTATTTCTATGTTTACTTCTTTCTTCTCGAAGTTCTCGAATTTCGTCTTTTTTATGGTAGGATCGCTCAATTTTCCGATATCAATTTTCCGCTGGGATTTCGTTTTCCGTATAAGCGCAAGTTTGAGGCGCAGTTTTGAGACCAATAGATTATGGTCTGTTCGAACGTCTGCATCCGTATATGTTGTACACTTGGTAAAACAGGAGTTCTATCTTTTGTTTATCAATATATAGTCTATTTGACTTCTTACTATGTGCCCATGATTGTCTTGCGGTCATTTCCATGTGTATAATCTCCTGGAGTGTACACGATAAAATATGTTCTTGATCTTCTTATTATTTTCTTGGCAGAATTGGATAAGTCGGTCTCCTCTTTCGTTTCGGTCTCCAAGACTGTATTTCTCAGTGATGTCTTTAACTTCATCGTTACCAAAATTCGCATTAAAATCACTTAGTACAATATTAATTTCATGATTTTTTGTCATTCTTAATAGTTGCGCAATGTTGTTATAAAATTCATTGATATCATTGGCATTTGCATCGCATGTGGGAGGATATTGGTTTTGCCATTATTGTAAGTAGGATGACTCTATCTGACAGTAGAAGATATCCCGTTCCGCATGAGGCTATGCAGTGTTCGAAAATAAACACTATGGTATCGTACCGTACCGTTCTGTACCGTACCAAGGTGGATAGGTACACTACGATAGTGTACCGCTCCGGAACACAAACTCTAAAAAATATTTTAGTGATACTGTACCGGAACACAACGATAATCGTAGTGTACCGCATGCCGGAGCACTAAAAATCGTAGTGCTCCGACTGCGGAGGACTAAAAATCGTAGTGTTCCGACTGCGGAGCACTAAAAATGTTAGTGTTCCGACTGCCGGAGCACTAAAAATCGTAGTGTTCCGATTGCGGAGCACTAAAAATTTTAGTGTTCCGACTGCGGAGTACTAAAAATTTTAGTGTTCCGACTGCCGGATCACTAAAAAATAATAAAGGTATTATGTTTTCTTAGGTTAGGTTACATCCATGTATGTTTAAATTAGTTAAACACATTGCGAAATTTGGTCAAAATTATGAAAAAACAATATTTAGTTTTTGTGGAATGAAGCACAAAAATCGTCGTGCCGGAGCACTATAAATCGTTTTGTACCACGCTTTGAAACTATAAGGTAATGAACCATACATGAATTTATTATGATTTCTGAGGAAATTAAATATTTTATATATATTTTTTTAATAGATAAAAATTAAAAGAAAATGTGAAAAACATCTGATTTGGTGTTTGGACAATGGAGCACTAAAAATCGTAGTGTTCGTCTGCGGAACACTAAAAATCGTAGTGTGCCGACTGCCGGATAACTAAAAATAGTAGTGTACCACGTGTAATACAATAAGGTAATGTACCACACATGAGTTTATTGTGATTCGTGAGGAAAATATAATCTATATATATAAAAGAGCAGTGAGGTAAGGTATTCACTGACTGACTGATTGATTCATCATCGCCCAGGCGAAACCGCTGAAGCTAGAAAGTTGAAATTTTGGGTGTAGGTTGCTGTTGGTGTGTAGAGGTGAGGTAAGGCTGGGTTTTTGGAAATTCGACCTAGAAGTGTACAAAAAGTACTAAAAGGTACTAAATATCGTACCCTTTGTATTAGGCAAACGGTAAGAGCTAGAATTCTGAAATTTGGAATTAGGGTAACTGGTGGAGATCTAGAAAGATGTACAAAGGAAATTCGACATCTAAGTGTACGAAAAGTACTAAAGGGTACTAAATTTAGTACAATTTGGATTTGGGTGAACGTATAGACCTGGAATTCTGAAATTTGGAATGAGGGTCACTGATAAAGAGTGAGGATGAAAGGTTTTTGGAATTTCGAACTATGAGGGTACGAAAAGTACTAAATGGTACTAAATTTAGTACAATTTGGATTTGGGTGAACGTATAGACCTGGAATTCTGAAATTTGGAATGAGGGTCACTGATAAAGAGTGAGGATGAAAGGTTTTTGGAATTTCGAACTATAAGGGTACGAAAAGTACTAAATGGTACTAAATTTAGTACAATTTGGAATTCGGTGAACGGATAGAGATGGAATCCTGAAATTTGAAATGAGAGTCACTGATGAAGAGTAACGATAAAAGGTTTTTGGAAATTTGACCTATTAGTGTACGAAAAGTACTAAATAGTACTTAATTTAGTATAATTTGGATTTGGGTGAAAGTATAGAGCTGGAATCCTTAAATTTGGAATGTGGGTCACTGATGAAGTGTAACGATGATAGGTTTATCGAAATTCAAACTATAGGGGTACGAAAAGTACTAAATGGTACTAAATTTAGTACAATTTAGATTTCGGTGAACAGATAGAGCCGGGATCCTGAAATTTGGAATGAGGTTCACTGATGGAGAGTAACAAGGAAGGTTTAAGTGCACAAAAAGTACCAAATGGTACTAACTTAAGTACAATTTGGATTTGGGTGAACGGATAGAGATGATATCCTGAAATTTGAAATGAGAGTCACTGGTGAAGAGTAGCAATGGAAGGTTTTTGGAAATTCGAACTATAAGGATACGAAAAGCACTAATTGGTACTAAATTTAGTACAATTTGAATTTGGGTGAGCTGGAATCCTGAAATTTGGAATGAGGGTCACTGATGGAGAGTAACAAAGAAAAGTTTTTGGAAATTCGAGCTGTAAGTGCACGAAAAGTACTAAATTTAGTACATTTTGGATTTGGGTGAACGTATAGAGCTGAAATACGGAAATTTGGAATGAACGTCACTGATGAAAATAAAAATGAACGTTTTTGGGAAAGTCAACCTATTAGTGTACAAAAAGTAGTAAATGGTACTAAATTTAGTACAATTTGGATTTGGGTGAACGGATTGAGCTGGAATCCTGAAATTTGGAATGAGGGTTACTGATGGAGATTAACAAAATTACTAAATGGTACTAAATTTAGTACAATTTAGATTCGGGTGAACGGAAAGAGCTGCAATCCAGAAATTTGGAATGAGGGGTCACTGATAGAGAGTAACAAAGAAAGGTTTTTGAAATTCGAACTATAAGTGTACGAAAAGTACTAAATGGTACTAAATTTAGTACAATTTGGATTTGGGTGAACGGATAGAGCAGGAATTTTGGAATTTGGAATAAGGGTCACTGATGGAGAGTAACAAAGAAAGGTTTATGGAAATTCGAACTAAAAGTGCACGAAAAGTACTAAATATAGTACAGTTTGGATTTGGGTTAACGAATAGAGCTGAAATTTGGAATGAGGGTCACTGATAAAGAGTAAGAAAGATGTACCAAAGGTCGAAAAGTCCTAACTGATAGTGAATTTAGTATGATTTGGATTTGGAATGAGGGTCACTGATAAAGTGTAAGAAAGATGTACCAAAGGTCGAAAAGTCCTAACTGATAGTGAATTTAGTATGATTTGGATTTGGAATGAGGGTCACTGATAAAGAGTAAGAAAGATGTAACAAAGGTCGAGAAGTCCTAAATGGTAGTGAGTTTAGTATGATTTGGATTTGGGTGAACGGATAGAGCTGGAATCCTGAATTAAAATTACTGTTACTGTTATTTGGAATTATGATTACTGTTAGAATGTAGAATAGAGATATGGCGGTAACTTTGGAAAATTATACTAATGTGTACGAGGCAGTACTAAATGGCACTAAATTCGATACAATTTGTATTTGAGTGAACAGATTACTGTTGGAGTGTCGGATTGCGGTTACTTTGGAAATTCGTACTTATAGAAAAGTGCTAAATAAAACTACATTGGCTGTAATTTGGATTAAGGTGAACGGAAAGAACTGAGGTATGAAAGTAGTTTTTGGAAAGTCGTGTACGAAAAGTGGTAAGTGGTACAAAATTTGGTACCTTTTGGTATTTGCTATATGGTACAGAATTTTGTACAATTTGTGATTTTGTAAAGGGGTAGAACTGGAATTTTTAAATTTGAAATTCGGTATTGGATTTGACATTCGGTATTAGATTAGTAATTGTTGTTTAGAGTGGAGGTAGGGAGGAGGTTTTAAAAATTCGTACTTATTTATACAAAAAGTACTAAATAGTACTATGATTGGTTTCAGTGGAACATAAATATAAAGCTGGAAAAGTGAATTGCAATTGGGATATATGTTAAATATAAGGAAGTAAGTTTTGAAAGTTTAATTATGTGTACGAAAAGTTTGGTAACATGTTGGTACCAAAACCATTTTGGTATTGTGTAAAAAGTTAAAGTGAGAAATACCTACCATAGGGGAACGAAATATACTAAATGGTACTAAATTGGTGTTGTGTGTAAAAACAAAGCTTTGATTATATAATTTGGACAAAAAATACGAAATGGAAAAATATTTGTTATGAAGATCACTCTGAAATTTGAGATAAAGTTCGGAGTTTGAAAAATTGTACTGCATATTGTTCCATTGATTTCATGTTAACGCGAAGGCGTTTCAAACGTGAAGTATCTTTTCGAAAAATATTTTTTGTTTTTTGTATGATTATTTGGAAACATGGTCCAATGCGACAATTTTGTTAACTACAAGGTTTTCGTCCCCTGATAATAAAAAGGCCTAAATTGAAATGCATCCAAATATATACCGTTATATACGGTTGACACACCCGTGCACATTAACAAAATTTTTTTATAAAATAGTTTTTTTCTAGCCTTTCATGCCACAAGTTCCGAATGTCGGTTGGAAAATGTGCATAAAATCTTCAAAATACCCTAAGTCTTCAAAATATCTCTTCTAATAAAACCATAAGTCAAGTCTGAAATTTGCAATATGAGTCGCTGTTGGTGTATGTCTGCGATATGAGGTCGTAGTTTTGGAAATTCGTAGTTTTGGAAATTCGAAATAAAAAATATGGTAGCTGTGTAAGGGTGCGATACGGCAGATATGTTTTTTTGGAATTAAAGGAATAAAATTAAGGAGTTAAATCGATTAAATGTTGATATTAAAAATAGGTTTTAGTACAACAGAATCGCCAGTGTTCACCACTTCCATATTAAATATTTTTCATATATATTTTATGCCCTTTCTGCTTACGAAGTAGCGGGCATTTGCTAGTATTTTAATATTTTATGTTTTTTTAATAAATAAAAATTAGTAAGAAATGTGAAAAACATCTGACTTGTTTTTGGACAATGGAGCAGTAAACATTTTACTGTTCGACGTTTAGGTAATCATCTGTTTATTATGATTTATGAGGAAAATTAAATATTTGATGGCTTTTGGGTCAAGTAAAAGTTAATAAATACAAATTAAGATGAGCATTTTATATTCATGTACTTAAAATTAGTTACAAAATTTGAGAACGCCGAACACTACTTTTTCTATTGTTCCATTGTTTCGATTTTTAGAGATCCGGCAGTCGGAACACTACGATTTTTGTGATCCGGCAGTCGGAACACTACGATTTTTAGTGCTCCGCAGCCGAACAATACCATTTTTATTGTTCCATTGTTTCGATTTTTAGAGATCCGGCAGTTGGAACACTAAAATTTTTAGTGATCCGGCAGTCGGAGCACTACGATTTTTAGTGACCCGGTAGTCGGAACACTACGATTTTTAGTACTCCGCAGCCGAACACTACGATTTTTATTGATCCATTGTCCAAAAATCAAATCAAGCGTTTTTCACGCGTTCTATTAAATTTTATTTTTTAATTTGTATTTATTAACAAAATATAAAATATTTAATTTTCCTCACAAATCAGGATAAACTCATGTATCCACAGTCAGAACTCTACAATTTGTAGTGCGCCATTGTACAACAACCGAATCAATGTTTTTCATATTTTTTACTTAAGTTCCCAAGGTTATTAAGTAATATGTATACATACATGGATTTAAGAGGTGTACCTGAGTTTTTATGTCTTAATTTGTACTTATCTCAAAAAATATATAAATATTTAATTTATCTCGAAAATCATTATAAACTCGTTTGTGGTACATTATCATTACGTTATTTTTTTAGTGTTCCGACTGCGGAGCACTACGATTTTTAGTGTTCCGACTGCGGAGCACTACGATTTTTAGTTTTCCGACTGCGGTACCCAACGTTTTTAGTGTACCAAAATGTGGTACACTACGTTTATCGTTGTGCTCCGGAACAGTATTACTAAAATATTTTTTTAGTTTTTGTGTTCCGGAACACTAACGCTAAAAATATGTTAGTGATACTGTACTCGGAGCGGTACACTATGTTAGTGCACTGTTTATTTTCGAACTCTGAGGCTATGTGGTTTTTACAATGATACACTCTACATTTCTATGAATGCCGCCCTGATTTCCTGAGTGGTAAACAGTGACATTTTCTGATCTAAAGTCACAACTGTCCCACCACCATGTTTCGCTAACACCTAATATGTATATTTTATTCATTTCACTTATGGTGTTGTTCAGCTTTCCAGTTTCATAAAGACTTCGGACATTCCATGTCCCAACTGTTAATTTTTGTTTGGTTTTACTCGTACCTCCGGGATTATTAGCACCTTCTCTTGGTCGGAGATTGAGGGCCTTGTATTTTGATTTCCCGTTGCCTTCTGAGGGGTTTATAGTTTTCCGTCTACATATTCACCCGCTCCGATGTAGTACAGACGCTGTTTGCTGCCGCCGAATCTCGATCAGACGCTGCTTTTTATACCCTCCACCATAATATGGAAGGTATAATAAATTTGTCATTTCGTTTGTAAAAAATTTTTTCTCTGACCTCGAGCCAAATCAATAAAATAAAAAGATATTAAGAGTCCAAAGGTCAACAATAATTATTACAAGAATACACAAATCGAAATATTCATCGGAGACCCTATAAAGTATATATATTATTGATCAGGGTAAAATTCTAACTCCGTTTGACCCTCTATTTTTAAACTAAGATACTCGTAGAGATCGCAATTCCTAAGAAGAGGCCGGGCCGAACTCAACGCCGTTTTTACTTGTTCCTTTTTTTGGTTCGCCCCACATATTTTATTTTTGCGATACGTCCGATGGGAGAAAAAAAGAAACAAAAACTCCGCACGGAAGTGTTATTACAATCAACTAAATTTAACCTAAACGCAAACTTTCACAATTTCTTCTTTTACAGTCGTTTTAACTTTTTGACATTAATATAAGTAAGTACCACTCAACTCAGAAAGTACCCTAACTTACGATAAAAAACTTCCAACTTCAAATTCTCTTCATTAAATTCCAAATGTGTGTCTGACTGTTAGTTTAACACGATAACACTCGAAGTGAATAACCGATTACGTCCATATTTTGTAAATTTTTATATTTCATCCAAACGTATAGTATAAGTCCAAACATATTTGATTACTTCCAGTTTAAGGGCTGTTCAAGAATAATTTTTTTTTTTTTTTTTTTTTTCAAATGTTTTTTATTTACAATCAGTTTAAAAACAAACTATAAGTAAATTTTATAAATAAAAAAAACTATTTACATATATTACATAGAATGAATTCTAAAAATTCAACAAATTTTGAAGGTATTGATAATATATAATGGATATTGTGTCATAAATTTACATGTATGTACATTGTTTTATTTTAACAAATTAATGTATTGATAATATAATATGGATTTTGTGTCATGTGTTTATATATATTATTTTCTATATGGAAGATCAAGAATATCAAATCGTTTTAGTCGGGATAATTGTGCTGATTCATCTAATAGGATAATGGCAAGTGTATTAACATGGTTACTTAGTCTTTGTAAATAATTAGCTGACAACTGGTTTATTTCCTCTTTAATAGTTGTTATTAGTAAATCTTTATGAAGGTTTTTGTTCGTCATGTACCATGGTGCATTTGTCATCATTCGAAGCATTTTCGATTGGAACCGTTGAAGTATTTCCAAATTGGAATTGCTGGCTGTGCCCCATAACTGAACTCCATATGTCCAGATTGGTTTAATTATGGTTTTATACAATAGGATTTTATTTTCTAGGCTTAGTTCGGATTTGGGACCGAGAAGCCAGTACATTTTCTGCGATTTTAGCTTCAATTGTTTAACTTTTGCTTGTATGTGGGGTTTCCATGTAAGCCGTTTGTCAATATGTAAACCTAGATATTTAACACAATCCTGTTTAGGAATATCTTGATTATAGATTTGGATGGGAGGGCATTCTGATTTTTTGAGCGTAAAAATAACATTAACACACTTTTCATGATTTAATTTTATATTCCACATGTTAAGCCAAGATTCAATGCTATTGACTGCTTCTTGCAAGTTATCTGCTGCTAATTTTGGACACTCGTTTGTAGACAACAATGCAGTGTCATCCGCATATGTTGCTATAGTTACATTGTCATTTATTGGCATGTCTGATGTATATATTGTATAAAGTATGGGAGCTAGAACACTCCCCTGGGGAACGCCAGCCTTAATACCTCGCACAACTGATATTTCGTCTTTTACTTTCACGAAAAAGTGTCGTTCTAAGAGATAGGACTTCAATAACATATAGTATGGCGCAGGGAGATCTCTTTTCAGTTTATAAAGTAGACCATTATGCCAAACTCTATCAAATGCTTGCTTTACATCTAAAAATAAACCGCTACAATATTGTTTTCTTTCCAAAGCATCTCGTATAATATTTACAACACGATGACATTGTTCAGGTGTACCATGTTTGTGACGGAATCCGAATTGATAATCTGGTATGATGTGATTCTGTTGTAAAATTGGCAATAATCTCCTCAAAAGTAATTTTTCGAAAATTTTTGAGAAAAGTGGCAATAAACTTATAGGCCGGAAAGATGTAATTAATTCTGTTGGTTTGTTGGGCTTTGGTAACATGATAATTTCAGCACATTTCCATTGAATTGGGAAGTATTGAATTCTTAACATGGAATTGGATATTTTACATAACAGTATAACAGCTTTTCTTGGCAAAGATTTGGCTACTTTTGCATTGATTTTATCACATCCAGGTGATTTTTTGTTCTTAAGCCCATTTATTTCTTCTGCAATTTCTCTCGGGGAAATGTGTTTTATTGGAACGTCCATTTGCAAGGGAGATTCAAGGTATTTTCGAACTACATTTAAATCATCATCAGTGTTTAAATTAAAATTTTGAAATGTGTTTTCGAGATATAGCGAGAACGCTTCCGCCTTGCCTATATCATTTCTATGCCAGTTTCCATCCTTATCTTTTAGTGGAGAATTCCTTGTAATTGGAGTTTTTTTCAGATATTTTGTAGCACGCCACAAGTTGTAGTCATTACTTGTTGGAAATCTCACATCAAGATTTTGTAGAAACTCACCTAGTTCTTTATTCTTAAATTCCTTTAAAAGGTATGAAAGATGTCTTGACGCATTATTAAAGTTTCTCTTGTCCATGGGATGTCTAGTCCTTTTCCAAACTTGACGCAACATTCTCTTGTTTTTAATAAGTTGTCTTATTTCAACAGATACGTGGCATAGATTTCCTTTGTTTGGGCATTCGTTTGTAGCGGGAGTTGATAAATATGCAGCTTCGTGAATTAGACTGGTTAAATTTTGAACAGCGGACTCTAATTCAACATCAGTATCTATAGGAATAGTCAGATCGATGTTCTTTTCAATCCAATCTTTATAAGAAGCCATATCGGTTTTGCTCGTGAATATATTAACTTGTTTCTTTGCCGTTTCTAATGCACAACAGTATGTTAATATTATTGGAGTATGGTCAGAACTAAGATCATTACTGTCAGCAATGTCCAATCTTGTTTGACTAATCCCTTTATATACCACGAAATCTAAAAGATCGGGGACTTTTGAGGTATCACTTGGCCAATGCGTTGGGTTACCTGTAGATATAACAGAGTAGTTGTATTTTCGAATGCATTTATACAACTCTCTCCCTTTTGGATTGGTTAACCGTGAAGCCCACCATGGGTGTTTAGCATTAAAATCTCCTTCTACTATAAACTTAGGACCAAGATTGTTGAAAAACTCATAGTATTCTTGACAATTTATAGCATGTCTTGGTGGAGAATAGAATGAAAAAATAGACATGCTCTCATTATTGCAATTTATTTTGATTCCTGCTGCCTGAATGTGATTTAGTCTATAGCTGTTCAATTCCTCATATTTAATAGATGTTTTTACAAGTATTGCGGAACCTGCATGAGCTCTATTATCGGGATGATTTGCAGTAATCAAGTCGTACCCTCTTATATTACAAAAACTTCTTGCAGTGAAATGCGTTTCGGACAATAGACAAATGTCAATAAATTGGTTATTTAGGAATACAGACAATTCCTGAATATGATTTGATACTCCGTTGGCGTTCCATATAGCAATTCTAATGTTTAATTGCATAGTTTTTGAATTAAAACAGACATCATGCTTATAAGCGTATTCGTGAGTTCCATCTGTTTTGTAAACATGGACTCAATTTTAGACATAAAGGACGAAGAATTCTCAGGTTTCATCACATCAGAATATAAAGTTGCATTCTGATTATTTGAGTTTATGTTACTGTGTTGATTATTTGAAGATGAAGGTTGATTTACATATACGTTACGTGTTGACATTGGATTTCTTACAGAAGACATATTGTTGAACTTTTTCTGCCAAAGCTGTTGATATATACTACATCCTTTATAATTTGCAGTGTGGACACCTAAACAGTTTGTACATTTAGGTTGTGTTTCAGTAGTTTTCGTACATTCAGTTGTTGGGTGATCCAAACCGCACTTAACGCAACGCGGAGGTCTCTTACAATAAGCCTTTGTGTGCCCAAAAAGTTGACAACGGTGACATTGAACTAACTCATTGACTTTCTTTGGAGGTTCAATTTGTACGGATGCATTTTCTATAAATTTGATATTATAAATATCTTTGTTATTTGGTTTTGGATCGAGATCCACAAAGAACATGTTAAGTGGTTTTTTATCAATACGGCTTTTAACATTCATAACGTTTCGTACACCATGACCTAATGACAGCAAAATTGCTTTTAAATCTTCTACTGGATAGCTATGATGTAATTGTTTAATTACTACTCTGAAAGACCTTTCCTTCTTTACTTGGTAAGTATGGTAGTTTTTCTTTTGCTCATCCAAAAATTTAACAAGTTTCCTGTATGACTCAATGGTTTTAACCATTACTTTTATTTGATCGTGCATCAATGATTTAAAATTGAAATCAGATGCTGGTATGATTTTTGTAATCTGATTTACCATTTTAGTAATATTTGACACATCAGGCAAGAATATCGGCGGAGGCTTTGATGAATCTTCTTCATTGATTTTATTGTTGTCATTTACAACATTAACATTGTTGTTAGAATCGTCACTCAAAATAGCATACTTGTTGGTTGATGTTGATGGTTGTTCATTGCTTGTTGTTCGTTGCCTTTTGTTTAGTTGCCCATTAGACGATCGATGAAGGTTTCGTTTACTTGGGACCTGCCAGTCGTCTTCATCACTTTCATTACTCTCACTCATGTTGTTAGTACTGAAGGTTCAGTACGAGTTCAAGGTTTTTTTTTGCAAGTTAATTTTTGGCACAAGAAAAAAAATTGTTGATTTTGTTATTGTATTTTTGTAACACAAAAATTGAATATTGAAAACAACTTTGTATGTTTAATGCGATTACACGTCCGTTAGCAAGAGCGGCTGAGTAAAGACTGAAGAATAATTTTGATACAAAATTTTCAACATCGTGTCAAGCAATTTTGGGTTTTGTATTGATTTATTTACACAAAGGGTTCTAATTTGCCTGTACTTTGATTCCTTGTCGTATAACTCTTTGCGAAACAAGTTTAATATGCCGCCATGATGTGTTCTGTGCATATCTCACTGAGCTTGATTTAGCCTTTACTTTAGCCTTTTTCGTTCTCAGCGTTGACGAAAACAAGATTTTGCTTAAAGACAACTTACTTAAAGAAAATACATCCACTATTCGTATTAAAATAAAATCATTGAGTTCTATAAACAAATTAATGGAATTGCTTTTAAAATAGTGATAAGAACTGGTTCACCCCACTGCCAATGGATGGAAGGAAAACTGTTGACACATTTCCATTTGAAATTGGCAAAGTAACAACAATGATAAAGTTAATGCAACAAACTACCCAAACGTCCTTCAAGCATTATTTGCTTGGGTAACTTTTACAATAGGGCGTGGAAAAAGTCAGTTACTGATAGCAAGAAGAAAAAACGAAGAGCAAGAAGAAGACGCAATCTCTAATAGCATTCATAGCTGGCCAACAACAAAGGAAAGATAAGTTTGCCATAAAAATGATTTCCTTTCTAATTCAAATTCAAATATTTTGCCGCTTCAGCAAAAAACCAATTTTTAGAATCGTATTCAAATAATAGTAAGACGACCACACACACACATGTACTTATAGACTATAACAAAGACCAGCAATATTTAATGTCCTCACCCTTCGGAAAATAAGTTGGCCGAGGGGGATGGGGCAACTGGTGTATTCAAAAGAAATACATTTGCTTTTGTTAAAAATGTTTTTATAATATTTCCGTTTCCAAGCTTTATTCGCCTTAGTGTGTTTTTTGTTTCTTTTTTTGCTGTTTTCCCTATGCAGCTTTTATTTGCGTTGTATGTTAAACTTGTTTTCCATTCCTTTCATCTGCATTTCATTTTTCTTGTTTTCTCCTTCTCAGGACCCATTTTATTTTCAACTTAACGTTTTATTGTAAACCATTTTTACTATTTTTAAAACATTTTTTACAAGCGTTTTTACTCGTCCCCTGCTTTCGCCCCGCATCTCTATAGAGCCATTCTTCAATCCCAAGTGCCCAGTAGTACTTATTGTCATCGTGCACACACACTCACATGGTTCCCTCCCTCACACCCGCCTCCAAAGAAGAGGTCATGTCACGGATAAGGAGATTCATCGAAAAGAAGTCCATTCTTTTGGTGTTTTCTTTTCATGGTACTCAACGAGAGAAAAGTGCGTTAGTTTTCCTAAGAGGGTGACGATGAGAACAAAGTACACAAAATATCAGCGATTGTGTAGATTGCGAATGTATGCATGCGTGTGTGTATGTGTGGGTGGTAATATTTTATGCAAATTTTAAGTTAAGTGTGAAAATAGTAGTGATTGTTTAAATTCAACAATGTCACACAAAGCAACAACAACTAAAGCATCGCTCAATGCAAATGGAACATGGGAATTGTATAAAACAGCTGTTGTGAAGTAGGTTGGCTTGTTGAAGAAAAGTGAAATGTATTTTATTCGGCTTACATGACAAACATTTTGTTTCGTAACCGAATATAAACATCCGAATAAATAATATATTAAACCTACTTACGCTGGTCAAGAGTATACACTAAGGTGGTTTTAACTCAATGGGAAAAAATCGATGGCGAATATTTAGGAGGCACTCCCCTAAAGTTTTTAGTTATGTTAGATTTTAAGATTGCCAATGTTTGGACACAATAGAAAATATGTTAACGCTTGAAACTGGGCCTCGAAGTTCTACAGACCACATTTATGAAAAAATTTTACTAATTCTTTATTGTAGCTAAAAAACCAAAAAACTAAAAAACTAATTCTGAAAATCTGCTCGGATTAGCTATATGTTAACATGGGGCGCCTTCGCCACGTTTTTGTTCAAAATTTTCCTATATCGACACAGTTAAAGTTTTTCAAATATTATTATACCCTCAGCCTTTAGGCTATGAAGGGTATATACACTTTCATACGGGCAAAATGTACCTCATCGAAATAATGGTTTTAGACCCCAAGTATGTTTGGACGAAATGTGTTTCAGACAATTTGGAGTCGATTGAGCAATGTCCGTCCGTCTGTCTGTCTGTCTGTCTGGCTGGAGCGCATGATAACTCTCGAAGGGATGATCCGATTCGGTTCAAATTTTGGCTTTCATAATATTTTGTCCAAACTTAGTTTAAGTTCGAAGATGAGCTATATCGGTCCACTCCTTCCGGTACCTCCCCCACAAAAGTTCGAAAGTGTTCGGAAAATTTGTACGCACGATAACTCTTGAAGGGTGTAACCGATTTGGTCCATACTTTGCCCATCGTGGAGCGTGTACCAGACTTAGATCAGGTTTTAATATGGACTCAATCGGTCCACTCCGTCGGGTACCTCCCACACAAAATTTTGGAAAAGTTCAGTTTAGGAACATCTCTCGAATCGCTTTGATTTTTGCTTTAGCAACTAGTATTCACTGTCCTCCATACGACGGTATAAGTTTCATCAGGGGCAAGTCCATACTTCCTGAGAAAATAGCCTGAAAGTTGCAAAAAACCCCTATGACACCGTGTGAGGAGGTTGGAGGGCAAAATAGCTCTCGAACAGGTCTGCCGATTCGGTCCAAAGTTTGGCCTTAGTAATATTTTGTCCAAACATAGTTTAAGTTCGAAGATAAGCCATATCGGTCCACTTCTTCAGGTACCTCCCCCACAAAAGTTCAAAATGTTCGGAAAAATTGTGCGTACGATAACCCTTAAGAGAGTGGCCGAATTGGTCCATACTTTACACATCCTAATATATCTACCAGATATAGATCAGGTTCAAATATGGACTATATTTGTCCACTCCATCCGGTACCTCCCACTCAAAATTTCGGATACATGTTCACTTTAAGGCCTGCTTTCGAATAACTTTGATTTTTGTTGAAGCAACTTGTATTGCTGCCTCAATTGCGGTGGTAAAAGTTGTTTCAGGGGCAAGTTCATACTTCTTGAGCAACATCCCTGAAGGTCTAAAAACCCCCTATGGTACCATATGTAGTGGATGGAGATCCATTCTTTTTAGTATCTCCTCCGCAAAACTTTTGATATTAAATCCTAATCAACATTTTGTCAGTTCACACGCACAAAATTTTTAAAACTCCCTAAATACATGCGTTTTTTGGAAAAAAATTGTTTCAATATACACAGGCTGAGGGTATATCTCTGTCGGCAAAGCCGACTGATACTTTTTTACTTGTTTTTGGTACAAATATTAGCATATCTTGACTATAAGTTTTGATATACATATAAAGTCGTTATAATTTTGTTTTTAAAATATTGTTATTCCCATGGGTGGGGAGGCTATTTCGATATTGAACATTCTCCAACGGACTCTAAAATTTAATTTACCAAACTTCTTCCTTAAATATCAACATTATACAAGAAAGGAACATGTTTATACCCTCAGCCTTTAGGCTAAAGAGGGTATTTACACTTTGATACGACCAAAAATGTGCCTCATCGAAATAATGGTTTTAGACCCCAAGTATGTTTGTACGATATCCGTTTCAGACAATTTTGAGTAGATCTACCAATGTCCGTCCGTCTGTCTGTCTGTCCATCTGTATGTCTGGCTGGCTGGTGGCGCACGATAACTCTCGAACGGATCAATCGATTAATTTCAAATTTTGGGTATCGAAATATTTTGTCCAGATTTGATTTAAGTTCGAAGATGGGCCATATAGGTCCACTCCTTCAGGTACCTCCCTCACAAAAGTTCAAAAATGTTCGGAAAATTTGTGGGCACGATAACTCTTGAAGGAAGTAACCGATTTGGCACATCGTGAAATTTCTACCAGACTTAGATGAGGTTTTCAATATGGACTTAATCGGCCCACTGCTTCGGGTAACTCCCACACAAAATATGGATATGTTCAGTTTAGGACTTGCTCTCGAATCGATTTGATTTTTGTTGCAGCAACTTGTATTCACTTCCCCCCATACGATGGTACAAGTTTCATCAGGTGCAAGTACATACTTCCTGAGAAAATGACCGGAAAGGTGCAAAAAGCCCCTATGACACCTTGTGTAGTGGTTGGAGCGCAAGATAACCCTCCAACGGATCTGTCTATTCGGTCCAAAATTTGGCCTTCGTAACATATTATCAAAACATAGTTTAAATTCGAAGATGGGCTATATCGGTCCACTCCTTCAGGTACCTCCCCCACAAAACTTCAAAAATGTTCGGAACAATTTTGCGCACGATAACTCTTGAAGGGAGTGACCGATGAAATCCATAGTTTGCACATCCTAATATATCTACCAGGTATAGATCAGGTTCGAATATGGAGTATATTTGTCTACTCCTTCTGGTACCTCTCACACAAAATTTCGGATAAGTTCACTTTAAGACTTGCTCTCGAATCACTTTTTAATTTTGTTTTAGCGATTTGCATTCGCTACCTCCATTACGACGTTAAATGTTTTTTCAGGGGCAAGTCCATATTTCTTGGGAAAACCCCTGTGTCACCATATGTGGCGGTCGGAGAGCACGATAACTCTAGAACTGTTCAACCGATTTGGTCCAACATTTGGTCTTCGTCATATTATATTCAAACTTAGTTTCTTGGGCCATACCGGTCCACAACTTTCGGTACTTCTCCCCAATATTTAAAAAATGGCACTAAAATGCTAGGACGATATCACTTGAATGGGGCAACAAATTTGGTTCAAACTTTGGATCTCCTAATATTTTAGTTTAACTTTTAAAATGGCCCATATCGGTCCTCCCTAAGGGTACCTGCCCCACAAAAGTTCAACATTTGTGTCTTAGTGCAGTTAATTCCTAATCCACATTTTTGTCGGCAAGTTCAAATGTCCAAAAAGAGCCACAAGATTCTAAACAGACCTTAAATACATTCGATCTGTCCGGAGGTGAAAGTTTCGCTTCACATTGGCTGAGGGTATCTATCTGTCGGCAAAGCCGACTGACACTTTTTTACTTGTTTCTATTGAAAAATTAAAAAATGATTTTAAAATTCACAAAAAGTAACCGATTCTAGCGGTTAATTTAAGTAGGTACCTTGAATTTAAATAAACAAACCATAATATAACGAAACCAAGATACGTTTAGGATAATATTTGATTTTTACTTCACATTGTAATGTGGTATATCTATGGTATAAAAAATTTAAGTTATACATGTCAAATTTCTAACATTAACCCACCACGCCCCTATCACGGCGTAGGCTCCCCACCCTTACATATTTCAGAATATTAGTATATTGACATCTGCAATTGCTTTTTTCATGCGAATTATTGGGATTTATGTTTCTCCAGTAGTTGTCTTCTAACGGTATAAAATGTGTTTTTGATATCACAAAAGGTAAAGAAGATATCACAAAAAAAAAAATACCTACCATATTTATTTTTCCCAATACCCTGAAACACAAAACCGCGTGCGTCCGCTATCATAGATGACAGATCTTCATTAACCTCACAGTATTGCCTTCAACGGGTTTTTTCTAGCACTTGTATTTTGCAAGAAAATCGGCGCTGGCGTAGCAGCCGCATTGGCGAAGGCGCCCCATGTTACTATATATGTATGAGGCGCTCAGCGCCTAAACGGCCTAACCCACAAAGAAATCATTCTGAGAAAAACGAAGTTGAAAGAAAACAAGTTTTTACAAAAATTTATATTTTTTATTAATCATAAATACATATCAGTTGTAATATTTCGCGGTGCTCTTGAATCAATTTTAAATTTAAGGTGCTTACACCTGGGAAATTTTTGCGGATTCTGGAACTACAATGTTCATAGATGAGAAAATAAAAAAACAAAAAAAAAATCACCAGAGCGCTTTTTAAATAAACCGCTATTCAAGTTTACATTTTTAGGAGTTTGTTTAGGTTTTCACGATTTTGCTTGGAAACCATAAGTTCTATCAAAATGGAACTAAAGCTAATATTGTAGCTATGCAAATTCTATACACGACTGATCCTTTTGCTATTTTCGTAGGCGTTGCCGTTATTGAGAAATAGAAGTTAAATTGCATTGACTGTATCGTCTCCTTATAAAACAATGGCATGACTGCAATTTCCCAACTTAAACTTATTTATCTCAAAAATGGTGCAACCTAGAAAAAAAATTGCGAAAGGCAATCTTGTAGAGAATTTTCACAGCTATAAGATTTTCTCTGGTCCTATTTCGATAGAAGATGTGGTTTCCAAGCAAAATTGTGAAAACCTAACAAAAAAAACTTACAAATGTGACCGGAACTTCTATATCTTAAAAATGGTACAACCTGACAGCCAGTCCTCCAGAGAATTTTCACAGCTACAACTTTTTCTTTAGCCCCATTTCGATAGGACTTGTGGTTGCCGAGCAAAAACGCGAAAACCCAAATAAATCTAAGAATGTGAATTTTGACCGCGATTTATTTAAAAATCCCTCCAGCGATTTTTTTGTTGTTTTTTCAATTTCTTTCATCTATGAACATTGCTGTTTCAAAATCCGCAAAAACTTCCCAGGTGTAAGCGGTTTTCACTAAAAGTTAGTTAAGGCGCACCATGTATGACATTGTTTTATAAGGAAGCGATACAGTCAATGCATTGTCCCAGTTTGAACCTCTATATTTTAATAACTGTAAATCCTAAGAAAATATCATAAAGGCCAATATTGTACAGAATTTTCATTGCTGCAATATATTCTTTAGTCCCATTTCGGTAGAACTTGCTGTTTCCAAGCCAATTCGTGAAAACTTAAAAAACTCCTAAAAATGTCAAATTGAATCGCGATTTATTTAAAAAGCGCTCCGACGATTTTTTGGTTTTCGATTTTTCTCATCTATGGACATTGCAGTTTCAGAATCCGCAAAAACTTCCCTGGTGTAAGCACCTTCCATTTAATGTTGTTTCAAGAGCACCGTGATTTTTTTTAGTTTAATCATTAGATATTAGTTTACATAGATAAAGACTGTTTTAAACACTTAATAAAAATAATAAAGAGGCTTAGGCCGTTTTGGCATCCATTTAAAAATATATATTGATAGGAACTGAGGGTTAGGCCATTTTATCTCCTTTTATTAAAACAACAAAAGTTCTTCAGATGAATTATAAAAATAACTGCGAGCGTTTTAATTGATATATATTAATAATAATTGTTGGTCTTCTTCCTGGATATCTTCATCTTCGGCTCTCGAATTCGTTGTCAAATTATTATAAAATGCATGACTTATAGGAAGTATGAACTCTTTGTGTTTCTGTAAATCCTTAAACTTTGCAGCTTCAATGAGTCTTCTTCCCGGCGTTTTCGAATCGAAGCCACTGAATCGTAAGCCATTCAACTTTTGAAGTCTTGTCTTTTGAGATTTTTCTGTTTCATACTATTTTCTCAATTGAGGATATTGAGTGAAATGGTTCCCTTTTTTGCCAATCATCAGGCGTAAAAATGTCTCTATAATATTTTTTCCTTTCAATGAGACCAAAATCTTGATCGCATGGTAGGAATTAATGGCCAGACACTAAAGATTTGTTGTCTGTCCACTGAGATGGTCGAATTATTGACAATGTATGTGCAAATAGGGATCATTCTTATATTACGGTTTTGGCCACCACATTGATCGCTATTAACTATTAACTTCTTACATTTTACATTGGCTTTCATGTAATGAATAATACAAGACGCTATTTCCTGTGGGCCACGTGAACCTATTTCCTCATTCCAGGTATACATGAATGGCTTGTTCGTGATAAGGTCATGAATACGAAGACAATAGGTCCACAGCTTTTAAAGTAAGCTAACCCTGTGGAAATTACTGGTGTCGGCAGAGTTTTCATCAGATCGAAAGCTATAACTGCATATTCCTCCGTGCTTAGTTTTTAGTCCAGTTGCATCCCAGTTCTAGCTGATTCACCTATTCTGTGATGTTCATCTCCTTCTCTCGTAATCCTTTCCTTTTCAGAAGGATTACCTGCGGCTTCGATTTTGACATTAAACGAATCGCATTTGTCGGAAAGTGGAGTTCGAAAATGCAAATTAAAGTTTTGTGAAAAGATTTTGGTGTTTGTTTCAGTTTTGTCCATTTCTACCGTTCCACGATATAACTCATTCATTATCGATATGTTTCGGGTAGGAGCGGAAATTCAATTTGAATATTCTTATTTCTTGAATACCTTGGAAATTTATTGAGAAATTATTTAACTATTTCTGTAGCTTCAACGCTGGTCTTATTGTGAGGTGGGTGCCTTCCTCTTTGGTCCGATCTAGATCGTCGGTTTTCTCCAATAATCTTCTTATTAGATCTTCTTTTTTTCAATAACTTCAATTTGTCCACATAAGTAGAGACGGTGGGTAAATACCGGGTAAATACCCATTTGTGGGTATTTATTTGGGTATTTACTATATTTGAATGGCAACTACAACATTTAACACCCCATTCCTGGGTTTAGGTTGTAAATTCGTTTCAAAATGGATAGTTTTACAATACATTAAACTAGTGGGTAAATACTTGGGTAAATACCCGAGTATTTACCCAAGTGTTGGGTAAAAACTCATTAACTGCCGAACCACTTGACGTAGGCTGACAAAATTTGACTTACATCTTTCTTATGTCAACAGAACTTCTGGTACTGAACATTGATATAGCCCCCATATAACCGTACCTCCCGATTTAAGGTATTTTTCGTCTATTAGCCACATTTTACAATAATATTGGCTGTAGCTTGGCACAGTGAGTTCTCAATGTGTAGAAAATATCCATGCAAAAATTTGTCAATATAGGTCCACGTTTTCTAATAGCCCCCATATAAGGGTACCCCGATTTCGAGTATTTACCCAAATTTTGGGTAAAAACTCTTTAACTACCGAACCACTTGACGTAGGCTGACGAAACTTGGCTCAAATCTTACTTATATCAAGAGAATATCTAGTATTGAAAATGGGGTCTCTAGGTCCATGTTTTAATATAGCCCCCATATAGCCGTACCTCCCGATTTAAGGTATTTTTCGTCTATTAGCCACAGTTTACAATAATATTGGCTGTAGCTTGGCACAGTGAGTTCTCAATGTGTAGAAAATATCCATGCAAAAATTTGTCAATATAGGTCCACGTTTTCTAATAGCCCCCATATAAGGGTACCCCGATTTCGAGTATTTACCCAAATTTTGGGTAAAAACTCTTTAACTGCCGAACCACTTGACGTAGGCTGACGAAACTTGGCTCAAATCTTACTTATATCAAGAGAATATCTAGTATTGAAAATGGGGTATCTAGGTCCATGTTTTAATATAGCCCCCATATAGCCGTACCTCCCGATTTAAGGTATTTTTCATCTATTAGCCACATTTTAGAATAATATTGGCTGTAGCTTGGCACAGTGAGTTCTCTATGTGTAGAAAATATCCTTGCAAAAATTTGTCAATATAGGTCCACGTTTTCTAATAGCCCCCATATAAGCGTACCCCGATTTCGAGTATTTACCCAAATTTTGGGTAAAAACTCTTTAACTGCCGAACCACTTGATGTAGGCTGACAAAACTTGGCATAAATCGTTCTTATGGCAAAAGAACTTTACATGGGGTCTCTGGGTCCATGTTTTGAAATAGCCCCCATATAGCCGTACCTCTCGATTTAAGGTATTCTTCATCTATTAGCCACATTTTACAACCAAATTGGCTGTAATTTGGCACAGTGAGTCCTCAATGAGTATAAAATATCCTTGCAAACATTTATCAACGTAGGTCCACGCTTTCTTATAGCCCCCATATATGGGTACCCCGATTTCGAGTATTTACCCAAATATTGGGTAAAACTCCTTATCTGCCGAACCACTTGACGTTGGCTGACAAAATTTGTTCAAAACTTTCTTATACCAATAGTATTAAACGTATTGAAAATTGAGTCCCTGGGTCCATGTTTTTGTATAGCCCCCATATAGTCGTACCTCCGATTTAAGGTTTTTTCATCTATTAGCCACAATTTACAACCGAATTGGCTGTAATTTGGTACAGTGAGTTCACAATATGTATAAAATATCCTTGCAAAAAATTGTCGACGTTGGTCCACGTTTTCTTGTATACCCAAATAAATACCTACAAATGGGTATTTACCCAATTTACCGGGTAATTACCCATGGGGTATTACCCACTGTCCATCTCTACACATAAGTAAGCATTTTGCAAATAATGGTCACCAATTTTATAAAAATTTTAAAAGTACTTCGCAAATTCTCATTGAAATGCTGATGACATCATAACCGACATGGACATTCAAGTGCATTAAGTATTTTAGCTGGCTTCATAACTCCTTTCTCAGTTTAATATGATTTCCGGAATTTCTCTGAACTTTAGCAACTTGTTTTTTTTTCAGATAAATTTCTTGGCAATCTGTTTTCTGGTAGATATTTTCAATTCATGGCTGCTTTCTACTTCCATATCTTGTTCAGCTGACCTGCTTTCATTTTCTGCTATTTCGACCTGCGATTCTGTTGCCACAGTTCCAGATTGTCCAGGTAATGTATCTGCGGAAAATAGCGATGAAATTAAAGGCACACTTGGTGATGGAACGTATTCCGGACCAGCATTTTCGAAATCTTCGAAACTCATCGAGTCAGCACCAGACAGTGGGGAACTCGAAATAAAAACTGATTTTCAATAAAACTACGAAACCAAGGTTGATTAAAATGCATTTTGAAACAGCTTATTCTGGTTGTCAACTGCATTATTGTGAATTATATCACATACAACATGTAAACTAACAATTCACAGTAATGCATTATTGTAAACAATTTTAGACGTTTAGTATGGTTGGTGAAACACCTGCTAATTGCGCCAGGGCTTAAGCCAACTTTATTACTTAACCTTTGGTTTTTACTTACAAATTCTTCTCGAAAATTTATTTTTATATTATTTTTCAAATATACTCCTGACTAAAACGTTACATGCGTTTTTGGCCTAACCCACACGTGTTTTTTATTTCTAGTATTCGATTTGGCCTATGTGGCTTAGGCCATGTTGGCGTGCACATTTTTTCAAACTTTCAGTAAAGGAAAAACAGTTTCGGCATGTAGAATAACATAGGGTTAACCTATGCAATAGGGAATTTTTAAATATATATTTCAAAAGGTTCCGGTTCGATCAGCATAGTCAGTTTGATTTTTGAAAAAGCGGGTTAGGCCGTTTTGGCGCTGAGCGCCTCATATAGAGCCCATGGAAACTATGGAAACTTTGAGGTCTCAGTGGCAAGTATTATCATATTCCAATTGTGCTCAAACTTTGGCAATTTTAAAATATAACAAACCTAAAAACTTAGGGGGTGCCATCCCTTATGCACGTAGGATAACTTAGGGTAAAGAGAAGGGCGAAAAAATCGCCACATCTACCGAGATTCATAAGTTGATTCCGAAAGGATCATTTCAGAAAAGTAATAATTAAAATATACGATTTATAAATAATTTTGGGTCGATAGACATTTTGAAGGGAGCTGGCTAATTGACAAAGATATAATGCCAAAACAAGTTAAAGATCGTTATGTTCGGTGGGGCCGAACGTGCACAGGTTACTGAAAGACGAGATGATGGTTTATCTCCTGCGTACTTCAAGATCAACATCTGAAAATAGGAACGCATAACCGATGATTTGAATGTGATGTGGAATGTCCACAAGATATAAGACTGTGTGTTCAAATTATAGAGACATACGCCTAAAATACAACAAACGGAATATTGTGCGAACGACTTAAGCCTATGATTATAATTGGGCTATATTAATGCGGCCTCAGACCTATGAAATCCAGCATTGATCATATATTTGCTTATGCTCCCATAAAAACCCGAACGAACATGCGAGTCTTCTAACGTACCAGTAGATCTCCCCGATTCATATTAGCTCATTGATATGGGGACTATTTTGTATCGCAGATTCGGAAGGACGTGTCTGAAGATACAACTTTTAGTCTACATGCCTGAAATACTTCCAAAATGCCATCAACATTACTCTGAGGGTACTTTTGCCACCATAGAAAATGCGATTTTGTCTGGCCTGGGAATTGAACCCGGCCTTTCAATGTACAAGGCTGGTGACTCTCTACCACATATTTACTTGCGGCAAATACTGATAAAGATACAAGTAATGCAGATCGACACCTATCACCTTTTTGGTGCTGAAAGTAATCGTTCTTTCAGGTTTTTTATCCTCATGTGGGTATCGGGTATTTTCGTCGTTATAATAACGATCGGAAAGTCACGAAAACATTTATAAAGAGAGGGGTTCCACAGGATAAGAAGCCTATTATCTTTGCCGTTGGATATTATTTAGAGATCGAAATGAACGAAACAAAAATGTTTTTGCTGTTTTGAGAACGGGTGGGTAAATAAATATACCACTTTCTTATTTTCGGTAACATCACTAAAGTAGAACATTGTTGTGAAAATCTGTCATTATTTTCGTAATAATTTGTGTTATAGCCAACTATGTATGTCTATTTTTAAGAATCCACAAATAATTCGGTTAAAATTTGTGAGCAAAAGTATTACCACTATACTGACACTTCCTGTTACGGTATAAGTATTATTCGGTAAGACACTCACTACATATTATTACAAATGCAACTCACAATGTTGGGGAGTGTTTTTGTTAGAAATTGGAATAACATTAGGACATTCTCTACATGTGAATGAACATAAAACACAATCTCACATATCCTTGTTAGCCTTAAGAAAATCTTCTTTAGATTTGTGTTTTATAATGTTAAGCAAGGAAAATACTTTCAGAAACAATATGTTTTTATACCCTATACCACAATGTGGAAAAGGGTATAATAAGTTTGTTTTCCCAAAAATTCATGTAACGCCGCGAAATATTCGTCGTAGACCCCTCATGTGGTATACCAAACTTCATATCTCGACGAGATAAAGCGATTTAGCGATGTGTGTCCGTCCGTCCGTCCGTCCGTCTGTCCGTCCATTAAAAATTGTAATCAAGCTAGAGGCCGCAATTATGGACCGATTGTCACGAAATTTAGTATGGAGGTCGGGTTTGGACCAGAATAGAACTGATTAGTTTTTGGCGATGATCGTGAAATGTTAAAGGGATGAAATGGACCAAAAACAAAATTTTTGCTCGATTTTGTAGCCGCTCTGTAGGTCGCAATAATAGTCCGATCGGCGCGAAATTTTAAAACGTAGTTTTGGTTTGAGATGAAGAAGTAGCGTGCAAGTCAACGGTATGATCGGATAATATTTAGCGGGTTAATTGATCAAAACTTTTGTGTGAAAATTGGTAAAATTTCTAATGCACATCTTATAACAGCTAGCCCGGAAAGCTAGTGCACAGGGATAGTGGTATAGGGTATCACATGGTCGGCCCCGTCCGACTATAGTCTGTTCTTACTTGTTTTTTCTAAAAAGCATTCACAAAGACAAGGCTCTATGATGCTACGGGCTTTCAAATTCAAATTGATGTGTTTTGATGAGTTCGGTATATCACAGTAAACATCTAGCCCTAGCGATAGACCAACGGAAAGCCTTTATTAGTGACAGTTTAGAGGTATAGGGTTCACATATGCCTCACCTCACTCTCTTCATGAAACAATTGTCGCAATATACCAACCATGCCTTAAAGCCACAGCAGTTCAACACCCGCGACGGCCGGTTCTATGTACCGAATTGACCCGATAAAACATCATCTCGGCCAAGGGTCGTCGTCACACCAGCAGCAACAACAACAACCTCATCCATGTACTTGTTCTTTCCTCATATCCATCAATAGACCAATTGGCAAGGCTTCAGAGAATTCACTAACCAATGCTTTAGGAAACTAATCAATCCCCCTCCTGTTCGGGTAGCAGGAGAATTTTATAAGACTTCACCACCGCGATAGTCACTGACCATATTCCTGCTGGTCGAATACCCGAAATAAGACCTATTTTTTCAGCAGTAGCGAGTAATGTATTTCAGCTGTGAAGAAACCACCAAAGGTTACAAAGTTTGGTGGTGGAAAATCATCCAAAGCGCTTGAACCTGACGGAATTTCAATAATAACACTGAAACAGCTGGATGGATCAGGGGTCGAGTATCTGAGCAAAGCCATTAACTTATCCTAATCCACTGTAATAGGTCCGACGGCAGGAAAACGGGCAGGGTGGTCCTATTTCTAAAGCTTGACAAGGATGCCAGAAAAGGTGAAATATGCAGGCCGATCTTACTTTTGTCCCCAGTAGCCAAAAAACAACAGCACTACCACTGCTTTAGCCATTTGACATAAACAGTTTATATGTCAGTCATTCTAAGCTGTTCAAGGATGTCGAAAATATTATCCTTCTTGTTTGAAACGTGGGGTCTACAGCTATGTGTGTGGCCTCTCATTCCTCGTGGAATTAAGAAGTCCAAAGGGTTTCCCTATGGAGCGGTGATATTCTCAGAACTGGTACTTCTACCATTCTGCAATTCAAAAATGTTTGAGTTCTCCTACGCGAGGAATATGAAAATATCAGCCATTAAGTCAACAGCTACGTGTCACATCTATCTGCGATAATATAAAAAGTAGGACGAAGGTTCTCTAGTCCCTAACCTTGTTATCCTCAAATAAACCGTTAAGTCGGTATGTGGGAAATTATGCGGAATCAGTGTGGTTTAATAATGCTTAATGGAAAAATATACAAACTTGTCAGACCACTTTCAGGAGTAGGCATACAAGTTTTGTGACCATTGGGAGCCTCAAGTGTCAAAAAAAGAGGTAATACAGAAATAAGTGTATATGGGGACTATGCCAAAACGTGGGCCGATATAGCCCATCTTCGAACATGACCTGCCTATGGAAAAAAACACTAGGGTGGAAAAATATAGTATTTAGCTTACTTATTTTGGACGCTAGGATGATTACAACAGTGTAACGTGGTTTTCTCGTTGGCTACGGTAAGGTCAGTTGCGTCCAGGATCTCCATAAGGACCCACTAAACCTTACGAAATGAGAAGACTAGTATTTTCTTTTTACAGGGAATTAATGCGGATTTTATTGATTTAAGGACTAGTTTACAAACTATTCGGGATTGAATACAATAAGAATATGTTCAATGTGTATGAATCGATAGTTGGCGTGGAGATTGATAATACGGATTTTATTGATTCAAAGATTAGTTTACAATATACTCAGGATTGAATACGATACGAATATTTTCAATGGGTATGGATCGATCGTTGGTGTGAGGATGGGGTTTCGTGATAAGTGGACGTTGTTCTGACAAAGCACATTGGGCCCAATGACAGGGTTTTGAGGCAACAAGCCACTGGAAGCAGCTAGAGCTACCAAATTTCGTTCCAATGTTTATAATGGACATAAAAGTACTTCAGCAAAATTTGGTAAGAATCGGTTCAGATATAGATATAGTTTTCATATATATGTTTCATCCGATTTTATATTTAAGCCCCACAAAGGTCACAATTTGCATCCGATCGCCTTAAAATTTAATATGGTAAATCCTGTTCAGGTTAGAATCAGGTCCTGAAAATTTGGCTCTGATCGGTTCAGATATATATATACATATATATAGAAACCTTTTCAGGTATACAATGATGTTCGAAATATAAATCTTCTGAAATGACTGGACCGAATTTGATAAAATTTTGTTTGTAGATTCATAAGGTCTGAGAATAGATCGTAAGGTACTTTTTATACCGAAAAATGGAGGGGGTGGGGGACCTCCCCCACAACAAGTTTTAGCCAAACGCGAAATCTCAGAGATTATTAGACGCATTGGTATACAAAACAATAGTAATTGTGACCTCTATCATTAATTTATGTTTTGGAACTAGAAAACCGCGATCGCGTCCATTATTTGAAAACTTTATAATTACAGGTTAAGATCTTGAAATTTAGTAGGTGTTTGTAGTACCAGTTATTAAATTTAAAGATCTAGAATATTGAAGATTTCAATGCTTGGTGTAACTCGGATAAGATTACTATAAAATTTGGCGACTTGTGTCATATTGAGCATCGTTCAGTCCCAACCCAATCTAATAAATTAAAATATCCACATTTTTAAGTGTCACGCTATCTGTAAGTAATTTTCTATAAGTATTCGGATCCATACGGACATGAAATTTTTTTACACATATAGTACTCACTATTACCTTCTATCAGATATATATAGTTTCGACAATACGTCGCAATACCGCGAGTTTTATTCCAAAAACTATTTAAACTACAATACGAACTACACAAAAAATACACCACAAGTCTACTTCAAATATTCCTTACCAAATCTAACTTCTTTTATTTCTTAATCAGAATATTAATTTATATACCTTTACACGTTTTATCCATTAAAAAAACTGTTTATTAAATCAGCGGTTTTTAATTGCCGAGCGAAACAAATTTGTTCTTCGTTGGATAAATTTTTATAAAATTTTACAAAGTAACATGCAATATCTTTGACAGCTCGGTATGTGACCACGAAGCGTTGCCAGGTTGAAATGATTTTGTTTCTTAGTGGCTCAAAGTGTTAAGAATCTAATCCCGTTACTAATTTATACAAATATATGACTTCAAAACTAGACTTTTTGCCTCAGAAACCTGCCATTGGGCCCAATGTGCAATGGTTACCCTTACCCGGATGGCTCGACGGAATCGGTGGTGGTCGAAGGCTTTACTGGGTATCGGGACGCGGTGGTTCGTGGAGATTCGGAAAGCTGGTATATTGATGCTGGTTTGTAGATGATCGGGATGGCGGGTTGTAGGTGATCAGGGACCTGCTATGATGTCGATAGTTGGCAGGTAATCGGGAAGTTGGTTTGTAGGTACTTGGTAACCAGGTGGATTCGGGGTCCGGATGCAAAGGTTCGGGTACACGGTGGATTCGGCGTTCGCCTGATGGTGCTTGGCGAGCCGAAGGATTCAAGGTTCGGCTGTTGATGTACGAGAACACTATGGATTCGGCATTGGGTTCTTGATGATCGGGAACAACTATGGATTTGTCGTTCGGCTGTTGATGATAGGAAACACTATGGATTCGGCTGTTGATGCTCGGGTATCGGTGTTCTGCTGTTGATGCTCGTGAATCGGTGTTCGGGGACACTATGGATACGGCGTTCGGATTCGTCGCTGGGTTGTTAGTGTAGGGCTACGAGTACGGTCTAGTTTCTAGAATGTACTACTATTACCCAAACAATGAAACAGCTGACCCGAAGACCCTGTAGAACTGAAAAACCCGAAGGTCCAGTGAAACACCAAAGTATATCTAGGCGGATTTTTCCAAGCCGTTCCAATCCGCGTAGCTAACTCCCTGCAGTAACCAGCTCACCATTTGCCTCCAATTCTGAACTACCTGGAATATGAAGTAGATGAAAGTTATTCGACGTAGGCAGTGACAACGAGTGTCGCAAAAACACATTGGAGCGAAATTCATCACTATATGTCCTGTTACAGCGCAAATGTCAGGTGGAAATAGTTGGATGTAGTGAAATGTAGTCAAAGCGCTGACAGTAAGGGCTCTTTGATAATAGTTGTTGTCATATTTACGTTACAGCAGACGGACAAATGGCAATGGCTAGAACGACTCAGAATTTTATCCTGATCAGATAGAGATATACCCTCAGCGTATAAATTGAAACATTTCTTCCCAAAAAAAAACATATGTATTTAGGGGATTGTCAAAATTTTGGGCTTGGATTAGGATTAAAGTTCAAAAGTGTTGCGAAGGAAATTGACGGACATAGCCCATTATGGAAGTGGATCTTATTTTTGGGGTCATATCTTTTCAAAAGATATCGCGCCCACTAGTCATTTCAGTTTGGACCAGTATGCCAGGAAGCACTGACTTGTCCACGGAAAACACAATATCGCTGTAAACAGGACCACAACGAACAGCATCGTTATACATTTTCAAAGGATCTTCGACCAGACCCTAAACTGCACTTAGACACAAATGTTGAATTTTTGTGGGGGAGGTACCTAAGAGGAGGACCGATATGGGCAATTTTAGAAGATAAATTGGTTGCCCCGTTCAAGAGATATCGTGCATACCATTTTAGTGACATTTTTTAAGTATCGGGGGCAAGTACCGGAAGTTGGGTACCGGTATTGCCCATATTGAGAGCTGAAACAAAGTTTGGACAAAATATGACGATGGCCAATTTTGTACCAAATGGGTTGACCAGTTCGAGAGTTTTCGTGCTCTCCAGCCACTACATATAGTAGGGGGTTTCTACACCTATCGGGCTGTTTTCTCAAGAAGTAGGGACTTGCCCCTGAAAAACACTTTTATCGTCGTATTTGAAGCAGCGAATGCAAGTTGCTTCTACAAAAATCAAAGTGATCCGAGAACAGGTCTTAAATTGAACTTAGCATACATTTTGTGTGGGACTGACCAAATCGGTCACTCCCTTCAATGGTTATTATGCGCACAATTTGTCCCAACTTTTTTGAACTTTTGTGGGAGATTTTCTCCGGATATATGGACTATAGAGTCCATATTGGAACCTCATCTAAGTCTGGTAGAAATTTTACGATGGGCAAAGTATGGACTAAATTTGTTACTGCCCTTAAGAGTTATCGTGCGCAATGTTTCCGTACATTTTCGAACTTTTGTGGGGGAGGTACCTGATGGAGTGGATCGATATAACTCATCTTCGAACTTAAAATAAGTTTGGACAAAATATTACGAAGGCCAAATTTTAGACCGTTCGAGAGTTCGTGCGCACCAGCCAGCAAGACACACGGACAGGCGGAAGGACATTGCTAAATCGACTCCAAATTTTCTGAAATGGATATCGTCCAAACACACTTGGGGTCTAAAACCATTATTTCGATGAGGCACATTTTGCCCGTATGAAAATATACCCTCGTTAGCATAAATGCTGAGGGTACAAAAAGAAACTTAATACACCAGCCATACTTTGGTGAAGGGTGTAAAAAATAAGAGCTTATATCAAAAGGCATATCAGACAGGCTTGAGTGTTAAACTAGGTTTGGTGTCCGTTTAGTTCAAATCTGGTAACTCATTATCAGTTGAAGTTGACCAATTGAATCGAAACTTTGCACACTTTTCAGATTTGGATGACAATACATGAATATGGAACCAAAACCAGTATCGGTCCATTTTTTTCCTATAGCCCCCATATAGCGGTACCACCAGGTGTTTTGAGGATTTTGTTTTCATTTTTAGTCCGAATTGGCTGTAACTTGGCAGTGGAGTTCCCATTTGTACAGAAACTCCCCGCACTAAAAATTGTGGACATGGGTCAGATTTTGGTGTAGCCCCCATATAACGGTACCACTCGATTTCAGGCAATTTAAAGTTGTTATCTACATTTTCGGGCTAAATTGACTGTAATTTGGCTAAGCCAAAAAATGTATTTACTAAAAAGTAAAAAAAAATAATTAAAAAATTAAGTTACAGTGTTTATTTATAAATGCACTTAAAACTAGAAAATAATTTTTCATGATGTCGCAATTTTTAATTCAAATGCAAGCGTTTTATTTGAAAAATTATTTTCTAGTTTTAAGTGCATTTATAAATAAAACACTGTAACTTAAATTTTAATTCTTTTTTATATTATTTTATTATTATTTGTTTTTATTATTATTTATTTTATTATTATTTGAAACCAGAATTTACTTACACATTTCTTTGGGAAAGTTTTGTAGTCCCAAAGCAGATTAAATACTGAATTTCAGTCATTGCAGAAGGTTCATATCAAAAATGTGGACTTACACCGACAAATTTTTGGACAAAAATTTTGTGGCCCGAACGAAGACGAACTGCCAAATTTCAGGCATTTTTTTGTCCCCCAACGAAGGATAAATACCAAATTTCCACAATTTCGAAGGGTTAATAAGACTAGAACCTTAAAATTACCCCCATAGGGGGCTATATAATGCCAAACATACTAGGAGTCTCCGTATAATATTACGTTGTGTTAAAAAAGAATGACAAACCTAATTATTTCTCCTATCTTATGGTTGATTGGGTTAAAACGTATACATGTGTAGTAACTGGTTCAACAACAACAATTACCCACACCAGTGGATTTTTTAAATATCGCAGTCAAAGAGCTACGGTGGATCAGCATGGTCATCTAGAACCAACACTTATCAATTTATATTCGTATGCGACATTGAGGATATATGCAACAGTGCGGCACAACCAAACATGCGAGGATTAGAAACACTGCTATATAGTACAATCTACGAGTAACTGACTGCCTGGGACCCTCAATCACAGTTTCTCCTTTAATGCAAACATGTTTCATATTTCGATCTTGAGATTCTCAAAACTAAACTTAAAAACTGCATCTTTTTAAATATTTCGATTTAATTGACATCATTATCGCTTACAAAAGATTGTCCAAAAATAAAATTGGACAAATGAACAAAGTTAATAAAGTTTTAATTGCTACGACAACAGCTGCAAACATTTTTTGCTGCTGTACCAGAAACTTTAGCAAACAACAAACTGTCAAACAGCAAACATTGCTCCAAGGTAGATGTAGCACCAAAAGGCCATTGCAAATTTCTCTAAATGGTTGGAATAAATTGAACATAACTGTTGGGCATAACAATGCTGTCACAATTTTGTTTTTACAGTGTTTTTGTTTACTTCTTCTTTCTACGATGCCAAACACAAAATAGGGAAATAAAAAATTTACAATGAAGTGAAAAAAGTTACCGAAATATTTGACAACAAGTTATAAAGCAAGAAGAATAAACGGATTTAAATCTTCATGAATTTGTTAAAAAATGGTGACAAGTAAAATATATAATAGCCATTATGCGGTTTATTCGGTGACAGGCAATTAAATGACCAGCCATGTTATACACCATGTTTACAAAGCAATGGACAAAAAGTGGCTGCCTATAACAGAATTTAACCATTATCCTTTTTTTTGCTTTAGAAAACGATATTGTTAAGTGTTGGCTATAGATTACAATGAAATTTAATACTCTCATTATTATGGCCATAATGTTAACTTGTCTTTTTGTGACCACACAGTGTCATTGAAACTAAGACCTCTTCAATTGCTAAACAAATTGCCAAAGATAAAAGGATATGCGGTTGGCTGGTTGGTTGGTTTGTGGGTCATCACATTACAGCCATGTTTACAATTTCTCCATTAAGAGGGAATAATAAACCGAAACAAATAACCAATTAAACGGGTTTTATTGTCCTCGAAATGGATTGTTGGGATTTAATTTTATCGTCGTAGACAAAATATATTGACTTTTAGCCCATCATCATAATTCATAATGATGTATATTTACAATCTTTCAGCATAATTTGAGAAGTCCCCTAAAATATTTTTTTATTATCATAATTTATTGATCAACGAAACCTACTGAGATTCACTTACCTTTTCTTCTCGCAGCTAAAACCAAAAGATACTTCCAAACGTATCATACTTCTACGCTGAACTGTGGTCGAACTTCTGTGGGAAGAGCGGCCAAAAATACTTCCTGTACAAACATCAATACGAACAATTCGGTATAAATTACTGTAGCAACACAAATAATTAAAATACAAAAAAATTAACATTTGTGGGGGAAGTACCTGAAGGAGTGGACTCTATGGCCGAACATAAACTAAGTTTGGTCAAAGTATTACCAATCCCATATTTTGGACCAAACCGGCAGATCTGTTCGAGAGTTATCTTGAGCTCCATCCACTACACACGGTGTCATAGGGCTTTTTTGCAACTTTCAGGCTATTTTCTCAGGAATTATGGACTTGCACCTGATGAAACTTGTACAGTTGTATGGGGGGAAGTGAACACAAGTTGCTACAATTAAAATAAAAACGATTCGAGAGAAGGTCCTAAACTGAGTTTTTCCGAAATTTTGTGTGGGAGGTACCCGATGGTGTGGACCGATGGCGTCCATATTGGAACCGCATCTAAGCCTGGTAGAAGTTTCACGATGTGCAAAGTATGGACCACATCGGTCACTCCCTTCATGAGTTATAGCGCACATTTTCGAACTTTTGTGGGGGAAGTACCTGAAGGAGTGGACCGATATAACCCATCTTCGAACTTAAACTAAGTTTGGACATAATACTGCGAAAGCAAAATTTTGGACCAAATCGGTTCATCCGTTCGAGAGTTATCGTGCGCACCAGCCAGGCAGACAGACGGACAGACGGACGGACACTTGGCTAAATCAAATCCAAATTGTCTGAAACACATTTCGTCCAAACATACTTGGGGTCTAAAACCATTATTTCGATGAGGCACATTTTGCCCGTATTAAAGTGTATATACCCTCGTTAGCATATATACTGAGGGTATAATTAAGCCACAGTGTTTTATTTATGTGATCAATATGCGACCTGGAGCGTTATTACAAGGTTTAGATAGACAGACGGACACAAATAGCCATATCGACTCAGCTCGTCGAGACATTAATTATACCCTCAACAGTTATGCCAACCAGGGTATATAATGGTTTTAGAGCCCAAGTATGTTTGGACGAAATCCGTTTCAGACAATTTGGAGTCGATTTAGCAATGTCCGTCTGTCTGGCTGGTGCGCACGATAACTCTCGAACGGATCAACCGATTCAAACCAAATTTTTGCTTTTGTAATATTTTGTCCAAATTTGTTTTAAGTTCGAAGATGGATTATATCGGTCCACACCTTCGGGTACCTCCCACACATAATTTCGCAAAAGTTGAGTTTAGGACCAGCTTCCGAATCGCTTCGATTTTTGTTGTAATAACTTGTATTCATTGCCCCCCATACGACGGTGCAAGTTTTTCAGGGGCAAATCCATACTTCCTGACAAAATAGCCTGAAAGTTAAAAAAAAACCCTAAGACACTGCGGTTATTTGTTGGAGAGCATGATTACTCTCGAACGGATCTACAGGTCCAACATTTGATCTTCGTAATACTTTGTCCAGGCTTAGTTTAAGTTCGAAGATATGCCATATCGGTCCACTTCTTCAGGTACCTCCCCCACAAAAGTTCAAAAATGTTCCGAAAAATTGTGCGCACGATATATCTATATATCTACCAGGTTTAGATCAGGTTCGAATATGGACTATACACAAAAACACAAATTTTCGGATAAGTTCACTCTATCAGTTGCCAAATTAGCTTACTTGTCTCTACAGGAGGATATTACCATACCAAAACCATCAGTTTGATGCTGTACTCTTTCGAACTTCATTCTGGCTACTGTACATTCCGAGTGCATCTTCTTCTTTGTTTGCATATTCGATCTCCGAATATAAGCGACCAATACAATTATATATAATTATCTGTTACAAATTTTAAGGTATGTTCATACAAGTATATTTTTCGTGATCTCCATAAAAGCGTCTCTATTTCTGGCTTCACTCAGTAGGGTTGAGAAATTTCCAATGCCGGTCCATTTAAGAATATTGTCAATCCATGATATTTCTTTCCGTCCTCTGGATGGCTTCCCTTCAATTGTTCCAGTGATTATGGTTTGGAGCAGTTTGTATTTTGCGTTCCTCATAACATGTCCAAGATATGACGTTTTTCTTCTTTTCAGTCAAATCAATCTTTTCAATCAAATTAAATCATTGTTTGCCGATAAAGGACTATCCTATAACACTATGAAAAAACTGGTTTAATGAACTCAATCGTGGCCGACACTCGCAAAAAACGAAAACGGCCGTTGTGGCAGAAAAAAATAAGCCCTCTGTGAACGAATAATGCAACATCGTCATGTTATATACCGTGAGCTAGAGGCATGCTTGGGCATTTATTCCACCAACTAACATATATTATTGCAAGAACTTTGGCGGCAAAAATGTTTTTTTCTCGTTGGATCCCGTATTGATCGGTGCAAGAAATTTCGAAAAATACGATCGCGGTGCTTCAGAGTACGTTTATAAGATGGATGGACTAATCATGGAACTATGCGCATGAACCAGAAAAATAGTAGCAATCACCAAAAGATGCTGTAAACGCCTTCAAAAACCATGTTTTGGAGATGTCTTCAGGAGGCCACTGTTAATAACCCAACACATGTTCGTGTGTCCAACCGTCCTGAGTACGCATAGGCTAAAAACTGTCAACTTTCCAAAAATATCAAATGTCGCCTAGCGAAATTGCGTGTTGCCTAGGCCAGAAAGTTTTCTACTGACCCTCGTATGTTGAGGGTTTTCGTATTTAGAAGATATTACCCACATTCTTTGACCAAACTACCTGTAATTGAACATTTGAAGTTCTCATAGGTCGCAAAATTTCTCTTCCAAAATTTGTCAACGTGGGTCCATGTTTTTGTATAGCCCCCATGATAGATATATCAGCAAAAATGTCTAAAATCGTCTTTTCCATTTCAAAAAAATCAAAAAAAATTTTGATACTACATCTATGATTTTTGGTACATAGATTAAGAAAAAAATCGTCATTCCAAATCTGTTTTCGTTAACCAACTTTGATCGTTGCGCGCAAAAGATATGACCGTTTTCATTATGCTAATTAGAAAAAATTCAAAAAAATCGCGGCTTAATATAGTAAGCTGTTTTATCCAATTATTGTTAACTGAATTCGTACCCTTTGAGAATATGCAAAAAAATTCAAAAAGTTTTCAATGGATTCGCGAAAAATTAAATTTGTTAAATAATTTCACGTAGTTACAAACATATTTTTGAAACAATCGCGCTAATACTTACAAAAAAAAAATATATAAAAAAAATTATAGCAGCATCCAGACATTGTGAGGAATAAAATGAAACCTAAGTCGTGAAGTTTGGAGCTATAGTATTCGTGCTATTTGCAAAAATACAATGAAAATATGACGAAAAAATATAAATTATGTTATTCTAATTTTATTTGTTTATGGTTTTATAGGAAAGGTTGAAGAAAAAATGATTGAGTTCTTCGTCATTTTCGTCCAAATTTCACGCAATAATGAAGATATTCCGTTGCAACAACTTTTTCTCTTATAGTTTTCCTATTGGCGAATATTTTTAGAATATTATATTAAATCACAAGGAAGTCCAATTGTGGCATAACATTAAAATAATGTTATATTGAATATTACAACATTTGAAACTCACAGAAACCGCGCAATAGTGGAAATCACAAGATGCGCATCCGATTTTCCAAAACAGCGAATCAATCCCTCTTATTTGATATACACTTTGTGAAATTCCATTTGGCGACCACGATGTAGCATCATTTGTATTTTATGCGCATCCGATTTCAATGATCACCATTAAAAAATACATCATCCTATGTCATTTCAATGCGATCCATCAAGAACCGTGGATGTAGCATCGCACTCAGTTTTTAGAAAAAATTTATTATATCTCCGGATTCGCGAACGTTTTTCAATATCTGTTTTCGCACATTTTAAATATGCGTTTCGCTCTATTTATCTAAGTAGGAATGACACATCTAAAACGCGTCGAAATACGCGGTATTTTCAAAAATATTTTTTGCAGTTTTTCGAAATTTGAGGGGTATCATATCCGCCGATCTAGTGGATGGATTAGACGCGCAAAGGCTTGTTAGATTCAGAACGTAAAAAACTAAATTCCACTGAAATCGAATGGCATTTGTAAATTTTGAATCCAAAAAACTGGTTTTTTAGAAAAATTTACGCACAAAAATTTCGACTTTAAGCTGAGATTGTTGTGAACCTTTGAAGGCTACACGCCCGAGTTATACATCAAAAAATGCGTAATCGCGAGTACTACAATCTCATAATCAGCTTTTAAACGAGTACAGTTGCGCGTCCCGATTAGAGCAAAAATTCAAAAAACCCAATTTTTCAGTCTTCAAAATGTCAGCATCCGTTTGAGATTGATGCGGTGGTTATATTAAAAAATCATACATTAGAAACTTCATTTCTGAAGTGTATTCTTTAACTTGTTCTTTGAGCATTAAGCTCTGCATTGTGTTGTAAAACCACTAATTGAAAATTGGCTTAAAAAACTCGTTTCCTTCAACGATTTTTTCCTATTTTTTTTACATTAATATGACCACAGCTTCCGCTCAAATTATAATTTTAAGAAATCCATCGGTGAATCGTGTGAATCGTGCTAAAACAGTTTATTTTACCTAAATGCGTTCAAAAGTTATGGTATATTACAACAATTCGCGAGATACAATACCCCATACCTCAGTTTCAACAGAAGTAAATTTTCTACAAAAAGGCCGATATATGTTCGATAAATTTATAATGTTCAACCCGGCAGAACTCAGCGCAGTTATCGGTTTTTCGATTTTTTGGTTTCGGTGAAAAACTTAAAACTCGCTTAATTGAGAATGTTATAAATGTAGACTTTCGATTATTCGTAAACCTCCGAAACCGGCTTATAATCGAATATTATTGAAACAAGTTAAAGATAGACTAGGGCAAGAAGTTGAGGTTTGCCTAAGCAAATAAGATATAGATAGAAATGTCAATAAACTAATAGAGGCTCTAGTAAGGTCTTTCGAAGAAAGTTGTCCACTTCGAGAGAGGAAATCTGCCTACGAAAAACCCTGGATGACAGGGGAAATTCGTAACAAAGGCAAAGAGGTCCGAAGACTTTACAATAGGGCAAAACGTAAAAAAGCAGCTGTATTCTGGGACAACTACCAAACAAAACTAAAAGAATACAACAAAATGACAAGAAACGCTAAACGGAACTCCTGGAACCTTTTTTGTGAACAGGTAGATAGCGTGAATGATGTCTCTAAAATTAAAAAGTTTATATCTAAAACTCACTCACAACCCGAGCTTATGGTTGATGAGACGGGTTCTGATGAGAACGCACTTCCCGTCGAGTACTACGGCACACACAGTGTCACCGATGGAGATAGCTTATGCATCAGAAGAAGCACCAAAAATCAACAACTTGATGATTAAAGAAGCAATAATGAGCTTCTCACCATACAAAGCAGCGGGGCCAGACCAGATTTTCCCAGCCTTACTTCAAAGGGAAGTGGACTATATTTCGTCCAATCTGGTCGAGATTTTCAATGCTTGCTGAAACTTTGCGTATACTCCATTGGCCTGGCAAGAGGCAAGGGTAGTATTCATTCCCAAGCCCGGCAAGTCAAGTTATGTAAAATCTTATCGTCCGATAAGTTTAAGTTCATTCTTACTCAAAACAATGGAACGGACGGTCGACACCATGATAAAGAGTAACATCCCTAAAGATATGCTCAAGTACAAACAACATGCATACGTAAAAGGTAGATCAGTGGAAACCGCATTACATGAGGTAGTACACCACATAGAGAGAACCTTCGAGATGAAGTTGTATACTCTCGCAGTTTGCATCGACATCGAAGGAGCGTTCAACAACGTCAGCACCGAAACGCTAATCCACTCCTTAGACGAGTTTCAGGTAAGCCGGGCCTTGAGGCACTGGATAGACCACATGCTAAGGAATAGATGGATAAGCTGGGCGCTACAAGACGTAACAAAAAGAGACAAAGTTGGTCAGGGGACGCCACAGGGAGGAGTACTATCACCTCTCCTATGGGTTACCACCATAAATAGTCTACTAAGGATCTTAACCGACGAAGGATTTGAACCCATCTGCTATGCAGACGACGTTATAATACTTCTTAGGGGAAAGAATCCAAATATACTCTGTAGAAGGGCCGAAACGGCTCTAAAAATAGCATACAACTGGGCTAGACCGAGAGGTCTAAATGTCAACCCGGAAAAAACACAATTATGTCTATTCACTAGGAAAACGAAAATAGGAGCTTACGAAGAACCCGTTTTCCTAGATAAGATGATAAACATTTCTCCAACTAGTAAGTACCTGGGAGTAATTCAAGACAGGAAACTTAAATGGAGAGACCATATTCAGGAAAGGGCTAATAAAGCCCACAAATGTTGGTCAACCTGCAGAAGAGCTATAGGCTCAAAATGGGGTTTCAATCCTAGGATGACACACTGGTTATACAGAAGCGTAATTAGACCGATTCTAACTTACGCTTCTGTGGTATGGTGGACAGCTACGGACAAGAAATGCAACGTAAAAGTACTGCCAAAAAGTCCAAAGAACGTGCTGCTTAAGTATTAGCGGGGCAATGAGGACTACACCAACTAGGGTTTTAGAGACAATTTTATTTGTCCACCCAATAGAAATTCAGGTAAGGTATGAGGCAGCCATCGCAGCTATAAGACTTAAGTCGATGAGCGAGTGGATCGTAAGAGACCACCAAACATACCACCAAAGCATATTACATGTTACAACGGGTGAGTCAATCAGTCAATGTATCAGACCGTATACCTGAAACAATTGAATCCGCCTTGTGTGAAATTTTAATACCAGACAGGGACATGTGGATCGATGGAACCCTGGAACGCTGTGGTTTCACAGATGGGGCCGTTCTAGTGGGGAGAACGGGTCTGGGTCTATATGCAGCAATTAAAGCAATAACAAGCAAGACGGTGAAATCAAAAACTGTCCTGCAGTGTAAAAAATCAATCAACGACTACTCCCACCAAGGTTCTGGTAACATTATATGGGTACCAGGACATAAAGGTATTAGGGGTAACGAGATAGCCAATTCCTTGGCAAGGCAAGCCAGAGAGCAAGCTACGATAAGCCTAGATAATGCTAAGCCTTTAAAAGCGGCGCGTCTAGAATTAAAAGCATGGGCAGAAAACGCCCATATATCCCTCTGGAATACTGAAGAGAAAGGGAAAAATACAAAAATCCTCTGGGGAAACCCAGACGATGATAAAACAAAGGAACTCCTTCAAATGAGTAAAAAAGACATTAGTAGACTGACAGGCATCCTTACAGGACACCTAGGGCTACAAGCACACCTGCACAAAATCGGTTGTGCAGAAAGCAGCGAATGCAGAGCATGCGGAGAGGACGACGAAACGTTGGAACACTATCTCTGTCATTGCCCAGCCTTCGCGACGCTAAGAAACCAATTTCTAGGAAATAACATTATACCAAAACTCCACCAAATTAGGGCAAGCGAGTTCAAAAACTTAAGAGATTATGTCAATGGCACAGAATTTCTTAACTGATAAATTTATTTTCTTTTAATAAATTAAGCAATAAAAAATTTATTCCCCTTAGGCTTCCGAAATTAGAGCGCACAACAGGCCTATACTGGCTTAAGTGTATGCCCCATACGGGCATGTGGCGATTCTTATATTCGCCCCTCTTTTTCAACCTAACCCTAACCATTGACAATTTTCTTTGAAGCGATCTGTGACGTATATATATTTGTAGAAAAGTACCGTTGATTACGCGTTTTTATCACAATCAAGAGTCAACTACGACTAATAGACGACCACGATTAATAGCCGACTACGAATAATAATAGACTACAAATAATGGTCGACTACGAATAAAAGTTGACTCCGTCTTTCGAAAGTCGATTGAGAATAATCGATTATCCAGTTTTCGCACAGTCAATAGTCGACTACGGTTTTTAGAAATTTTACGGCTAATAATCGATTAAGTGAAATCGATTTTACGTGTCCCTACTTTTTTCCGATTTCTGGCTTAACCTTATATTTTATATACCTACACCCAAAAAAGACTGAAAAAATATTCCATGGGCAACATATGATTTTTCGATATATCCAATGCATCCATTTAAATTTGATACAGACATTTTGAAGCGGGAATTTTGGGGTTTTTGGTTTTTTAATAATCCGGACGCGCAACTAGATAATATTGAAACCTCATATTAGAATTATAGAAATCGTGGTTTTGCGTCATTTAATGTATACCTCAAAAGTGTGCTTTGTATCGCATCCTAGTAATTGGAGTCTAAAGGCCAAAATTTGATGCGTAAAATTTCTAAAAAAAACCTATTTTTTGCCTTTAAAATTTACAAATATCATTAAATTTCCTTTGAACCCCGCTTATACTTTTTTTTACGCGACGGATCTAATGAGTCCTTCCGCATTCGAATCCATCCACTAAAACTGTGGATATTGATTGATACCTTGAAAACAGGAAAATCTGCAAAATTATATTTTGACAAATCCGCGATTTTCTTCGAAAATTTTTTTACATATACGGAATGCTTTATGATTAGTAAAGTACAAAGATATGCAAGTATCTGTGAAGGCACCTCCGCGATTCTTGAAGAATCTAATTGAAATAGGTGCATGTATGTTGGCGTATTTTTGATGTTTGCTACTATCGGATGCGCATCAAAATCTCATGCACATTGCGCGACTTTTATCCACTTTAAACCTTTTTGCATTGTGTGATGCAACTGGCGCCACACTTTGGTCGCTGAGTGGAACATCGAAATGTGGATAAATATTGAAACAGATTGATTCGCTGCATCCCCAAAGCGCATGCACATCAACTGATTTTTAATAATTCGCGAATAACAGTCTTCTTAATTTGCCTATTTTTTGACAGATTAATTTCCTATCTTTATATGTTATCACAATAAGCAGTTAAGCTTTCGCGATTGTAAACCATACTTCTTGATGAAGTTTTATCAGCATACATTAACTATTGTATGGGATTTTAGCGAGATACAAGAGATTTTTTAATTTTTATCTTTTTTTGTTGCTATAATATGCAATTTTTTTTGGGTGACGTAGATGGAAGATACCAAGCAACAGTCCTGACCGGTCTTAACATGGCAAAGCCCAGGATTTATCTTGGTCCCTCTTTCATCCCAAGTGGACACTGACCTCCCCGTGGTGTCACCTGGGTAACTGCCTTTAACACCCGTTAAAGGTAGTGAGCTAACATGTGCCGCGCGTTCACCCATATAGCTGCCATGACGTAAAACATGAGTTTGGTTGTGGATTCGTAGTTAGTCGAAGACTAAAACATCTAGTATCCAGCTTCACCCCAGTGAATGAAAGACTTGCTGCAATTCGAATAAAAGCTAAATTCTTCAACATCAGCTTCATTTGAGCTCATGCTCCCACTGAAGAAAAGGACGTACAGACCAAAGATATATTTTACGAGCGCTTAGAAGAAACATATGACCGTTGCCCTGCCCATGACATTAAAATCATTCTAGGCGATTTTAATGCCAAAATTGGAAAGGAGATTATCTTTGGCCCAACAGTCGGGAAATTCAGCTTCCACAGTGAAACATCTGACAATGGTATGAGGTTGATAGACTTTGCAGCTGCAAAAAACATGGTAGTTAGCAGTACCAGATTTAATCATCTCGATATTCATAAGGCACCTGGCTGTCTCCAGATCAGAAAACAAGAAACCAAATTGATCATGTTGTGATAGATGGAGGACATCCATCGAGCGTGTTGGATGTACGATCGTTCCGAGGCGCAAACGTTGCAAACAAAGTAAGAATAGACACAACACGAAAGTTAGACATCGGTAAGCTGCAATCACAACAGATAGCCACAGCATATTCCACTCAACTAGCCCAATTGCTTAATCAAAGCACTCCTCATGCCGATAACATATCAGCGCAATGGCAATTCATTGTCCACTCCATGCAAACAGCCGCAAAATACGTACTTGGATACCAGAGACCTCCACCAAGGAATGCATGGTATGATCAGGAGTGTCGTGCTGCCACCGAAGAGAAAAATGCGGCATATAGGGCTACTTTACAATCCGTAGCAACGCGTAGCGCACGAGAGAGATACAGGGAGAATAGGAGAGAGCAGAAACATCTTTTCCGTAGGAAAAAGAGAGAGATGGAAAAGCGGGAGTGTGAAAAAATCGAGATGTACAGGACCCAGAATGAAGTCCGAAAATTCTACCAAAGAGTCAAGCATCAAACTGATGGCTTTGGTACAGGCACATCCTCCTGTAGAGACCAGCAAGGTAATTTGGTAACTGATACAGACAGTGTACTCAGGATATGGAAAGAACATTTTTCAAATCTGTTGGTATCCAATAGCAGCGAAGACGACGAGGATACCACAGTCCGAATCCCAGAATATGGCATTGAATGTATACCGCCCAGCCAAGATGAGGTAAAGACAGCAATAAACCGGCTGAAGAATAATAAGGCAGTAGGGGCCGTTGGCTTACCAGCCGAGCTGTTCAAAACCGGAGGCGACACGCTGATAAGGTGTATTCATCAGCTAGTTAGCGCCATCTGGAAGCAAGAACGCGTACCCGACGATTGGAACCTGAGCATCCTGTGTCCCGTCCATAAGAAAGGAGATAAGATTTTATGCTCCAACTATAGAGGCATAAGTCTTCTCCCTATCGCCTACAAAATAGTGTCAGGGATATTGTGCGAACGAGTAAAGCCCATGGTCAACGAAATAATTGGACCATACCAATGCGGCTTTAGACCTGGCAAGTCCACCATTGACCAGATATTTACCCTGCGGCAAATCCTGGAGAAGACCCAAGAGATGCAGATCGACACCTACCACCTTCTAGTCGATTATAAAGCAGCCTTCGATAGCCCGCTGTGTTAAAAGGTATTCCAAGCCATGTCTGAATTTGGTATCCCGCAAAGCTCATCCGGCTTTGTAAAATGACTTTAACAGACACGAGGTCCTCAGTTAAAATAGGAAAGAACCTCTCCGAAGAGTTTGGTACCAAAAGAGGTTTAGACAAGGAGACAGCCTTTCGTGTGACCTCTTCAACATCCTGCTAGAAAAGGTTATACGATAGGCAAACGTCAAAAGAAGTGGCACAATCTACACCAATAGTCACATGTTACTTGCTTATGCTGATGATATAGACATCATGGGCAGGAGAATCTGCTAAAGTGGGTCTGGCGGTAAACGGTGAGAAGACCAAGTTGATGGTGTCGACGCGCAATGCGTCCATTGAGCTCGGACCGACTGTGGAAGTTGGTTCCTATAATATTGATGTAGTAAAAGACTTCGTCTACCTCGGCACCTCCGTAAGAAGAATTGTATTGGCCAACAGATGCTACTTTGGTTTAAGTAAGCAGTTTAAAAACAAAGCCACATCTCGTCAAACAAAAATAACGCTCTACAAAACACTGATACTACCCGTGCTGATGTATGGCTCCGAAGCCTGGGTACTTGCGCAAGCAGACATGGCAGTTCTTGGTGTGTCCGAGAGAAAAATTCTTCGAAAGATCTACGGACCAATCTGCGTTGACGGTGAATATCGACGTCGCATGAACCACGAGCTGTATCTGCTATACAACGACATCAATATAGTTAAACGTATCGAGATGCAGCTATTGCGTTGGCTAGGTCATATCATAAGAATCAGCGATGATGAACCCGCTAAAAAGGCGTATAAATACGGACCGCTTGGCGGTGCACGTAGAATTGGCAGGCCAAGGAATAGATGGCGCAAACAAGTGGATGATGAGATGAAAAGGCGCGGTATTCCAGAGTGCGAAGCAACAAATAAATAGGAATGGAGATCTCTTCTTAGTTCGGCCTATAGAACAAATGTTCTGTAATGGGCCAGATAAGTAAGTAAGTATATGCAATTTATATACCCAATCTCTATAAATTCGTTTCATACTTTTCTATGCATTGCCTAGATTCAGTAGATATTTTTAATTTATTTTTTAGAGGTTTGTACGGACTCTGGAGCAGTATAATCTGTATTTATTTCAAGATTTTTATTATATGTTGATTTTTCGAGAAAATAAAATAAATTTAGTAAATATCTAATCATATACGAATAGATATGCAATGCTGCTAGCGATTTATACATACATTTTCTCATAAAAAATAAGACATGTTTAAATATATTTTCTTTAGATTAAAATAAAAACCGCTATAAATTTTGCGGGCATCGGCCAATTTTGTAGCGCGAACGGATTTGAAACCAAAAATTTTTCCTTTACCTCTATACTAAAAATCGTAGATGTGCTCGCAAAAAAAATGTTAATTTTTTTTCAAATGGTATTGCAAAACAAATTTGGTTTTTACCATATTGATGCTTTACTTCCTCAACCTCGTATCTTTAAAAATGCAACTTATCAGGAAAGATAAAAAACAATTTATATTCTGATACATCATTGTTTGGGAAAAAGTGTAACGCGCAATTATTAGGAACATTAGTACATCTGTGCATATAAGAAGTAAAGATTTATAAATCGTCTGTAGTTTACCCAATAAATGCATTTATTGAGATACGAATTTGAAGCAGAAAAAATAATTTCAATTCTTCATACTTGAAAAATAAGTTACTCGTTTGTTGTATGCTCAGTTTAGAAAAAAAATATTCAATCGACCACACTTTAGTTCCACACGTTTGTTTATGGAAGTACTATTTAATACCTTGAATACACATACATAAGTAGGAATTTTCCAAACCACCTCTATATTTGAACGCCAACAGCGACTTTAATACTAAATTTTCAAATTGTTTTGCCATATCTGTTCACAAAATGTTCAATTCCATCTACCTGGCTCAACGCACTTAAATTTTGGACATTCTATAAAATCGCCTCCTTATCCTAACCCTACACACCAACATTGTCCCTAATATCAATTCGAAATTGTAGCTCTATATTTTAATCCAATACCAAATTTATTACTTTGTATACACTTGTAGTGCGAATTTACAACACCATCTTCTTATCTCACACCATCAGTCCAGAATTCCAGGTTTACCTCTTCTCCTATACCAAATTCAGTACAATTTAGTAGTTTTTGTTCACTCTAGTACGTATTTCTGGAGCCAGTTCATATTACTAAAACCATCTCCATTCCTCCAATCTCCAATCCTACACAACAACCGTTCCAGCTCTCTGCACACCAGGCACCACATTTAATGCCCTTAGTACTTTCGTGTACATAATCACTAGACAGCGGAATTTATTGCAACCCCTATTTTTGGTCCGCTTCATGTCAAATTGTGGGACTGGGCATATTTTTGGCTTCTTATTAAATTGCAATCGAAACTTATGACATATGCAGAATTATGCAAAATGTCATTTTTGCATATGCAAAATTTATGCATTTTACATATTTTCTTATGCAATAAATATTTCAATAATGGGTATTTCAATAATGTTTAAACTTCTTTTCAGAGAAGTCAATAAAATAGAGAAATCTATAACCACAGCCTCAACCTTCAAAATACCGAAAATCGGGAGGTATCGTTCTATGGGGGCTATATGAAGGCTTGAACCTAAACCAACAAATTTTAGGTGGAAAGTTGTTTACCCCCAAGCAAGACTTAGTAACAAATTTCAGCCATTTTGACGGGATATTGAGGCCACAACCTTCAAAATACCGGAAATCGGGAGGTACCGTTCTATGGGGGCTATATGAAGACGTGGTCCTATACCGACAAATTTCAGGTGGAAAGTTTTATACCTCCAAGGACGACTTAATACCAAATTTCAGCCATTTCGGAGGGATATTGAGGCCACAACCTTCCAAATACCACAAATCCGGAGGTACCGTTCTATGGGGGCTACATGAACACGTGAACCTATACCGAGAAATTTCAGGTGGAAAGTTTTATACGCCCATCGAAGACTAAATACCAAATTTCTGTCATTTCGGTGGGAAATTGAGGCTACAACTTTCAAAATACCGAAAATCGGGAGGTACCGTTCTATGGGGACTATATGAAGACTGACAAGTTTCAAGTGGACAAATTTCAGGTGGAAAATTTTATACTCCCAATGAAAACTTTGTACAAAATGTCAGCCATTTGTGTGATGTTCAGGCTACAACCTCCAAAATATCGGAAATCGGGAGGTACCGTTCTATGGGGCTATATGAAGACGTGGACCTACACTGACAAATTTCAAAATGTTAGCCATTTAAGTGCGATGTTCAGGCCACAACCTTCAAAATATCGGATATCGGGAGGTATCGTTCTATGGGAGCTATATGAAGACGTGGACCCATGCGAAAAAATTTCAGGTGTAAAGTTGCATACCCCTAACGAAGACACATTTCTACCATTTCGGTGGGATTTTTAGATCACAAATCCTTGTATATGTTTTTGCATATTGATTTGCATATGCTCATTTTATGCAAATATGTAAAAATATGACAAAATATGCACGATATGCAAAATATGCAAACATTCCGCTGTCTACTTATCACACACCTACACTACAACAGCAACCCGCACTCAGAATATCAAAATTCAACATTCAGCCTCGTCTCGGCGTTGATTACACCTTTTGTACCGTTCTAGTACGAATTTTCACGATTTTGCTCGGAAACTAAATGCTTGGGGAAATGGTACTAAAGAAAATCTTGTAACAGTGAAAATTTTCTATAACATGTTTTTCAGTCCTACTTTGATAGGATTTGTCGTTTCCAAACAAAATCCTGAAAACCTAAAAATGTGACCGCGCTTTATTTAAAAGTATCCTCTGTGATGTTTTCTTGTTTTTGAATTTTTCTCATCTATGAACATTGCTGTTTCAGAATCCCTAAAAACTATCCAGGTGTAAGCGGTTTTCATTAAAAGTTAGTTAAGGCGCACAGTGCATTACATTGTTTTATAAGGAGACGATACAATCAGTGCATTGTCCCAATTTGAACTTCTATACCCACGAAAATATCATAAAGGTCAATCTTGTAGAGAATTTTCTCTGCTACCACATTTTCTTTAGCCCGATTTAAATAGGACTTACGGTTTCCAAGCAAAATCGTGAAAACCTTAAGAACTTGAACTTTGATCGCGGTTAATTTAAAAAGCCCTCCGATGATGACGATTTTTTTTTGTTTCTTTGATTTTTCTCATCTATGAGCATTGTAGTTTCAGAATCCGCAAAAACTTGCCAGGTGTAAGTACCCTTCATTTAAAGTTACTTCAGGCGCACCGTAAGATGCGAGTTAGGAGTCAATAAAATACGGAAATATATTTTATTAACAGTTAGAGAACTGCGACAACATATTGAGATAATAAGCAGTTGTTTTAAGATACAAGTATGAGGAAGTAAGGCATCGATAAAGAGCTTTTCGATAATCATCAAAAAATCATTATCATCAAAACACTGACTTGGCAATATTATAATATTGAGTGAGCGTTATGATCGCTATTTATACGAGTTTTACAGATCATGATTCAATCTTCGAATGCTGTTTCCTTTGGGAGGTAGATCGCTACTCTATTAAAAGTATAGACATGATAAAAAAATATTTGAGACGAAAATTTGGAGGTGTTGTAAACCAATAATAACTATCAACTTGTAAAAGAAGTATACATATTTCGACATATAAAAATTCATTAAATTCCACCATCTAATTTACAATTTCGTTTGACTGATAGTAAGTTAGTTATGTTTTCCTACATGGTTGGAGTAGAAGAACATAATTAACTTGCTTAACTTTTGCAAAAAAACATATCAACTGGAAAATAATCTTGTCATTCTCTTCTCTTCAAATCTCAATGATGTATTTATTAGATTTACCAGGAAGGGTTTCGCATGTTGTGATTTAACAAAAAATAACTAATAATAAAAAAACAAATTCAACATAAAAACAGATGCCACAATCTGCAGCACCATCATTTATTCGTCATTCGAATAGAAATGTACTTCCCTAATGTCATAATAGATTGAGTTAGACATTTCTTTTACAGTTAATAAAATTACTTTTGAAAGAGCCTAATCCATCATAGTTATCTCTATTAGGTTTTCTCTTCGATTCTGTAGCAATCGGGCTGCCACATCAGCAGCAATTGTCTGTGTATCGTCTCCCGCTCCTTCGTTTTGGCAGACATAAGGAATGGATTTAATCCTACCAACAACAAGTAGATGATGCTGTTGTTGGCGGCTACCGCCATAACAATCAAACACTTCACTGGAAACAGAAAACGATGTGTCAAACATTGTAATTTACTCAAATGGCGACTGACTCAGACTGACTACAACTGTTAGTGATTTACCAACTGCCAGTTTTACTTTGTTGAGTTCTTCGTAAATGGTGGATAAATGTGCGACTGAATGAGTTTGTCATAGTGTTTGTGTGTGGGAGTCTTTTGAAACAGTTGTATGATTGATATTATCTTGAATTGATATGACGGAATGTTTTACGATTGCTTTCACAAGAAAACGACTATAAAGATGCCAATGACGATGATGAGATTGTTGATGTTCTTACTTAAATAAATGAAAACTGTAAATGCAAACTTTGTTATCTTAGAAACTATAGACTATGTGTTGCGAATCACTTTAATCCGTAGCTTCTTTGGCAGGGCTTACTTAAATGAGTTAATCATTTGTCAAATTCTGGGGCCACAGTGGTGCAATGGTTAGCACTCAGAAGATTCGAATCCCAGGCCAGGCAACATCAAGTTTTAAAGGGTGGCAAAATCCCCCCCTGTGCAATGTTGGCGACATTTCCTGAGTATGTCAGTCATGTAAAACATCTCTACAAGTGGTGTCGTAAGACACGCCGTTCGGACTCGGCGATAAAAAGTAGGTCCCATATAATTGAGCCAATATTAATCAGCGTTCTCTCATTTATATGAGAGAAGTCTTCCTTATCCCTCGGGGATTTTGTGGCAACATATGTATGTAGGTCCATTTGCATTTTGTTAGAACTTAGTCAACGCGCTATGCTTTCAATCAGGAAATTTTTGTCGCCACGGTGCAATGGTAAGCACATCCGCTTGCACCATGATTGTCGGGGTTGGATTCCTAGGCCAGATAAAATTACATGTGCAATGGTGCCAAAAAGAGCCCTTCCCGTGGGGCGGGTTCTATGTTCCTGATTGAACCGAAACTGGATACGTTTCGAGCAGCGGTTGTCAACTGACCACATACATATTCGTGTTTATACATAAAAACTTTGATACGATGAAAATGTGCCTGATCGAAACAATGGACAATAGGGATATAACTTTTTGCACTTTTTTCCAGATATCGAAAATACCACCACATAGCCGTGTAGAGCATGAAAAACTATTATGAAATAAGGTGTAATTTTTGCTCTATCGCGAAAAAAGTTTCCGCACCAAATGCATTGAAGTTCAGTAATGCATTTTTAAATTTTAGCTGTTATAACAACATATTTGCTTTTCATTAAAATTTTTATTTTTTTGTAGTCTAATGTAAAATCATTATCAAAGCGTTCTGGACCAATTTGTTCTCAAATCGCGCCATTTCGGAGCATATTCGGAACTTTTGACACTATTGCAATTTTTGGTTTTTCTTTATAAACTCTTGAATTTTATGTTTATATTTTTTGTACCTATCGGACAAGAGAATATGGTGTCATTTGCAACAAATTCGCGAAAGTTACAGACTGTTTTTAATGACTTTGCCTGTGAGAAATGTATTTTTGTCTATAAATATTTATTCAAACAAAGCAAATTTAAAATTATAAGTAGAAAAAATACCAAAAGGGTTTTAGTAATTGCGTTCGGTGCTGAAAATTTGTTCATCGAATCGATCATAGAAACGCGTTTTCATTATTAGGACAAAATTCCCCACATGGTACTGGTGTTGCATTTTTGTAGAAAACAAATACAATTCTCACAGGAAAGGTCAACAAAAGCAGCCTGTAACTTTCGCGAATTCGTTGCAAATGACCCCAAATTCTCTTGTCCGATAGGCACAAAAAATATAAACATAAAATTCACGAGTTTATAAAGAAAAACCAAAAATTGCAATAGTGTCAAAAGTTCCTAATATGCTCCGAAATGGCGCGATGTAGGAACAAATTGGTCCAGAACGCTTTGATAATGATTTTAAATTAGATTACAAAAAAATAAAAATTTTTAAAAAAAGCAAATATGTTGTTATAACATATAAAATTAAAAAATGCATTTCTGAACTTCCATGCATTTGGTGCGGAAACTTTTTTCGCGATAGAGAAAACCGTATTTCATAATAGTTTTCCATGCTCTACACGGCTATGTGGTGGTATTTTTTTGGTTATAGCCCTAATGGACAAGTATGTTTGGACAAAATCCGTTCCATATCAGTCATTCCTCTCTGTCTGGCTGTTTGGCTGGAGCTCAGGTAACTCTCGAACGGATAAACAGGTTTGGTATAAACTTCCAAACAAATGTCTGTCCATTTCTTCAGGTAGCTCCTCTGGAGTAGCCGGTATTCGATCAGTCCATAGATGCAAGTTTCGTATATCTCTGTCAGCACAGCCGACTGATAAACTTTTGCTTGTTGGTTTTTTTGTTTCGAATTTTATTGGTCCGACCGGGGACTTAAGAAAATCCCTGACTATAAATGTGTTTTTCTAACACAATCGAATCAACCGTAGATCAGTATTGGTACAATGCAACATATGAAGCGATTAAGTGCACAACCGACGCCTCCGCAGTCTCCGATACCACATATGTCATACGCAACAACTCACACCCCAAATTTTTTGGCCATTTAATTGCCGTGGCAAACTAAATGGAAATGTTTATTTCAGATATCGAAACACCTTTCTGATCGGTGCCATCCAAGAGACCAATCTAAGCAATACCTTTAGCTTGTACATAACGTGCTTCGCAAATACCGCACAAGAAATGGAGATGGTGGGCTGGTATTCTTATTGCACCAGTCTATGCCGCTTAACTCTAGAGACCCATACGTAGAATGTATGGGATTGAAATCAAGTGAGGTCCTGCCGAGGTACAGGTGTTAAATATGAACATTAGGATTATAACTTTTTTGCAATTTTTACAAATATCAAAAATACCACCGCATAGCCGTGTATGAAAAAAGAAAAACAAACCCCTCTAATGTTGACGAACCCCGCAAACGTTTTAAGGGCCATGATCTGCGAATCTGCACCTGAAATGTTCGCACTCTTTATAGAGAAAATGCAGTCTTCGCATTGGCAGACGTACTTGAAAAGTACAAGGCCGATATTACTGCTAAACAGGAAATACGATGGATTGGGACGCACTGTACACCTAAAGGAGACGCACTGTATTATAGCTGCCATGACGTAAAGCATGAGTTTGGTTGCGGATTCGTAGTTAGTCGGAAGCTAACACATCTGGTATCCAGCTACACCCCAGTGAATGAAAGACTTGCTTGAATTCGAATAAAAGCTAAATTCTTCAACGTCAGCTTTATTTGCGCTCATGCGACCAATGAAGAAAACGACGAACAGACCAAAGATATATTTTACGAGCGCTTAGAAGAAACATATAACCGTTGCCCTGCCCATTTCATTAAAATCATTAATGCCAAAATTGGAAAGGAGAATATCTTTGGCCCAACAGTCGGGAAATTCAGTCTCCACAGTGAAACATCTGACAATGGTATGAGGCTGATAGACTTTGCAGCTGCAAACAACATGGTAGGTAGCAGTACCAGATTTAATCATCTCGATATTCATAAGGGCACCTGGCTGTCTCCATATCAAAGAACAAGTAATCAAATTGATCATGTTGTTATAGATGAAAGACATTCATCGAGCTTGTTGGATGTACGTTCGTTCCGGACGCAAACATTGATTCGGACCACTACCTTGTTGCAGAAGATGTACGTACCCGTCTAAACGTTGCAAATAAAGCACGAACAGACACAACGCGGAAGTTGGACATCGATAGGCTGCAAACACAACAGATAGCCACAGCATATTCCACTCAACTAGCCCAATTGCTTAATGAGAGCATTCCTTGTTCCGATAACATAACAACACAATGGCAAAATATTGCCCACTCCATGCAAACAGCCGCAAAATCCATACTTGGATTCCAGAGACCACCACAAAGGAATTCATGGTATGACCAGGAGTGTCGTGCTGCTACCGAAGAGAAAAATGCGGCATATAGAGCTACTTTACAATAAATAGCAACGCGTAGCGCACGAGAGAGATATCGGGAGAAAAGGAGAGAAGAAAAACGTCTTTTCCGCAAGAAAAAGAGAGAAATGGAAAAGCGGGAGTGTGAAAAAATCGAGATGTACAGGAGCCAGAATCAAGTCCGAAAATTCTACCAAAGAGTAAAATATCAAACAGATGGCTTTGGTAACCTGGTAACATATACAGATAGCGTGCTCAGGATATGGAAGGAACATTTCTCCAATCTGCTAGTAGCCAACAGTAGCGAAGACGATGCTCCAATCCCAGAAGATGGTATAGAATGTATACCACCCGGCTAAGATGAAGTAAAACAGCAATCAACCGGCTGAAGAATAATAAAACAGCAGGAGCCGATGGTAAGGTGTATGCATCAGCTAGTTAGCACCATCTGGCAGGAAGAACGCGTACCCGACGATTGGAACTTGACATCCTGTGTCCCGTCCACAAGAAAGGAGATAAGACTGTATGCTCCAACTATGAGGGCATAAGTCTTCTCCCTATTGCCTATTAGATTGTGTCAGGGATATTGTGCGAACGACTAAAGCCAATTGTCAACGAAGTAATTGCACCATACCAATGTGGCTTTAGACCTGGCAAGTCCACATTTGACCAGATATTTACCCTGCGGCAAATCCTTGAGAAGACCCAAGAGATGCAGATCTACACATATCACCTTTTTGATGATTATAAAGCAGCTTTCAACAGTCCCCTCCGATCAAGGGTATTCCATGCAATGTCTGAATTTGGTATCCCCGCAAAGCTCATCCGCCTTGTAAGATGACTTTAACTGACACTAGGTCATCAGTTAAAATTGAAAAGAACCTCTCCGAACAGTTCAGTACCAAAAGAGGTTTCAGGCAAGGAGACAGCCTTTTGTGTGACCTTTTCAACATTTTGCTGGAAAAGTTAATACGAGATGCAAATTTCAAAAGTAATGTCACGATTTACACCAATAGTCAAATGTTACTTGCTTATGCTGATGACATAGACATCATAGGCGATCAGTAAAGGAAGTAACTGATACCTTTAGGAAGGTCGAAGCAGAATCTGCGAAAGTGGGTCTGGCGGTAAACGGCGAAAAGACCAAATTGATGTTGTCGACGCGCAAAGCGTCCATAGAGCTCGGACCAACTGTGGAAGTTGGTACCTACAATTTTGAGGTAGTTAAAGACTTCGTCTACCTCGGCACTGCCATAAAAACAACATCAGTTGGAAATAAAACGAAGAATTGTATTGGCCAACAGATGCTACTATGGTTTAAATCAGCAATTTAAAAACAAAGCCACATCTCGTCAAACAAAAATAACACTATACAAAACGCTGATACTGCCCGTGCTAATGTATGGCTCCGAATGGGTACTTACGCAAGCAGATAAGGCAGTGCTTGGTGTGTTTGAGAGGAAAATTCTTCGAAAGATCTGCGGGTCAATTTGCGTTGACGGTGAATATCGACGTCGTATGAACCACGAGCTATATCAGCTATACAAAGACATGAATATATTTAAACGTATCGAGATGCAACGATTGCGTTGGCTAGGCCATATCATAAGAATGAACTATGACGAACCCGCTAAAAAGGCGTATGAATACATGCCACATGGCGGTGCACGCAGAATCGGCAGGCCTAAGCTTCGATGGAGCATACAAGTGGAAGAAATGAAAAGGCGCGGTATTCCAAAAAGCGAAGCGAAAAACAGAGAGAGTTGGAGATCTTTTCTTAGTTCGGTCTATGGAACAAATGTTCTGTAATGGGCCAGCTAAGTAAGTAAGTAAGCCGAGTAGAGCATGAAAGTAATTTTTTCTCTATCGCGAAAAAAGTTTCCGCACCAAATGCATTGAAGTTGAGTAATGCAATATTTAATTTTATGTGTTTATAATTGCATATACGCTTTTCGTAATTACTTATTATTAGTTTTAATATAATTTAAAATCTATATCAAAGCGATCTGGATCAACTTCTTATCAAATATTGTCAAAGGTGCCATAAATACCTTTGACAATATTGCAACTTTTTTGTTTTTCTTTATAATATCGCGAATTTTATGTTTATATTTATTGTACCTATCGGACAAGAGAATATGTGGTCATTTGCAACGAATTCGCGAAAGTTACAGACTGTTTTAATGACTTTGCCTGTGAGAATCATAGTTGTTTTCTATTAATATTTATTCAAACCAAGCACATTTATCAAAAGAAAAAATATCAAAAAGGCTTTAGTAATCGCAATCGGTGCGGAAACTTTTTCACCGAATCGAACTAAAAAACGTGTTTTCGTGATCAGGACAATATTCCGCACATGGTACTGGCGTGGAATTTTTTTTGTTATATCCCTAGTGTACATTCCGCCATTGAATGACACAGATATTTGTTATCTGTCCAATATTAGTATTCTTTTAAAAGGCAATAACCGTTTGGTTCTTGGTGACTTCACTGCTCATCAAGAGATTTTGGCACTTTGTTCTAGACAATTTCCCAAGAGGCATTTCACTGGCTGAGCAGAATGATGACTCAATATTTAGGACGGTAAACGATGACGCCGTAACAATGATTATTGATGGCCAGGCGACATTATGATCTCCGATAGTTAATTGGCATGAATTCAGAGGTTACTCGGGTCGCTTAGAAATGTTTCAGAGACATATTCTACTCTGCATCCGCCTGGACTATTCCAGCTAGCAGATCCATTAGAAATCGCCGTGGAACGACATGATTTCCGGCGTACCAACCCAGGTGATTCAAAAGTTAGAGACCAAAACGTGTCGCCATCGGTTAAATCGCTTTCCACCCTGGCAGGAGGTATGACCGAACATCTGTCACATTTGACTATGACGTTGTAATAAATCCGCGGAAGTGTGTCAGTCGATTCAACAGACACTTTATGGAGCACCTGGAAAGTAATGCGCCGAGTAAAAGAGTTTCGTGTTGCCTTATAACTCATCCAGCCCGGATATGTACCACCGCAGTTCTCCAGTACTGAAGTTGTAGAAGTCATTCGGAAAGCACATCGTCCATAGTAAACGGCCCTGATCGGATCTCCATGATTATGTGGAAGCCAATAGGTGTACCTGGAAATGAGTATTTAACCAAGGTGCTCAATATGTCGTTAGCCATCCACATACTTCCCGAAGCCTGTTTAAAGGGCAGGGTGGTCTCGCTACAGAAACCCGGGAAGAATTAGAATACCAGATTGTGATACATGCTGTTCCCTCTTCTCTTGCAAAGACACTCGAGGCCTTACTCCTCCCGAACCTTGGATGTAGTTACCAAATTGCCGACCACCAACAAGGTTTCAGGAAGCAGCGTAGAACAATGACTGCCCTCACATCATGACTTCATATGTAAACAGAGGACTGAACCAACAATTATTTCAATAAGGATCGTCAATATTTAAATGTTCTATATTTCTTCCAACACCAAACACCATGAAATTCCAGACCAATTATTTTTCTGTATATTCATCACGTTATATTTGTAATTATGAAAAAAAAAATATATATTAAACTTTTTTAATGTAAAACACTAAATATTCCTCTTTATTATTTATTTTATTTTTTTTTATTTTCTTTCAACAAATTCTGTGTTGAGACCTACTTTTAAAGTTATTTACAAAAGATACATTTATTACTTTTCCCCTTTTTAGTGGTGTTTCGTTTAAACTTTTGCTTTTATTATGTTAAACTTGTATTCTTCTTCTTCTCGGCTTAAGAAAAACCCCAAACAATAGGTGCCATCGGTGTTACCCGTAGGTAAGTTACATCCATTACCAACCTTCATGCTATTTACCTTAATTTTATTTTTCAGCTTTCATTCCTTCACTTTTTGTATGTTAATTTATGTCTTCAGCTAAACAAATACAACCTAAGCGCTGTAAAGAACACGCAGAAAATTATCTTAAAATGTTACGGTTTAAATAAAATGGCACACCGCCATAGACACAACCACAGAATAACGTGAAAGTATTTCCAAGAAGAACGAGGAGTATAATAGTTCTTTTGCAAGTTCTATAAAAATGATTTGATTAATGTTTTGAAATGAAAGAAACGAAATGTGTAACACCTTCTTTGTGCGGTATCACGTTTAATACTTTGCAGGTTTTGTGGGAGAATATCTTTGTTGGTGGTATGTAGTATGCTATGTAATAATGTAAAATGTTTGCTATTGTAAAATATTAAAAAGGCGATTATGGGGTAAAAAAGAACAATGGGTGTCCACCAAGTGGGATATACCGTCAATTAGTTTTAACAGTTATACGTTAAAATAGTCGACCCATGTGTACCAGAAAAAATATTAGTTCGACGTGTGAATATGAATAAGAACACAAACAAAAAACTGAGTAGATTATGAAAGTAGAGCTAAAAATATGAGACATGTATCGGCATTTTTAAAGTTTACATCGGAAAGTAACCAAAGTAGGCGGTACAAGTTCAGCCCGTTCCTAGTTTTTTTTCGAAATATTCGAGTTAAGATATGTTGGAATACTTGCATTTTAGGTATATATAGTCTTTGGCAGCTTTACTGACGATATGAGCAATATTTTTGTTAAAAATTTTAACTGATGCGTCTTTTTGATCTTTTTTCGAAAATCGTTCAAAAATTCCAATAAAATGTGATCATATCAAATCCATATTATATTGTTCATCGTAAAATTTTACATTAGGTCTCAGAGTACACCAAATCTGTCAATCGTATCTAATCTCCAGAAATCTCGTAAAATTACATATACGTTTTAGTGTTGAAATCGGACTTCATCTAATTTTATTCAAAATTGTCCCCAAAAACATAATTTCAGAGAGATGACGTCAAAGAGAAAAATATTCTTCTTCAAATTTCAATATGGATCACCAAAGAAATGAAATCTCTATTTACATTATAATCATGTAAATATCAGTATTCATTTTGCTGGAAAACATGATGAAATTTCGGTACAGTGAAAATGTAGGTGTGGGCCCTTATATGCACGATTTGGCGTGGTCCAAAATAATACAATGATGGAAGTAATTCCTGCTTTTGTGACATTTACGTAATTAAGCCTAGAAATTGGCATAAATAGCTTTATCATGAATGACCATAACAAATCCAGTTATGATATAGCCATTTATGTGCAATATATAGGACTGCTATTAGCTATTTTCATCAAAAATTCGGGAATAAATTGCCATAGTTAATCATATCTATTACGTTTTTCTTAAGTATTTCGAATGTTCGTCCGACATTCTTTCTATGCATGCAAAATCTATATAAATAAAAATCAAATGTCGTTCGTTGGTAATGGCATCAGTTGAGAATAGCTGGCCCGATTTCGAAAATTCTTTCTGCAAAATGTGCGGGGTTTTTATGTTTCTTTGCGTACTTTTGCCCACTTTTACACCCACTTTTTACAATTTTTATCATTGTACAGGGATGGACCCCGGTTAAAATAGACTACAAATTTAGTTGAATTGCGGAAGGGGGGGGGGGGGTACTTCCCATATAACCTATTTCTTTAAAAATGCTATCTCAGTTGAGATCGGGTGGACCGATTTCGATAATTCTTTCTGAAGAATGTGCGCCATAACCCGGCTTGGGTTTTTATACAAAGAATATTTGACCACGCCCTCTTTTACGCCCACTTTTTTTCAATTTTTATCATTTCTACAAAAACTACTAAACCCCTTTTCCTGAAAATGCCAGGGAATGTACAGGAATGGCTCCGGTTAAAATAGGCCACAAATTAAGTTGAATTTAGGAAGGGCGGGGTACTTCCTTCGAATACGAAGTTTGCCATCCACATAGGCGCCATCTATACCTAAATGGCGGAATAAATTAAAAATTAGTTTTGATATTTTTAAATCTTTCCCCTTTAAAGTAATTCCCATCGATTGTTTAACATTTACATATTAAATATGTAATTAACAACGATTTTATTTAGTTTTTATGGGTGTACGAATATGAGCTTTGCATACTGTATATCAAAACGCGAACATATATTGAAAATATTTTGTACATAAGTTTTCTATCCGCTGAAAACTCATAGAAAAATGAATGTAAAACGTAAAAAAGTAGCCGCCGTTACATGGACACTAGAGGAAACCGATTTGTGCCCATACTATCCACTAATATAAAAAAGATTTTAGCAAAATTTTAAGAATCTACGCAATTTCCTTTAAAAGTTATTAGTAAAGTTCCGCAAAACTGCTCATATTTCGCACTGTGCGTTGGTCGCAACAACAACAACAAAGAACACCATCAAAGCAAAAATAAACTTTTTTTACCCTCCCGTCGTTGCTTCTGCGTCCTCTATTGCACTATACATACAGCTCTTTTTTTATAAAATTGTTCCGCTCTTTGAAAAAATCTTCTTTCCACCCATAAAAAATATGTTCTAACATAAAAAAATATATTGGAACCCAAATATGTTTGGATCCAAACATATATTTGTCTGCAACCAGTGCCAAACAAATATTTGCTTGGATCCAAACATTTTTCTAACATATATTTTTCTGCATGTTTAAATTTAAAAAATTAAGAAAAAATGGTTTTTATGGACTTATAATTTTTGTAATTAATCATACAGTCGAACTTCTCTATAACGATTTTTTCTCTATAACGAAGAAATATTGAAAACACAGCTTTTTTCCAGCCTATTTTTACCTATTTTAACCTCTCTATAACGAATACTTGTCTATAACGAAGGGGGTTTTTTGCACAAGTGGGATTTCTCACACAAAATAACCTCTCTATAACGATTTTTGTTTTTAAACTTTATCTAATTGATGTTTACACAATAAATGACAAACAAAGCACATTCATTCATTGAAATGCACACCAACAAGTAAAAAAAGTGTCAGTCGGCTTTGCCGAAAGATATATACCCTCAGCCAATGTAAAGTGAAACTTTCATCTACGGACAGATCGAATGTATTTAGGGTATTTTCAGAATTTTGTGGCACTTTTTGGACATTTGAAGTTGGCGACAAAAATGTGGATTAGGAATTAACTGCATTAAGACACAAATGTTGAACTTTTGTGGGGGAGGTACCCTTAGGGAGGACCGATATGGGTCATTTTAAAAGTTAAACTAAATTTTGACAAAATGGCATTCAAGTGATATTGTCCTAGCATTTTAGTAAAATTTTTTAAACATTGGGGAGAAGTTCCGGAATTTGTGGACCGGTATTGCCCCATGAAACTCAGTTTGGATAAAATATGACAAAGACCAAATATTGGACCAAATCGTGGCCGCCACATGTGGTGACATAGGGTTTTTACACCTTTCGGGCTGTTTTCCCAGGAAATATGGATTTGCCCCTGAAAAAAACTTTTACCGTCGTAATGGAGGTAGCGAATGCAAATCGCTTCAACAGAAATCAAAGTGATTTGAGAGCAGGTCTTAAAGTGAACTTATCCGAAATTTTGTGTGGGAGGTACCAGAAGGAGTAGACAAATATAGTCCATATTCGAACCTGATCTATATCTGGTAGATATATTAGGATGTGCAGAGTATGGATTACATCGGTCACTCCCTTCAAGAGTTATCGTGCGCACAATTTTTCCGAACATTTTTGAACTTTTGTGGGGGAGGTACCTGAAGGAGTGGACCGATATGATTTATTTTCGAACTTAAACTAAGTTTGCACAAAATATTACGAAGGCCACATTTTGGACCGAAACGGTAGATCCGTTCGAGAGTTACCTTACGCTCCAACCACTACACACGGTGTCATAGGGGTTTTTTGCACCTTTCAGGCTATTTTCTCAGGAAGTATGGACTTGCCCCGGATTTGTACCGTCGTATTTGTATAAGTTGCTACAACAAAAATCAAAGCGATTCGGGAGCAGGCCCTATACTGAATTTTACGAAATTTTGTGTGGACCGATTGAGTCCATGTTGAAACCTTATCTAAATCTGGTACACATTTCACGATGTGCAAAGTATGGACCTCATCGGTTACTCCCTTCAAGAGTTATCGTGCGCACAAATTTTCCGAACATTTTTGTGGGGGAGGTACCTGAAGGTGTAGACCGATATGGCCCATCTTCGAACTTAAACTAAGTTTGGACAAAATATTACGATAGCCAAATGTTGGACCAAATTGGCTCATCCGTTTGGGAGTTATGTGCGCACCAGCCAGCCAGACAGACAGACGGACATTGCTAAATCGACTCCAAATTGTCTGAAACACATTTCGTCCAAACATACTTGGGGTCTAAAACCATTATTTCGATGAGGCACATTTTGCCAGTATGAAAGTGTATATACCCTTTCTAGCCTAAACTCATTTATTACCGCTTTTAGAATGATAAGTACCTAGTTCATCGGAAATTAGATATCTAAAGCGAAACAACTGACCATTGTTTTAAAAATGCTGTTTTTCATAGAACAGCTGTAGAAGGTGCTGATATTGAGAAAAAATAATATTTCTTTTGTAGCAATACGTAAAAAATTAAAATTGAACGGTTGAAGACCATTTTAATGTGATACTTTAACTATAAATGATCCTTTTTACATTGCAAATTGTGAAAACTTTGATAAAGCAAAGTGGCAAAATCAAAAACAAATGAAAATAATTTCTTATTCCACTCCTAAATAAAAATGCAATTTATGTTTATTCATATACACACGTTTGTTTCCTTATTTGCCATGTATGTAGGTCAAATTAACCATTTTGCCTTGGTTTCTCTATAACGAATTTTCTTTATAACGTAGTAATTCTTCGGTCCCCAAGTGCTTCGTTATAGAGAAGTTCGACTGTAGTTTAATACAAAAAAATTTCAAGAAAGTTGTTGATTAAAATTGTTTTTACTGAGCAAACTGTTTTTCTATTTTGTATGAGATAGTCCCAATTTACATTAGGCGAGTTTACTTGCAGCAATTGTCAGTTTGTAGGTGAGAGAGGGTGCTGAGAGGCAAAGGGTTACCATATGCCTCAACTCTCTCTCCTACAAAATGACAATTGCCGCAAGTAAACTCGCCCAATGTAAATTGGGACATAGCTGATAAAAAATAAAATATAATAAAAAAGTTTTTTTTCTATTTGGACCAATATTAAAGAAGTTATGAGTATTTCTTTGCATATAGTTTTTACAGAATTTGACTTGTTCAAGGCGTGGGAATCGTTTCATATTTCTTTTTATTTGGAGCAAGCGTTAGACAAAATATGGTAAGTATTGACGGGAAGATCTGGTCTGGTAGTTGTTTTTCTCCTAAAATAACCTCTGTCAAATTTATTGCCTAGTATTTTTGATATTTTTGTATCACAGAATTTTTTACACAATACTTTAATAAATGTGTAACATAGCTAGAAGAGTATCAATGCAGGTCGTTAAAATAACAAAGAGGGGAATATTTTAACTATCGAACTTATATAACCGTCGTTTACCCCCTCATAGCAACATCATAAGACTTCTTTATCAACGAACACTTTCACCATGTTTTATTTCACTGCATGCCTGGGAAATAAGGTCACGCTGAGATTTAATAGTGTCCTCATGCTTGTTGTTCTCCCAAGGTGCATAACTCTAATAAATCAGTTTTAAGAATCCTAAACCAACCCCTCCATAAAACCCCATGAAAACAAAACATAAATTATGGAAGTTTTGGCGGTGGTGTCCTCAGCTGCGGTTATTGTTTTTCATTACTACATAGAATGCCAAGAAAAAAAACTGAAAACAACTTATTTAAAGGGTTTTCAATGGGCCAAAAATTGCAGGAAGAGAAAGAAAGAGGCGGGCATATAAGCTAGTACTTTTTTGGGATATCATAATGATTGGGATACACTAAGTGCCCGACGCATTTAGGCGTTTAATAACACAGCTATTTTCTGCATATAATTAAAATAAAAAAAATATTCCAAAAAAGGTCCTTGGTCTGTTACAGACATTTTCCGTTTTTTTTGTCTATTTTTTATTTGTGTGTGTTTAATAGACACCATAATGAAAGCTTTAATAAATGTTTTGCCATAATTAAACACCAAAAACTAGACAAAAGCACACAACAACACTGGTAATGTATCATTTTCTTTTCCGATGGCTTAGTTTATGCAGAGCCTCCCCCATTCTTTTTCAAAAATTGTTTCGGTTTGAGGAATATTTTAATATCATGGCCACAGCTTTTAGGGTGCTTTTGTTTGTTTCCTTTCGCCTCGGTTTTTCACACACACCCACACACACATAGCCACCACATGAAAAGAAGGCTATTAAATGGCTGCGGTTTTTAGCCATATTGGTCGACAAACAATTCATGGAATGAAAGAAAGAAAAACAACTGGGAAAAAAAGGCCCACAGCATTAATTTCAAAATGTGTGTGTAATTTCGAAGCGTGGGTTACAAATTTGACTCTTAATTGTACTGAAATTAAGACTCATTTTTTTAAAAAGTACACATTAACATTTTAACACCATCACTTTGCGGCAATTCGTCACTATGACAAGAAAAAGAGAGAGAAAAAATAAACGTAACAGGCAGGACAAGAAACATAAATCAGACCTCAGTAAAATGTTGTGAAGGGTTCTTTCAAACCAACATCCATCCCCCTATTTGTATGACACTTTAATTACATAAAGGGGTTGTACCGTTGTGTATTTACACGCTCGATAAAGTCAATATTTGAAGTATGAATTCCTCAAAGCTGAAAAGGCAGTGCTGTGGTTAAAGATAAACACAACGTGGACACCAGTTCGATCAATTGGTGGTATATCACAACTGGTCAATTGGTACAAATAACAGTGGGGGAGTCTTATAGGCTTATTTTCTAGTGTGGTTATAAATATATTGTCCTGTTCCAGAACTTACCGTTTATCCATAATAACGATATAAACTTGGATTGGGCTTTGGACTAGTTACCCACCCTACAAAAAACATCGTATTATGAAAATGCAAATAAGAATAAGAAAAACAAAACCCTTCAAATTTGACGACGCCCGCAAACGTTGTTAGGACCATGATCTGCGAATCTACACCTGGAATGTACGGACTCTTCACAGGGCAGGTACAGTTTGCACACACGCACAGTGGTCCCACTTGTATGGAAAGGAGTGCCAAAAATAGTTCTAATCGAGTTAACACCTCGAAATTTTAAGCATAGTTTTATAACGAGCCCAAAAGGGAGAAAAACAAATTTAATGGATTTAGGTCCACATTTGGGTGTAGCCCCAATATAAAGGTAACCCCCGATTTTTTATATTTTGACGATTTTAGCCAAATTTTCCAGTCGATTTGGCTGTAGTTTTGCATTTTGTAATCTGAGGGAACAACATACTACCTTGCAAGAAATATTCAATATAGGTCCACGTTTAGGTATAGCTCCCATATAAACGTACCTCCCTATATTCGGTATTTTGACGATTTTAGCCAGATTTTCTAACCGAGTTGGCTGTAATTTTGTATTTTGACTTCGGAGGGAAGATCATACGTCCGTGCAAAAAATGTTCAATATAGGTCCAAGTTTAGGTATAGCTCCCATATAAACGTACCTCCCGATATTCGGTATTTTGACGATTTTAGCCAAATTTTCCAACCGATTTGGCTGTAATTTTGCATTTTAAGTTCTGAGGGAACACCATACCTCCTTGCAAAAAATTGTCAATATAGGTCCTTGTTTCGGTATAGCTCCCATATAAACGTACCTCCCGATTTTCGCAATTTTGGCGATTTTACAGTCGTGGTATAAATGGAATAACTTACAGGGTGGCAGATGGTGGCAGCTGGATTTCTTTTTATCGTAAACTAGAGACCTTCCCCTGTATTTAAAAAAAAATATGGACTTGCCCTTACGGGGCCAACATTAGTAAAACTCAACATAATTTTATAGCAATGATATTAAAAATAGCACAAAAAGTAATTTAGAAAGAATTTATTTTTAAGGAACTTAGAAAACGAATTTTGAATTTGTCTATACGTTTCATTTTGGAAATTACACATTTACCTCTTAATTTTTTATAATTTCACTCATAAGCTACAATTACTTTGCGGATCTTTTTTTCGTTTTTAAGGTACCACATACAAATCTCAAATTCTTCGACTTAACTTGGCATATTACCGCTGTAAATTGGCAAAAATAATACTGAATAATAAAAATTTAATGTGTTTAGAGAATATTTATTTCAATCGCAATCAAATTGTCGACATGAATTTTTCGATTTTTGTCCACGGGCGGAACCACAGTGACACGGAGGAAAAAAGGCCTCTCTAACATATGTCCTAAACATATGTATTTTGCACCAAACATATATTTTTTTTGTAACCAGTCCCAAACATAAGATGTGTTTGGGTCCTGGAAACAAATGTATGTTTCCGTGCAAACAAATATTTGTTTGGGTACAAACAAAAACAAAAAAAATCCAAAGAAATACATAACAGACTTTAACAAAAGAAAAGCGGAATGAAATAATTTATATAAAGTCACACTTTTAAAAAGAACAGAAATATATACACGCACAAAAAAAGGCCTCTCTAACATATGTCTCAAACATATTTTGCAGCAAACATACATATGTTTGCAACAGTCCCAAACATAATATATGTTTGGGTCTGCAATCAAATATATGTTTGGGTGCAAAGATATTTATGTTTGGGTGCAAAGATATATATGTTTGGGTGAAAACAATTTTATGTTTGGGTGCAAAAAAATACAAACCCAAAAGGTACAAAAAAAACAAACACATGTACCAGTGGGCGCTTACTGAGAGCCAGGGAGCGTAAAATTCAATGTAAAACACTTTAAAATGTGTGCTCACTTGCTCTCAGTAAGAACTCACTGGCTATCTCTATAGTATACACACAAATGTTGTGGTTTTTTTTTGAAAGGCAAAAGAACAACATACACATAGGTACATAAAAAATTCCAAAGAAATACATAACACACTTTAATAAAAGAAAAACTGATTGAAATAATTTGTAAATAGTCACACTTTTAAAAAGGAAAAAAAATATAGAAACGTAGTTGAACACTTCTCCTTAGTTGTGAAATAAAACAAATTGTCCTCATAGTTGAAATCATCAGCGGGGATCGGCATCTAGAATCAAATGATTATGTAATGTAATAAATAAATATGGATATGCCATATTTCAAATATACATAAGTATGTATGTAATTACCAATATTAATTACGATTTCTTCCTTGTCCAATAACATATTTCCATTCACCTTATTGATTCAATTATAAAATTTCCAATTATAAAATGTATTGGGCATTTAATTTACTAAAAAGCACAATTTCTTGAAGAAAACACAAAACACTGATTTATTCACTCCCTTTACCGTCTTGACTCTACAAAGGCAACTAAAACACTGAAGAAAGAAAAAAAATATAATTCATAACATTTCTTCTTTTCTTCTTCGCCAGCTAAGATGGTTAACAACAACAAAACAAGAAACACACGAGTTTGACGCATACATGCCACCAAAGCCCCCTTCTTCGCTTCTACGTCTTCTATTATACAATACCCACAGCCGCGAGAGCACTGTTATTGCTCTCGTTGACAAACATCCTCTCTCCACCCATGAAAAAAATGTTCTAACATAAAAAATATGTTTTACCCAAACATATCAAATTGAGATATGTTACAAAATGTTGCAAACATATATTTGTTTGCAACCGGTCCCAAACATATATTTGTTTGGATCCAAACATATTTCTAACATAAATTTTTCTGCGTGTAGAAACATCGTTGAACGCTTCTCCTTAGTTGTGAAATAAAACATATTTTCCTCAAAGTTAAAATCATCAGCGGGAAATCGGAAGACGTGGACCTATACTGATAATTCTTTTCTGGAACATTTTATAACCCCATGAGAGACTAAATAACAAATGTCAGTCATTTCGGTGGGATATTAACGTCACATCCTTCACAATTATGAAAATCGGGAGGTACCGTTCTATGGGGGCTATATCGAAACGTATATTTATACCGACGAAATACCAAATCTCAGCCATTTCTGTTTTTTGTTGTGGCCACAACCCTCAAAAAAAGGAAAATTGGGAGGTACCGTTCTATGGGGGCTATATGAAGGCGTGGATCTATACCGACAAATTTCATATGGAAAGTTTTATAACTCAAATGAGGACTTAATACCAAATTTCAGCAATATCGGAGAAATATTGAGGCCACAACCTTCAAAATACCGGAAATCGGGAGGTACCGTTCTTTGGGGCTATATGAAGGCGTGGACCCATACCAACAAAATTCTGGGTGAAATTTTTATATTCCCAACGAAGGCTAAGTACCAAATTTCAGCCATTTCGATGTGATAACGAAGCTAAAACCTTCAAAATACCGAAAATCGGGTGGTAGGGTTCTATGGGGGCTGTTTTAAGGCGTGGGCCTGTACCAAAAAAATCTGTGGGAAAGTTTTTTACCCGAACGAAGACTAAATACCAAATTTCAGCCATTTCAATGGATTATTGTGGCCATAACCTTCAAAATACCGAAAATCGGGAGGTATCGTTCTATGCGGGATATATGAAGGCGTGGACCTGTACCGAAAAATTTCTGGGGGAAAGTTTCGTACCCCCAACGAAGTATAAATACCAAATTTCAGCCATTTTGGAGTGATATTGAGACTACAGCTTCAAAATACCGAAAATCGGGAGGTACCGTTCTATGGGGGCTATATGAAGGCGTGGACCCATACCAACAAAAATCGGGGGGAAAGTTTTATACCACAAATGAACAGTTAGTACCAAATTTCAGCCATTACGGTGTGATAATGAAGCTAAAACCTTCAAAATACCGAAAATCGAGTGGTACCGTTCTATGGGCGCTATATCAAAACGTGGACCGATGTAGCCCATTTGCAATACTAAACATCCTAGGAGTAATAGAAACTTTTTTACCAAATTTGAAAAGCTCTATCTTAAAAATTGGGAGCTGTATCTTGATTTCAACAGATGTACGGACGGACGGACGAATATATATACTTTATAGGGTCTCCGATGAATATTTCGATGTGTTACAAACGGAATGACAAATTTAATTATACCCTCTATATTATGATTGAGGGTATAATAAATAGGTACATCCATATTTCAAATATACATATCGTCACAATAAATGCCCGAAGACGTAATCCACATGAAAATCGAAATAAGTGTTTTGATGGAATCTGATACTACATAAAGCTAAAATACATGCTCTGGAAAAATTTCAAGTTTCTACGTTCAAAAATAACGATCCGATTCAAGAAATGGCATTTCGGAAAATGGGATAACATTGCTGATGTTGTTGTTATGACGGATCCCAAAACCAAGCGTTTTTGCGGTTTCAGTTTCATTACTTACTTCAATTACTCTCTTTGACAAAAATCCTCTCTCTACCAAAAAAAAAAAGATATTCAAACATAAAAAATCTGTTGGTACCCAAACAAAATAATTGTTTGGACACAAACAAATTATGTTTGGATCCAAACATATATTTGTTTGCAACCAGTCCCAAGCAAATATTTGTTTGGATCCAAACATATGTCTAACATATATTTTTCTGCGTGCACTTACACATGTACTTTGTAAGTACAAAGCTGATGTTATCGCTCTAAAGCACAGTGGATCCACATGTATGGAGAAAGTGTTCAAAAATATTTCCAGTGTAAATATCAGGCTAATGCGCTGGTTACAGCTTTGTGCTGCTGCGAAGATTATTTTAAGAAACAATGGGCGCAGCATTCTCCCCTCTTGCCCCTCTGGAGGGGGTATAAGGTATGAATTGTTTTAGCGGTTAAAAGACCGATATTTTTGTCTGAAAAGTGGTAAATTTTTTAATACAGATCTTATAGCATTTTTCCTCGGAGAAACATACCACCCACGTAAGTTATATTTGGAAGAAGAATTCTTGACCTTTCCATTGATGCCAATTATGATAATGTATGTGTTCAGATAACAGAGTTATCTCCCAATATACCCATAGAAACCATATTCTAAGGCAGCTTTGGTCTGCGACCTTTTTTATTTTATTGACATGTCTGAAGAGCATTTTAAACATTCTTCTTCCTTTCCCCTCTGGAGGGGGTATACGGTAAGAATTGTTTTATGCTGTTAATACAAAATGACACGAACAAAGGTCCCGATTATCTTATGATGCAAAAATAGGCTTGGGAAAAGAAAACAATTCCAAAACAACATAAAATCCAACCAATTTAGCGGATTTAAAAAATCAACATTTTTGTCTGAAAATTGGTCAAATTTTTAATATAGATCTTATAGCGTTATTCCTGGAAAGCACCTACCACCAACGTAAGACTAATTTGGAAGAAGATTTCATCATCTTGCCACTGATACCAATTATGTTAATGTACGTGGTCAGATAACAGAGTTATGCGCTAATATATCCATAGAAACCCTATTCTAGGGCAGCTTTAGTCAGCGGCCCACCATTTATAGTCTGGCACTAGATGGCAGCTGATTTTAATACTGAATAATCTTAAACCAATGACCTACTTTGGAAAATTATTCCCGAGGTGGGCACTGGTGGGCATCATGACTCAAACCTTAGGTCAAATTTAAGTATTTGATCGAATTGGCATTACAAAATACACTAAGAAAATATGCAGCTAACTAGAATTCCCCAACACGCTAAAACACTATTTTTTAATGAAAACTAAGCATTACCTTCTCCTTCAAAATCCACTATAATATTTTATTTAGTTTCGCGATATTTTTAATATATTTACTTGCACTTAAAATATAGGTTGTACTCACAACAAAAAATATTAGTCAAATGTTCCAACATTAGAAGCAATTCTTAAGAAGGTCGCGTTCGAATGAAACAAAAACTAATATATTTTTAGAAAGATCCATGTGATAGCTGTCAGAGTTGCCAGATGTTGTACCAAAATTTTGACATTCATTTTTTTTATTTTTGGCCAATGTGTGGATCCATTGTGCATGGTGGGGTTAAAACAGCAAATAATCGACTGAAAAACAATAAGGTAGACGAAGCTGATGGGATGTCTGGACTTATATGGCAAAAAATCAATACGAAAGCTGAAATTATGAAAGGCTTATGATTCTAAAGTCTTTATCATGTTCGTGACTGCTATAATATTGGTTTGCTCTTCGATGGTTGTAGCCGGGCAAGTGCGTCGTATATAACTTTACTTTACTTAGTCTGGCTACACCTTCGCTGCCTAGCTATACCTTTTCCCAGGAATCCCTTTAAGAAATCGTCCATGGATTTTATTACCCTGTAACCACGACACACTTCGCTACAGTTGAATTGCGGCACAGGAGATTCGTCAATTGTAAAAACATGTTCCAAAACTTGCTCAGAAAACTTAGTTTCTATTTTCTATAGGGAATAGTTTCCCTTGTTGTCGTTGTCCATGGCAACCATTAAGTTGTCCTTAACGGATCGTTTTATTGTTGTAGAAGGATCGTTTTATTGTTGTAGAAGCCGCGGTATTATGCTTTAGTGACGTCCTCTTAGGTATTTATGTCCTCTGTCCGGGAATGTTCTCACTTGTGTATACATACATAGATGGTCGATTTGAGAGATTTTGGCTTCCTTAATTCAACAAATTTGGTATAAGTGAGCTTGTCCGCCTCATCCTGTTCGTGCAATGTACCATTGGCAGGAGTGAACGTTGATGTTTGATGCAGGTCTTTCCAAACTTCGGACGGACTTTGCTTTAGACCCTCCATCATAGTATGGTAATTAGTTTAGCATCCGCAATAATTGAGCTACAACGCTATGTTTTTGCACTAGAATGTATTTTTTACATTGGTTCACGTTTTGGAATAGTCCACATATAACGGTACAACGATTTCAGGTATTTTGAGGTTTTTAGCTACATTTTCAGGCCAAATTAGCTACAATTTTGCATTTAGGGTTCCAAATTTCCAAAAAATTTATCTTCCAAAAATTCTCCACGTTGTGGTATAGAAACCCCATGTAACTGTACCGCTCGATTTTGGGTATTTTTAAGTTGTTAGTCGATCTAATGATCTAAAATTAGGTATTTGTGGACATTGCACAGTGGTGGCACTTACATGGGAAGGTGTGACAAAAATACTTATAAATATTATATCGAACTGAAATTGTTCTCAATGTGTCATAGTGGCCTAAAAACACTATAAGTAAAATATAGGGGTACTAGGTCCAAAATTTCGGGTGGTTGCCATGTAATGAAACATTCTGAATTAAAATATATTTTACTGTTACCAACATATTTTTCAACCGAATTTGCTGTAATCCGGTACCAAGAATTTTTAATGCATAGCAAACCTCCCTCCGAAATGTTGTCAGTATTGGTCCATTATTTGGTATACGCCCCATATGATTTTTATATCGATTTATTTAGGCAGATGTCAACCAAACCCAGCAAAAATCCTCATTACAAACCTCCTTTCCCACCCATTATTTTAACAAGGGCATGTCGCGCGAAATATCTGGTTATTTTGTAACCACTGAACAAAGTAGTATGTAACCACTGAAATAAGTAGATACTGAGTAGATTCTGACTACTTATTTCAGTGGTTACAAAATAACCAGATATTTCGCGCGACATGCCCTTGTTAAAATAATGGGTGGGAAAGGAGGTTTGTAATGAGGATTTTTGCTGGGAATATTCTAAGCGAATATGTACTTATAATGAACTCAGACTTCAGAATACCATCTTATAAAGAAATGTCATATCGGTCCACTTTTGACCACAGCCTCCATATAGGGTTATCATCCTTTTCTTGGTACTTTATAAGATTTAAGCACATTTGTCGCAGAATTACTTGTAATAATGTATTTTTGGTTCTCAGTACGGGAAAAATTTCCACTTTTTAGCGTGGTCCAATATTAGGGTGTTCCAAAAATAAAATAAGTTAATTGTTAAATTGAATACCCCTTTGGTTTTTTTCTTTCGCGAGTTTTCATTACAGCTCTAAGGTATCGCTAATAGCACAAAAACCATTATATTGAAACTAAATGTAAGCAAGGGTAGTAAAATTACTTAATAATATTCCAAAAAATATAAATTCAGCAACTAAAAAAGGGAGTTAAACATTTGGTCATAAATGCGAAAACCTCAAATTTCCGCAAAAAGTCCATACAGTTTTGAAATTAACAGGCGCTAAGCTTCAGTTTGATACTAGTGGCCATTGGTGCGAATTTACATCTATGTTTAATATTTTCATTTGGACCGATATTATAACCAAAATATATGACAACCCTTGCAATTTAGAAGAATTTTCATAATTAGAAAAATTAAGCTAAGGTAATTTACTAAAAGATTCAACTTAAGTTAAGGCGTTAAAAACAGTCCTTTGTTTCATAAGTTCGCTTAGAATATAACCATTCGTTCTTATTTTTAAATAAAATTTTTTCTTCAAAATTAGTCATGTTTGTGAAGCTTTATCTCCTTAAGAACCGCGAAAAATGGAAAAATAAGTTGAGTTTCGAAAAATTTCTAATGTTTTGAAGCGATTTCAATTTTTATATTTTTAAAACGATATAATGATTTTCTTGATTTTATCGTTGGGGACATCCACTGTGCATTGGTATATCCGAAAAAATTCAATATAAGGGTATACAAATTCGGCCGGGACGATTTTTTACTTCTTGTTTTTTGACAATCATATTTCCACCTCACAGTCTCGCGACAAGACCCTCCTTCTATCTAAACAGGGCTTGGGATCCGCTACGACGAAGATACAAAATATAGACTTACCTTTAATTTAACTTTTAATAATGCTCCTGCCCACCAAACATCTCCTGTGTACGGTCATGTAGTCAGTCAATTGATATAAGTTTGACAGTCAACTTTTAGTTCGCCAGCGGATGTTTTTTTATTTGAATTGTACTGACGAGTATCTCAGCTTGGGTTGGGTGCGTTCCAACAATGAAGACATTCCGAGCTTCAAAATATCCCCTATTGCTTTACTAATTTCCAATTTATGGAATTTTATTTCCATGTCAGATATTTCTGCTTCTGTTGGACATATTCCAATGAGAGAACTTGATAATGAAACTGAACCATCTGAGCTTTAAATTATTACAAAATGTGGAATTTATGGTAAAATAACAGATTTATTGCAAAAGACCCTAAGCTATCACAATTTTAATATTTTGAAGTTTTTACTTTAATGACGAATATCCCTGCTTTTATTTGGTGTATTAAAGACATGTAAAATGCTAATAAAGGGAACTAGCAAAGCTTTCAATCAGTACCAAGTAGATGTCGACAGTAGTCAAATATAAAATTAGAATAATTGCTCAACAAACATTCCATTCCAATATAGCCTTTGCTCACTTGTTCATATTTAGTTTTTTTCTGTCACTGTCTATTTCTTCAAATCTCTTATATATTTTAGAAAAAAGAAAAAACAAGAAAATGCCTGACCATGTTAACCCCTGCATTTGTAAACATTTGTGAAGGGTTATACTTGCTGTGTTTTTTTACACCACGAAGGGTTTAATTTAAATTTAATTGATTTGCTTGGCAAATGTTTGTAATTACAAAAGTTCACATTCCATAGGCGAGTCGGAAATTCAAAACAAGTATTAAAAAACACAAAAAACGACCCGCATTTTGTTCTCGACTTAAAGGGGTAAAATAAAGTATAATACCCTATGGTGGTGTCAGAAATATATTGCTGAATTTTGGAGATATTTTAACACAGCATTACCCTTAAATTCAAACAAATTTGCGGTAAATACCAAAAAGAATTGAAAAAGCCTAAGCATTCCTGGCCAAAGGCGCGTAAGTAGTATGAGAATGAGGATACTCTTTTAATGTTTTTTTTTTATTTCATTTGATTTACAATAAAAAGTACTTCTCCTCTTCATACAGTCAAGCAAAAATATTTAATTGTGGGTATTTAAACAAAGGATGATATAATTTTTTCTGTAAACGGACAGCGAGTTGCTAATATTTAATATGCTTTTTTTTAATTTCAATAAATTCAAATGGTTTTGAAAACAAAGATAACAAATTCGTTTGACCCATACCAAAAATGCATTTAAAATCCAATTTGAAAATATTTGGTTTGAATTGTGTAATTAAATGCTCCTTAACGTTTTTTCAAGAGTTCTTCGCAATATGTACAGGAAAGTAAAAGGGTTTAATGCAGAGTGGTTTGCAGTTGTTGTTTTACACACATGGCTGTATCATTGCCGATGTGAAAGCTATTCAAATTATTTGATCAAGTCATTCTCATTGTTTTTATACCCTCAGCATTTATGCTAACGAGGGTATATACACTTTCAAAATATGCCTCATCGAAATAATGGTTTTAGACCCCAAGTATTTTTGGACGAAATGTGTTTCAGACAATTTGGAGTCGATTGAGCAATGTCCGTCCGTCTGTCTGTCTGTCTGGCTGGAGCGCACGATAACTCTCGAACGGATGAACCGATGCGGTTCAAATTTTAGCTTTCGTAATATTTTGCCCAAACTTAGTTTAAGTTCGAAGATGAGCTATATCGGTCCACTCCTTCCGGTACCTCCCCCACGAAAGTTCGAAAATGTTCGGAAAATTTGTGCGCACGATAACTCTTGAATGGAGTAACCGATTCCATACTTTGCCCATCGTGGAGCGTGTACCAGACTTAGATCATGTTTGGAAAAGTTCAGTTTAGGACCATCTCTCGAATTGCTTTGATTTTTGCTTTAGCAACTTTATTCACTGCCCTCCATACGACGGTATAAGTTTCATCAGGGGCAAGTCCATACTTCCTGAGAAAATAGCCTGAAAGTTGCAAAAAAAACCCTTATGACACCGTGTGAGGAGGTTGGAGGGCAAAATAAATCTTGAACAGGTCTGCCGATTCGGTCCAAAGTTTGGCCTTAGTAATATTTTGTCCAAACATAGTTTAAGTTCGAAGATAAGCCATATCGGTCCACTCCTTCAGGTACCTCCCCCACAAAAGTTCAAAAATGTTCGGAAAAATTGTGCGTACGATAAACTCTTGAAGAGAGTGGCCGATTTGGACCATACTTTACACATCTTAATATATCTACCAGATATAGATCAGGTTCAAATATGGGACTATATTTGTCCACTCCATCTGGTACCTCCCACACAAAATATCGGATACATGTTCACTTTAAGACCTGCTTTCGAGTCACTTTGATTTTTGTTGAAGCAACTTGCATTCGCTGTTGTAAAAAACCCCTATGGTACCAATTCTTTTTAGTATCTCCTCCGCAAAACTTTTGATCTCTAATCCTAATCAACATTTTTGTAAGTTCAAACGCCCAAAATTCCCTAAATACATGCGTTTTTTGGGAAAAAATTGTTTCAATATACACAGGCTGAGGGTATATCTCTGTCGGCAAAGCCGACTGATACTTTTTTACTTGTTTTTATACCCTACACCACCTTGTGGTAAGGGGTATTATGTCTTTGTGCATTAGTTTGTAACATGCAAAAGGAAACGAGATAGACCCATAGTTTCTTTTAGGGATATACATAGAATCACTTTCTGAGTCGATTTACGCATGTCCGTCTGTCTGTCCGTCTGTCCATGTATTTTTGTAAACAAAGTACATGTCGCATTTATTGTCCGATTCGCATGAAAATTAGGGAAGATAGTTTTTTTTGGCCAAAGGACGAACGCTATTTATTTTGGTAAAAATCGGTTCAGATTTGCATATAGCCCCCATATATATCTTCGCCCGATTTAAGGCATTTGGTGTACGAAACACGCTATATATGTCCGATTTCAATGAAATTTGGAATGTGCGAAGGAATTTAGTCTAGAAATAAGTGTGCCAAATTATATAGAAGTCGGTTCAGATTTGGATATAGCCCCCATATATATTTTCGCCCGATTTTAGGTATGCACGAAACGCGCTATATATGTCCGATTTCAATGAAATTTGGAATGTGCGACGGAATTTAGTCTAGAAATAAGTGTACCAAATTATATAGCAATCGGTTCAAATTTGGCTATAGCTCCTATATATATTCTCGGCCGATTTTAGGTATTTGATGCATGAAACGCGCTATATATGTCCGATTTCAATGAAATTTGGAACGTGCGACGGAATTTAGTCTAGAAATAAGTGTGCCAAATTATATAGAAATCGGTTCAGATTTGGATATAGCCCCCATAAATATTTTCGCCCGATTTAAGGCATTTGGTGCACGAAACACGCTATATATGTCCGATTTCAATGTAATTTGGAATGTGCGACGGAATTTAGTTTAGAAGTAAGTGTGCCTTATTATATAGAAATCGGTTCAAATTTGGATATAGCTCCCATATATATTCCCGGCCGATTTTAGGTATTTGATGCACGAAACCCGTTATATAAGACCGATTTCAATAAAATTTGGAATGTTTGCCGGGATTTGGCCTAGAAATAAGTGTGCCAAATTATATCGAAATCGCTTCAGATTTGGATATAGCTCTCATATATAGTTTAGGCAAATTTGAGGTATTTGATGCATGAAACACGCTATATATGTATGTCCAATTTTGATGAAATTTGGACTATGTGACAGAAGTTGGTCTACAAATAAATGTGAAAAATTATATCGAAATCTGTTCTGATTTGGATTTAGCCCCCATATATATTTTACATATTCACAGGGTATTATATAGTCGGCCCCGCCCGACTTTGATCCTTTCCTTACTGGTTTTTTATTGCCCAATTGATATTCGTTGTTTGTGTTCAGAGCAGTAAGCTTGTGTTCCGGTTATCGTTTATAACGAGTGTACGATGGTACACTTTCAAAGTTGGCGAGATGCTAATGGAGAATTTTGCCATGAATTATTGATTGGCACCCAGTAAAATATCGGATCTTCTAGTTATTAATAATTACATTACATTTAGTTGTTGTAACAGTTCAGCTGGAATCGAGGTTTTTGCCTGAAGAATATATTAACCCACTTCGTATTTAGTGTTCGTTTTTTCGAACAGTAAAATCATCTTTTATTAAAAAATATTTGTTAATGAAAAAGGAAAAATTTAAAACAAGTTTTAAAAAGAATCCCTTTAAAACTGCCCCTCCCCTGTTTTCTCAAGAAGTATAGACTTGCCCCTGAAAAAACTTTTACCGTTGCAATTGAGGCAGCGAATGCTAGTTGCTTCAACCAAAATCAAAGTGATTCGAGAGCAGAACTTAAAGCGAACATTTCCGAAATTTTGTGTGGGAGGTACCCGAAATAGTTGACAAATATAGTCCATATTTGAACCTGATCTATATCTCGTTGATATATTAGGATGTGTAAAGTATGAACGAAATCGGTGATTTCCTTCAAAATTCATCGCGCGAACAATTTGTCCGAACATTTTTGAGCTTTTGTGGGGAGGTACCTGGAGGAGTGGACCGATATGGCTTATCTTCGAACTTATGCTAATATTTTGGACCGAATCGCCAGATCCGTTCGAGAGTTATCTTGCGCTCCAACCACTACACACGGTGTCATAGGGGGTTTTTGTTCCTTTAGGATATTTTCTCAGGAAGTATGGACTTGCCCTTGATGAAACTTGTACCGCCGTATGGGAGGCAGTGAATAGAGGTTCCTACATCAACAACCGACGCGATTCGCTAGCTAGTCCTAAACTGAACTTTTCTGAAATTTTGTGTGGGAGGTACCCGAGGAGTGGGCCGAATGAGTCCATATTGAAACACCATCTAAATCTGATAAAAATTTCACGATGTTCAAAGTATGGACCAAATCCATTACTCCCTTTAAGAGTTATCGTGCACACATTTTCGAACTTTTGTGGGGGAGGTACCGGAAGGAGTTGATCGATATAACCCATCTTCGAAGTTAAACTAAGTTTGGACAAAATATTACGAAAGCCAAATTTTGGACTGAATTGGTTGATCCGTTCGAGAGTTATCGTGCACTCCAGCCAGCCAGGCAGACAGACGGACGGACATTGTTAAACAATTCCAAATTGTCTGAAACATATTTGGGGTCTAAAACCATTATTTCGATGAGGCACATTTTGCCCGTATGAAAGTGTATATACCCTCCTTAGCATAAATGCTGAGAGTATAAAAATTTGTCTCGGGAAGAAATGGGTTAAGAAAATGGGAATATATATTAATTATTTGCGTGCACTTTAGTTGATTTTGACCTTCATGTTCTGCTTCATTTCTGACATAATAAAAATTAAAAAAAAAAATAAGAAGGAAAGGGCAAACGGATATTTGCATATCACTCGCGTGGAAAAAGGTGGTGAGATATGTTACATAGGAGTTCAACCTTTCACAAATGACATCAAGGAAAGTACCCGACGCCAAGATCAATCATTCGCGTACCTTACGATGTAAACAGTTAAACATTTCCGGAAATATCACTCCACCTTGGGGATTGATCCTGAATTCCACATACGACTGGCGTCCACACATATAATTGATTAACCAATGTTTGAAACTTGGCCGTTTTAAACTGACCTCAAACAGCGGGGAGTGTTTGACAGTATCAAAGTTTCTTTGATAGGTCGAGCGCCACCATCACTGATCTATTGCACGACTTGCTCTGGTTGAGCTGATGCTGATGATCAGCAACTCGATATATATTTAGAAAGCTGGGGAAATCGGTATGTAGGATTCAACTTTGTCTCAGCACGAACCAAAAAAATCAGAAAGCAGGAATTCCGGGATATGTTGCTCCCATCATAGAAAAATGATACAAATAAAAACATATGTTTTTACAGTAGGGCGACCCAACAAAAAAAAAAAAAAAACATTTTTTGGAACTCCTACGAAATCGCTCTACCGGTCACATTTATTTACCAATCGTTAAAAAAATTTTACCAGTTCATTGATGTGGCTAAAAACGAATCCTACAGAATTTTGTGAAATCCCACGGCAGCGGGTTCTTTCGTACCGGATTGACCCGAAACCATAGTGTTTCTGCCAGCGGGTGCCAACCCAGCATCAAACCTGTGCTTCACATATGTATGTGTCTATGCTGCTACAACAACAACAACATTTTGTACATAATAGCGCCCAAATTACATATTTTCCACGGTACGTCGTTCGTTCTCTATTCGTTGTTCGACCCATAACAACGAATAAATTACTTATTTCCCCACACAAAATTCTATGAACGAACGACGATTTTGCTACGTTGCACAGTGCGAAATTTGGGAAGTTTAGTGGAACTTTAAGTGATTTTCAAAGAAATGAAATTAATTAAACTTTTATTGAATTCGTTAGCTAAGTACTCCACTGCAAATGGTCTATACTCAGTTTGCCGATTTACTCCACGAAACGACTAAAAAATGCAATTAAAGTTGCATTTTTGTTTAATATATATTTTTTTTGTAAGAAATGTATTTTTGATTCATTAAAAATGGAGTAGCGCGGACAAATGGTAAGTCAGTATGCCATGATTTATTTTTCTTAATATTTTACAAAATAATTATGATATTTTACTCTTTAAAAAATGCAAAAAACACTTATTGTTTACGTGAAATTTTAGTCGGAAAGAAGTGATTTTTTGACGTTTTCAAAATTGTAATTTTTTATTTTCCGTGGTCATTTCAAAAGTGAATTACGTACATTCACGTGTTATGATATATATAATCTGAAAGATTGGATTCTCCTCTGTTCGCAGAGCTAAAAAACTGGTGCGGTATCGCGCGGTCTTTGGAGATATTCAAGATATTCTAAAAAGACTTCGGGAATTTCATTCAGTTGCATTTTCCAAAAGTGGAAGGTAATCGCGACAATGAACGCCATTGTTGACTGTGTTTTGAAGAAATGGACTCACTAATTCTAACAGTGATAATTTCTGTAAAATTAAGAAACCTATCGCAATTTTTCATAGTTTTGTCCTCTAAATGTGGGTGATTTACATATAGTGCAACATATTTAGATGCTGCGGTGCAAATACCAAAATACGTTAAAAATTGTAAAGCAGTGCAGACATTAACTTGATCTGAAAGACATTATTAACACAATTAATGGTACAGACCTGCTGAATGGACCAATAAACATTATAGATACAAATGAAAACAAAAAATATTGACATTTTACTCCTTAATAGATGTGTAGGGTTGTGGGGCTTCACCCAGAAGTGGACCTATGTTGACAGCTTTTGTGTGAGGAGGTTTTTTATTCGCTAACATCTTAAAATTTACATTTGCATCAAAATCGGCTGCAATTTTTGTCTTTAACCTTTAAAATACCCAATATGAGGGAACCCGGCATGTGGGGCTATTCCAAAACACGAACCTATATTGAAAATATTTTGTACAAAAGTTTTCTATCCGCTGAAAACTCTATATACCAATTTGCATCAAAATCGATTGAAAAATGAATGTAAAACGTAAAAACGGCAGCCATCGTTACATGACCGCTAAAGGAAACCGCGGGTCTATGTGGCCCAATTTGAGTCCCACGCTGTCCACTAATATAAGAAACATTTGTGAAAAATTTTAGGAATCTACACCTTTTCCTTTAAAAGTTATTAGTAAAGTTCCTCTAAAGTGCTCATATTTCGCACTGTGCGTTGTTCGATTATGCCTTGTTCAGACTGACGGTAATTCGCTCTCTATTCGTTGTTCGACCCCAAATTACGATACAATTACTTCATTTCCCATACAAAATTTTGAGAACGAACAACGATTTTTGTACATTGTTCAATTTAAATTACTCTCAGAACGACGATAAAATGTGTCCCATCTCTAACAAATGAGAGAATTTATCAAAATAAATTAATTATGACAGGAAAAATAAAAAATTAAAAATGTATTAAAAATCCAAACCTTTTTAGAAAAACTGCAAAATATGAATGAAAAGTAAACGGCTTAACGACTAGTATACATTCAAATCATAGCAAATTTTGTCTTCTCTTTCACTGCAGTTACATTTCTTGTCCATCGTTTCAAATTCGCGTACAAATTTAGAAACAAAAATCAAATGCATGCCGGAAAGTCTGTATACCAAAAAGTTATTTTGGAAGGTCTCTCTCTCGTTAATTTTTAAAATAGAAAAAATTGAAAATATGCTGAAAACAACAAAAATGTTGAGAAAAAATAGAAAACATGAATGAAAATAATATAATTTAATATTGAATAGATATCTGGAAGAAGGACAAATATTTTTTCAGCTCATATAAATTAATTTTACTCGTCTTTTGGCTGAAACATTCTTTAAAATCAGTAAACAAAAACTATGAAAATATGAATCATGTTGCTATGAATTGTGTACCATGTCGTATGAACGTGTTAATTCGTGTACGTAATTATGAGAACGAACGACGTGATTCAAATGCTGGTATGAACATGGCATTAGAAATACTCTCTGAACGACGAATAAGTACATATGTATGTCCCATCCCTAACCCAACCTTTACACATGCCAGTGACAGTTCGAAAAATTCAATACATACACAATATTTTACTACCACAATTACATTTTTTGAATTGTCGACTCCACTGGCACTAGATTTTTCATGCCAGCAAAATTTTGAGCTGTCTGCCAATGATATGTCGAAAATGAAAAAAAGAGTTGCCGAGACTATTTTTTAATCCATGCACATTTTTGTTTCTTTTAAGAATGCAAAGATTTAATGCATATTTTCATAAAGATTAGGAAACACAAATAATACGTCTTGGAAGCTGCAATATATTAGTGGTTTGTAAAGACATAATTTTGATGTTTTTCATGCAAATATAGGTTGATATATAATTTCCCCTCTGGGATTATACAATATTGAAAAGGCGGCAATACCAGATTCCTTATGTTTATGATTGAAAACAATCTTTTTAAAACGAAATAAAATAAAAATAGTAAAATATGTTGTGAATTGTGTTTTAAATCTGAAATATAATGCAATTTTGTGTGTTATATGCGGCTTAAAATAATTTTGGAATTGAACTTGCACTGGCATGTGTAAACACACAAGAAAACTGTATGCCAGTCGAACACTTTTTCGGAATTTTCGAGTATAATACATGTACTCAATTGGCACCAATTTACTGGCATGTGTAACGGAAGTGTAACAAATGAAAGAATTTATCGAAAAAATTAATTATGGCATGTCTAAATTCAAAATTGAAAAATTTTTTGAAAACACAAAAATTTTTAGAAAAAATGAAAAAGATGAATGAATATTAATGATCGACCAGCAGTTTTGTTGCAAGCGATTGCAGCAGTGACCATGTCCCGGAAGCGGTGATTGGTAACTCCTCTGAATCCTTACCATCCAGTTTTTCGATTGTTCGAAAAAGTATCGAGGTCAGAGGTTATTAAGTCGGGTGGTCTGTTTAAGGAGACGATGATCGGAAGATGGACAAGTCATTTATCAGACCGGTTGACTGAATAGTGATGTCTGGCGAGCTGTGGCAACCTCCTCTTATCAATTTGCTCGTCAGCTCTGTACTCCTTTTGTTATTGCATAAGATGCCAAAGCTCATGGTGAGCATTAAAGTCTCTTAGCAACGGAGGGTTATCAACCACCAACAGCGATCTATATAAAGCAAGGCACAGCTATTCATAGGCGGTATGTACATGTTCACCAACTCTACTTCGGTAGTCCCACACTTTACTGCTACCCCATACATTCCATGTATGGCTCACTCGAGTTAAGCTCAATCAAGATAGGTCTGTACTGGAGAGACTGGTGTACAAGAAGGGCAAGTCCTCCTCGTCCGCTTCTTGTACGATCCTTCCGCGAAAGTTGTAATCATGGTTGCAAACTGCAGGTGACGGTGAGCTTTGACTGATGTATTTCTTGGGCGTTAGATGCTGCATTTGCTCGAGTGAAGCAAACAGCAACATAACTCCTATGCACAGTGGCCAATTTTCCGAAAAACCTGGCCAAAAAATGGGAAAAAATTATAAATTTGCACTAACTAGTTTAAGATTTTTTTCGTAAAATTAGCCACTGTGCCATGGCAGTAATCCTCGAGGCCACTACGACCTGACCAGCCATGCACCCATGCATCCATTCTCTACATTGAAGTTGATTTATGGTGGATGCGGATCCAGTAAGCGGAACAGATCCATGACCAGGGGTTTTTCTATATCCCGGCACGGATCAAAAGAGTTTGGAGATGGCATTGCGGGATATATGGTGAAAAAGAAAACTAACACAAACATATAATTGTCGAAGCGACTGTCCTTGATCGAAGATTTCTCTGAGTGAAATTTGGTACCAAGTCTTCCTTGTGGGTAAAAAACTTTCCCCCAGGAATTTGTCAGCATAGGTACACGCCTTCATTTAGCCCCCATATAACGGTACCTCCCGATTTTCGGTATTTTGAAGGTTGTGGCCTCAATATTCCTCAGAAATGTCTGAAATTGGGTATTTAGTCTTCGTTGGGGGTATAAAACTCTCTCCCGGAAACTTGTCGATACAGGTCCACGCCTTTGTATAGCCCCCATAGAACGGTATCTCCCTATTTCCGGTATTTTGAAGGTTTTGGCTTCATTATTCCACCGAAATTGCTGAAATTTGATATTTCGTCTTCATTTGAGGTATTAAACGTTCCATATGAAAGTTGTCGATATACGTCCATGCCTTAGTATGGCCCCCTCGCTATATCCGGTATTTTGAAGGCTGTGTCCTCAAAATTCCACCGAAATGGCTGAAATTTGGTATTTGGTCTTCATTTGGGGTGTTAAAAGTTCCATATGAAATTTTTCGGTATAGATCCACGCCTTCATATAGCCCCCATAGGACGGTATCTCCCGATTTTCGGTATTTTCAAGGTTGTGGCCACAGCAACCACCGAAATGGTTGACATTTGGTATTTAGTCTTTGCTGGAGGTAAACGCCTTTCTGATTGAAATCCGTCCGTATAAGTCCACATTTCGATATAACCCCCATAGAACGGTACCTCCCGATTTTCGTAATTCTGATGGTTGTTACGTCAATATCCCTTTGAAAGACTGAAATTTTCTAAGCACTTTCCGCCAGAAATTTGTAGGTATGGATCGTTGTTTTGATATGGATCGGTACCTCCCGAATTTCGGTATTTTGAAGGTTAGCCACATTGTTATAGTGAACTTGCTGAAATTTGGTATTTAGTCTTCTTCATAAACGGAAGGAAACTAATTGTTCCATTTGGCTTCAATACAACTCGTGGTGGAGGGTATAACAAGTTCGGCCTGGCCGAACTTAACGCCGTTCTTACTTGTTTTTCACTGACAAAGGAAATATCCGGAGAACTTGAATATTTGACAGTAATGCTTTTAGAAAAGTCTATCTGGTTTGCAATAAGAACAGCAGGTGGATCATGCTTGGCTGATAACTGGTCACAATGCTGTTATCGGGCCGAATGTAGACACTGACGATTACAATTTCAGCATATCCAGTATTAACGGATGTTAGAGTATATCTGACGTCCCGCTGGATGATAAATGCGAGACCCTCACCATGGTCTCTATCTCGATGTGTTTCGATGCTCTTGCAATTCCCAAAACAAATTATTTGGGATGTTGTAATTGAAACCAACTGTGAAATCTTCAGTAAAACCAAATTTGGATATCTCCACTGGGATGAATTACATGGACGAGCCCTGAAATACATACATACATACATTTGTTCCCACAACATCCCCGAAACGACAAGTGAGATTTCTCTCACGCTGATTTATATTGACTCAATGATATGTGACCTACTTTTCATCGCCAAGTCCGAACGGCTTGTCTTGTGACACAACTTATGGAGAAGTTTTTATTGGCTTAAATACTCTGTAAAAGTGAGCCAACATTGCTCTGAGGGGATTTGCCACCACCCAAAATGTTGATGTTCTGGTCAGGGATTGAACCGCAGACCTTCTCAAAGCTTATTACTGCACCACTGAGTTAAGAAATATTAAAGCCCTGAAATATTTAACTGTTATTTCAAATCAATATACTGAGAAGTTGTTTGCCACTGGTAAAAACTGTGATGTTGTCTGACCTAAGAATTAAACTTTGACACTCGACAATAACGTAGTCAAACTTTTATATAAAACTCGGCAATTTCGCTGGTTTAGACATGCTCGAATAAATGAGGTTGCTACACACTAAAAGTAATTTCAACCTGCTGAAGTCTAACCCAAAAGATTAAGGGCAAAACTTCACTCGGTTGCTTTGCTAAGTTGTTTGCATTGAGATCGGCTGCAAGAGCAAACATTTTGTTTTAGTCATCTAAGTAAGTATTCCATATTCGGTGTCTCACATTTAACGTTGGTCCCGTTATATAGTACACAAATGTCAAATGTATTGAGAACGGAGATACTTACATTAAGAAATTGACATACATATGCATGTACATATATTAAGATTAGAACGAAGAATTAGCCTGCTATCGATTGAAATGATGGCTTAATTGTCTTACTAACTGGTGGACAGGACAAAATCCCCATGCCAAAGAGAATTCAATAATTTAAGCTAACAAATTGACATGTTTTTTTCGGATAATGCATCACCACACCCACTAACAAATTAACAGAAACACATACAACGACACAAAAACGATTTACACATCACCAGGGGATTTAGTTGTGAACAGCAGTTTTCTGCTTTTGTTTTTGTGCTATTTTCGGTTGTCATTAGACGATGAAACAAAATATCAAGGAATCAACGAAAATTATATCTAACTAAAAATATTGAAGGTTCCACTACAGTGGTAGGTGGAACTTTGTTTTTATCCCCCACACCCGCACTTCATTCCATACAAAAGTTGATAATTACTACGAATGTCTGTCAGGACATTACTCAGCGAGTATTTCAACATTAGAGAGGGACAAGTAAATTTGCTAACCCCAGCAGAAATATACACTACAAAAGCCAAAGTGTATTTAAACAGTATGCTGGAGTCAATGAGGAGGGGAGTTGGAGCAGGACGGACGATCGTGTATAATGTGAATGGTCCAGTCAAGCGTCACCAAAGCACCAATGCCAACATAAAACCAACAAGTAAAACAAATTGAAATGAAGCGAAAAACTAAAAGTTGTAAATGTGAATGAATATGGAAAAACCAAAACAAAAACTAGCTGAAGAGAAAAATAAAAACTTGAATGTATGTGTGGAAGTACTTAGTCAACACACAAATCCCAAGTGACATGTTAACAGAGGGTTGGATGATGTTTGCAAAATAATACCGATTACCATTGGTACTTTGAAGCTGAAGCATAGATAGAGATAGACAGGCCAAGGACCAAAACGAGAAAATGCCATGAAACCAAACCAATGCAGACAGACCACAATGCCGCCTTTGGTTAGTCTGTCAGTTTGCTCGGTTGCCTTTCGTATGACACCCAAAAAGTCAACGCATGTTGGTGTTTGTAAACTTGTTTTTGGCAATTGCGTTAGTTTTAAGGCCCAAAAAGTTGGATAATTTTCTGTTTTTGTATGAGTGTGTTTGTGTGTGTTGGGATTACGAAGAGAAAGCAAAAATCACTATCTAACTTGGCTAATTTATTTATTACCACCAAACAGAAGTTACATGGACAAAAACTACAAATTAACTAGAAAAACAAATAAACCCAACCAACAGTCAACCGAATGAAAGCAGAAGAAAAACACAAACAAAAACATTGAATAAAATATTCAATGCGAACACTAACTCGCATTTTAGATCACTGATTTTTTAGATTTGTCCCTGTAATCAACAGGGCCACTAGCAACATATTGGTGTTTTTGAGGGAAAACCGGGCCTTACTGAAACTTTCTATACGGGTGGCATTTAACGATTAAAAAGAAAAAAAATGTTGAGAAACCATGAGGCAAATTGACGTCTACACATTTTGAGAAGGTAAAGGGGCTTGATTAGAACAGGGACACTCCATCACCACCAACAAATTTAAATTCGTCAAATATTTGTTGCATATTTTGCTATCATGAGATCACATTTCATCCAATGGACGCTCCCGAAATTATTTTTTTGGAAACGTTGTTGATCAAAATTTGAATAAGGCGCTAAGCTTTAAAGACACCGTGGACTGCCAATTATTTCTGAGGAAACATGCGATACTCTGTGAATCCAATGCAACACATTATTAAGGAAAATGTGTGTCTTGAATCGGCCGGTGATGTTACTGGATAGCTATTCCAAGATGTGGACCTATGCCAATACATTTTTGCGTACAAATCAGGGAATTTGATTGATTTGTAGATGTCCGGGAGCCTATGATCCAGGGATCTAAGGACCAATCAACGCCGTCTTCACGAATAAAATCCATAATCTAATATATAAAAGACAATGTGTGTATGTTCCGTATAGACTCAAAAACTGCTGAACCGATTTTCTTGAAAATTTCAGAGAATGTACAGGAAACACCTGTGGTGAAAATAGGCTATATATTTTTTTGGAATTTCGGATGTGGCGTGTTACCTCCATGCCCTACTTTTTACATATCCAAAACTACTGAACCGATTTTCCTGAAAATTTCAGAGAATGTACAGGAAGTACCCGTGGCGAAAATAGACTATGCATTTTTTTTTAATTTCGGTGGGAGCGGGGTACCTCCCCCAGGCCTTCTTTATATAAACCCCATTTTAACATGGCCACTTTTTAGAGAATTTACAGGGAGGACCCGTGATTAAAATAGGCTATAATCTTTTTTTTTTAATTTCGGAGGGGCGGGGTGCCTCCTCTATATCTCATTTAATAAAAAACGCTATTTGAGCTAAACTGAAATTAACGATTGAATTAATTCTTCCGAACTATTACCCTCTGAACCACCGCGTTCCGAACCAACCTGCTGCGGACTTGCACCCTCCGAACCACCTCGCTCCAAACTTCCACCCTCCGAACCACCACGCCCCGAACTTCCACCTTCCGATCTACCCCGCTCCGAACAGCATTGCTCCGAACTTCCACCCTGCGATTCACTCTGCTTCGAACTTCCATCCTCCGAACCACCCTGCTGCGGACTTCCCCCCTCCGATTCACCATGGTTCGAACTTCTACCTTCCGAACAACTCTGCTCCAAACCACCCTGCTCCGAAGTTCCACCCTCCGAATCACCCTGCTCCGCGGAGTACCTCCCCAATGCCGTATTTTTTAAAAACTCTATTTTGAGAAAGTTAATTTGCGAGGCCATTGTCGTTGTGCCTCCGACCCTAGGGACTCATTTTGGGACCTTAAAACCCGCCCAAAAATGTTAAAACTTCTGAGCCGATTTTCCTACAAATTTCAGGGAATGTACCGCGATAATCCTGGTGAAAATAGGCTGCTTATATGTCCCCTGGTGCCTGGTGAAAATAAACTATTTATCTTGTGGAAATTCGGCAAAGCGGGGTTTGAAAATTAATTCGATAGACAATGGTGGCCGACCACGCCCACTTTTTAAATATGTTATATCTTCAAAACTTCTAAATCGGTTTCCATGTAATTTTCAGATGATGTACAGGGATGGCCCTTGGATTCCTAAAGGCTATAAATTTTGTTAAATTTCGGAGGTGCGGGTTATACCCTGCGTCCTATTTTTTAAATACGCTATATATGTAAAGTTTGCAAACCATAAGACCCGACCACTCCAACTTTCTTAAATATGTTACAAATTAATGTAAATACCAGGTGGTATGCGTAGCGAAGCTTTGGTCTTATTGGAAAGCAAGTACTTAAGTTAGAAGGCAACATATCGATAGCTATAGCTTCATCATATATATAAGATATACATACATTATAAGAAGGTGGATGGAGAACACAGCTGTCCTTAAGTTGCCACTGGACATTCATGTGAATGAAGGGCTCATATGCAATATTAAATATAAGATATCACCTGGAACGAATTTACGATGGCACATAGTAATTTAAGAAGCAATTAACCTTTAGATTTCAGACAAACACTTCCAATTATACTATTTCAGCAGATGCATTTATTCATGCCTCAAGTCATCAGCTTTTTGGCGGTATGTTAAAATTGCATATCGACAGAAACAAATCTGAAGATTTTTTATTTATAGTCACTTGCAGATCCCGACTATTTAACGATGCAAGAAAACTACAATTGCTGACTTAAGGTAACATAAAACTGTTTCAGGGGCCTGCAACGTGGACCGGGTCCGCTAGTAGTTTATATATTACAATTTCACCACTTGGTAGTGATTTTTGGAATTTTCTTGTTAATCCACACATCTAGAATGAAACAAATAAGAACGGCCCTCCACCACGACCTGTAACTCCCACTGACATTTAATGTGTTTAATGTGTTAAAATTTGCTATGTACCAAACTATAACACATTCCGCCGTAGCCGGTCCCACGCCCGGTTCAGAAAGAATGAGGAAACGAATAGATGGATGCATTTACAAGGGAGTAAGAGGACGCAAACGAACAAGGCTCACCCCTTATTACGCCTCAAAATCCAATAAAGGTTGTGCTCTGGGACAATAACTCATGGAAAAACTCGATAACTCCTGAAATTTCTTGGGAGTTATGTTCGCTACGTTTTCGCAGAAATAAATCCACAAAAATTGCGGACATAACGCACAAAATATTTCGAAGAAATCTTTGCAAAGACAAAGTAAATGTGGTTCGCGTAGCCGGATTTAGTATCTCTCAGGGACGTATGCAAGTGGGAAGGGGCCCTGGGACAAATGAAGAAAAAATAATTCTTCTGCTTAAAAAAAACTAAACTAAACTAAAATTTGCAATATGTAGCATACCCACTTGATTTTTTTCCTATCGTCAACAATCGTAAGAGGAAATAATTATGTGTATAACACTGTGCAACACTAACCATATTCTGACACCGCAGCATGATAAAAGACCAAGAACAAGGTGACACGTGTCTCGCCGTTTTTCGTATCTCATCATCTTTCACGGTTATAGGCCTCCAAAAGTGTGAGGCTTCGATGTAAAAATGGTCATTTAGCCAGGGCTATATTGAATATTTTCAAAAGTGTTTTGCTATTTTTACCATTAAGAACCGTTCATAGACATTTCGTATGTTTCAGAAAGTTGTTTATTGATGCTTTTGCCACACTATTGTGGTTGATTGTTTTCTTTAATTTCGATCGAAGCCGAGAAAAGAGGATAAAATCGCAATTGTTTTGCTATTTTGACCATTAAGATCCGTTCTTGCTGAGTTCCTATATTCTAGAAAGATGTTTATTGAGATCTGAGGTACATTTATGTATACATATATGTATGTATGGTTGTCTGTTTCAAATTTCATCGGTTTAATAGCTGTATAACAAAACTTGAAAAACAATTTTAAAAGAAATTGGACCATGGCGATTTTGACCTTACAGATGAAGTATATTGATCACATGTGTTCACAATTTTTGTTCTTTAAGACAAAATCTACAACTTTGCCTCTGAGATTAATTCAAATTTCCTAACGGTTTGGACGATATAGTCCTGACTAAATGACCCTTTTTACATCAAAGCCTCAAACCTTTGATAGGGATAGGGAAAAACGGCGAGACACGTGTCTTCTCATTTTTGGTGTTCCATCACACTGTGGAGTCAGAATATGGTTAATAAAACATGACTCAAAAAATTACACACAGTGTAATTGTACCCTCCGCCTTAAGGCTTAAGAGGTTATATTCACATTGATACGATGGAAATGCGCCTCATCAAAATATTGCTTCAAAACTCCATATGTTTTTGAGAAATCCGTTTAATACATTCGGAGTCATTTCGCCCAGTCGATCCGTCTGCCTCTCAGCAAAATAACTCTAGAACAGCAGTTCGAGGATCCTTTAGAATTTTGACCAAAGGTACGCCTTGAGGTCTTGTTTACAGCGATACTCTGTATGCGCTGCCTTACATAATGGTTCAAAAGTTTTAAATCCTACGGTGATCAACTAAAATGGCTGGCGGGAGCGAGTACCTTCTCCGGAAATGTCGCTTTAATCCAAATTATATTTATTATCAACTCGTAGGCATTTATTCGTAACGTCAAAATCGTCAAAAAGTTCATACGTAACAAGTAAAAAGTAACAGTCACATACGCCGACAGAGATACACCCTCAGTCTGTGTGAATTGAAACTTTCATCTGTGGACAAATCGAATGTATTTAGGGTTTTTTTTTTTTCAAAATTGTGTGGCCCTTTTTGGACATTTGAACTTGCCGACAAAAATGTGGATTAGGATTGGGAATGGATCGACATAGTCCATTATGGAAGAGGATATTTTGGGAGTCATAACTTTTCGATAGATACCGTGCCCATTAGTCATTTCAGTATGTCATCGTACAACTTTTAGACCAGTACGCCATGACGCATGAACTTGTTCACGGAAAACATAATGTCGCTGTCAACAGGACCACAATGAGCAGCTTCGGTATACATTTTTAAAGGATCTTCGAACAGACCCTAAACTACTCTTAGACACAAAATTAAACTTTTGTGGGGGAAGTACCCTAAGGAGAAGACCGTTATGGACCACTTTAGAAAATAAACTAAATTTGGACAAAAAACTAGGAGATCCAAAGTTTGGAACCGTTCAAGAGATATCGTGCATACCATTTTAGTGGCAGATTTTAAAATTTGGAGCTAAATCCGGAAGTTGTGGACCGGAAACTTAGTTTGGACACAACCTGAAGGTCAAATTTTTGGACCAAATCGGTTCGAGAGCTATCGTGCTCTCCAGCCGCTACATATGTTGCCATAGGAATTTTTTTCACCTTTCGGGCTGTTTTCTCAATAAATACGGACTTGCTTCAAGTTGCTTCAACAAAAATCAAAGTGATTCGAGAGCAGGCCTTAAAGTGAACTCATCCGAAATTTTGTGTAGGAGCTTCCCGAAGGAGTGAATAAATATAGTCCATATTATAACCTGATTTATATGGGGTATATATATTAGGATTTGTAAAGTATGGACCTAATCGGTCACTCGCTTCAAGAGTTATCGTTCGCACAATTTGTCCGAAGATTTTTGAACTTTTGTGGGGGAGGTACTTGAAGGAGTTTACCGATATGGGTTATCTTCGAATTCAAACAAAGTTTGGACAAAATATTGCGAAGGTCCAATTTTGGGGACCGAATCCGCAGATCCCGTCATGAGTCCATTTCGGCGTATGAAGGGTGAACCTCGATATTGCCATATTTCGAAAAAAAAAAAAGATTTTGTGGTATTCACCATTAAAATTTCAACAAGATATGAGAAGTGCGTCGCTATTAAAACAATAACGCGATATATGAGAAATGTATGAAATTTTGTGAGGGAGGTATCCGAATGACCTAAGTTTGGAAAAAAATTTTGTTCGACTTACTCAATTGTTTAATATAAACATTCCACCATTCAAGCAAGAGCTACAACTTTGCCTCCAAGAACAAATTAAAATTCTTCGCGGTTTAGAATATATGCGCCTGCCAAAATGCTCACTTTTGACTTATTTTTTCAAGGATATTTTTGATGTCCTTTTTATCCTGGAATGCAATAATTTATAATTATTATATAATTAATATGACACCAATACCAGCATAGTGCGACGACTACAAGTATTTAAAATATTTTTTTGAAAAATGTTGACCTTTGAAATTTGTTTGACCTCTAAAAGGTCAAAACGATGAGAAAACGAAAAATTAAAAATGCCATTTTACTCCATTTTTCCTATATTTTCAAACGTATATAGTCCGGTTCAAGTGTAATTTTGGGTGTCGGACAGTGTAGTCAGGCAGCGGAATTTTATGCAACCCCTATTTTTAGTCCGATTCATGTCAAATTTTGGGGCTGGGCATATTTTTGGCTTCTGATTAAACTGCTATCGAAACATATGACATATGCAAAATTATACAAAATGCATAAATTATTGCATATGCAAAATTTATTAATATTTCAATAAAAGGTACAAAAATGTTTGTATGCACAATATTTCTGTTTAAAATTCTTTTCAGATAAGTCAATAAAATAGAGAAATGTATAACCACAGCCTCAACCTTCAAAATATCGAAAATCGTGAGGTATCGTTCTATGGCGGCTATATGAAGGCCTGAACCTAAACGGACAAATTAAAGGTGGAAAGTTTTTTACCCCCAAGGAAGACTTGATACCAAATGTTAGCCATTTTGGCGGGAGGTACCGTACTATGGGGCTATATGAAGACGTGGACGACAAATTTCAGGTGGAAAGTTTTATACCCCCAAGGAAGACTTAATGCCAAATTTCATCCATTTCGGAAGGATATTGAGGCCACAACCTTCTAAATACCAGAAAACCGGAGGTACCGTTCTATGAGGGCTATATGAAGACGTGGAGCTATACCGACAAATTTCAGATTGACAGTTTCATACCTCCAAGGAAGACTTTATACCAAATTTCAGCCATTTCGGAGGGATATTGAGGCCACAACCTTCAAAATACCAGAAATCCGGAGGTACCGTTCTATGGGGGCTATATGAAGAAGTGGACCTACATATATCGAGAAATTTCAGGTGGATAGTTTTATACCCTTAACGAAGACTAAATACCAAATTTCAGTCATTTCGGTGGGACATTGAGCCTACAACTTTCAAAATACCGAAAATCGGGAGGTACCGTTCCATGAGGGCTATATGAAGACGTGGAGCTATACCGACAAATTTCAGATGGACAGTTTCATACCTCCAAGGAAGACCTGATACCCAATTTCAGCCATTTCGGGGATATTGAGGTCACAGCCTTCAAAATACCAGAAATCCGGAGGGGGCTATATGAAGAAGTGGACCTATATCGAGAAAATTCAGGTGGAAAGTTTTATACCCCAAAAGAAGACATAATACCAAATTTCAGCCATTTCGGAGGTATGTTGAGGCTACAACCTTCAAAATACCAGAAATCCGGTTTTTCTTGTCACTCTAATGTATATGTACTCTATTCTCATCCCGAAATATTGGTAACCGTCATGGGGATTCCTAAAATTTCTCTGGAGTATATGATTCACCAATACTGCATTCAATAATACACCAGCAAATAAATAAAGTTTGGTTAAACTCCATCGAATGATGTTAATTGCAATCTTGTTTTGATTTTTTTAAACAGCGCTCACTCTTACTCAAAATGTGTTAATTCAAGGGTTATCCAGAAATGTCTTGATAACTTCGTTCTTATACAGAATATTTATTCCGAACATTTGGAAAATTGAACTACTTACTTTCATCTACATTTTCCATATTTGAGTTTTAATCTTTTTATACCTTCCACCATACATACATTGTATGAAGGGTATAATTTAATTTGTCATTCCGTTTGTAACACTTTGAAATATTCATCGGAGACCCTATAAAGTATGTATGTATATTCTTGATCAGGATAAAATTCTAAGTCGATATAACCATGTCCGTCTGTCCGCCCGTCCGTCCGTCTGTTGAAATCAAGATACAGCTAGCAATTTTTAAGATAGAGCTTTGTAATTTGCTATAGAAGTTTAGATTACTCCTAGGATGTTTGGTATTGCAAATTTTCTATATCGGTCGACGGTTTGATATAGCCCCCATAGAACGGTACCACCGATTTTCGGTATTTTGAAATGGCTGAAATGTGATACTTTTTCTTCGTTGGAGGTATAAAACTTTCCCTCAGAATTGTGTCGGTGTAGGTGCACGCCTTCATATAACGCCCATAGAACGGTACCACCCGATTTTCTTCTTAGTCTTCGTTGGGCGTATTTAACTTTCCCCCAGAATTATAGGTATAGGACCTATATTTGTTATAAAATAAAGTTATAAAATGTTCGCAAAGGTCCAGTTTATATATAGTCCACTTAATATAAAGATACATTTTTTTCAGAATTTTTGAGGAAATGTTTCTGTTTTTAAAAATAGAGAGCAGAAATCCCACACACTAAACAATCACGTACATCAAATTTCATCACTCGAATTTCATCATATAAAATTTCTCAACGGTCGGTCCGTAATTGCGACCTGAAGTTTAATTACAAATTATTTTATTCATTTAGGACCAAAATTTCGAGGTGTTACATGATTTGTGGGCTGAACTAATGTATCATATCAACTTTACATTGTGAAGGGTACAAAGATTTATATGATTTACAACGAAAAAAAAAAACAACAAATCCTCTAGTTATCTTCATAGCTAATTTAATGCTAGTTATAAACCTTTTGTATATAAATGTACATTTAATTTTTACTAGGAAAGGCTTTATACTCAGGAAGTTACTTTTTAGTAAATCGGCTTATTAGTTTCCCCTTCATGGTTTTAAATATCCAAAACATAATATGTTTCATTAAACCTAAAATATTTTCCTTTTTCATGAAATATTTTCCGCATTAAATTCTTTACATTTCATATTTATAAAGTCCTTTAGAAAAATAGTTTTAAATTCCAAAGATTAAATTTATTGGCTACCTTTAGAAAATCTTTTAAGCGGAAATAATACATTAATAAAAGAAATCCTTTATCAAAACTCAAAGCTATAGCTCAGAATTTCTGAGTATGGGAGTATAAAAGGTGTTTTGTTCGGCTAGTAAGTTTTATTCTGTTGCTTCTTCCCCGGCGGCAGCAGTTGAACATCATTCTTTACATTGCAGCTCATTCATAATTTATGTTCTGCTCCTGTCGTTTTTGTTGCTGTTGTATTCATTTTAGGTCCTTATTTTTGGGAACATAAAACATCTTTCAGCTGTTAAATTTGTAGCTATTGTTTTCGACCATGTCAAGTGAAATCATGTTCTATTTCTTTTAGTGTTTATTAGGATATGCTTGCCGAGTATCTATCTTAGACATGGGCGTCTACATTTTACGGAAAATAAGGCAAATCTGTGAAACTAAGAAATTAGACTTGTATCTTTTGAAATATTTACTTCAAAAATGTACGCATATTGTTTTTAAACATACAATATCCTCTGTTTATATTAAAAATAAATATGTAAAACATTTTAGATGAAACGTACCACGTCTCTGCTATGTTTTAGCTTTTATTTGAACACAAAAGATTGCCATAAAAAGGTGTTTCTAAGAGTTTATATATATGGACAACGGGTTTTCCTCCACAGATTCAGAAGCCTGCACACACTCCAGCACTCTCCTGCTTAGTGTGTAGTACTGACATCAATTCGTTTTGTCATTGACTATAATGCATGGTCATATATATTTCATCGCGTAAAATATTTTTACACCCTCATGATTTCTGTTTAATGTTACTCAAACACATGCACCCAAACACTTGTCCTGTACACTGTTGCTTTGTCCAGGGTTTTAATATATAGTATGCGCATTTGTAGGAATAACACACATACATATTTGTATATTTTGTATACATATGTACAAACATACTATTTCCAAATGTAAAAAATGTACAGGTTCCGGTTTGCTGATTTCTAACCATGCGTTGAAATGGCCAATTGTTCATATTTTTTTAAGCATAATATTTTTATGTTTCCTATGATGAATGTTCTCATACCTATGTATGCTATGCTCCAGAAAGTGTGTCCATTGTTCGAAATGAAAAGGTTATTACGTGAGAATAACAAGAAATTGAAGTGTTATTATATAAAATCCGAGTTTTGCTTTTGCCAATAGTTCTTACCGATGTGCATATGTTGATAACTTCTTGTGAAGACCTTTATATATGATTGGATATAAGAGCTACTCAGTGCACTCGTCAATTAACTTCATAAAACGAAAAGGTGAGAAACGCGATGATGAAATGAACATTTGTTACTGTATATTTCAGGAAATTAATAATACGTATTTATAAAAAGTTATGACTATATCAAGGGCTTTGACAGTTAAATTTACGATTTCAAAAAATGGAGTTAATCAATGTGTGCACTGAAGGCTCAGTTTTGACTTTGGATATTTCTCTCGAAAAGTAAAAATATATTTTTTTTATTTTTGCCTTATTAAGGCGAAGGTCATTTACAGTGATATTTAATTAATTCTCTTTCGAGTTGAGCTTATTAGACCTATAATATACATTGAAAAAATTAGGAGTCTACCGAAGTCCCACGCATTCAACCATTAAGCTACGTTTCAGGTGGTTAACCCGATCTTCAGGCGTATTGAAGGCAAAGCTTGGGAACTAGTATATATATCGCACTTCATTAGATAAATGCATATGCGAAATTATGTCAGTTAATTGAAACTCCAAACTTTTCCTATAGTCCTGCTTTGTAATCCCATTTTTATACCCTCCACCATAGTATGGAGGGTATATTAAGTTTGTTTTTCCGTTTGTAACGCATTGAAATACTCATTTGCGACCCTATAAAGTATATATATTCTTGATCAGGGTAAAATTCTAAGTCGATCTGAGCACGTCCGTCCGTCCGTCCGTCCGTCCGTCTGTGGTAATCACTCTAGCATCCACAAAAATGGAGATAGGACGCTGAAATTTTGGGAAAGTGCGTCTTTTGTTTGCAGGCAGGTCAAGTTCGATGATGGGCTATATCGGTCCACGTTTTGGTATAGCCCCCATATAACGGTACCCCCCGATTTACGGTATTTTGACGTTTTTAGCTACATTTTCAGACCGATTTGGCTATAATTTGACATTTAGGGTTCTTAAGTGTCAATAAACATATATAACAAAACTTGTGGACATAGGTCCACGTTTTGGTATAGCCCCCATATAACGGTACCCCCCGATTTGCGGTATTTTGACGTTTTTAGCTACATTTTTAGACCGATTTAGCTATAATTTGACAGTTAGGGTTCTTAAGTATCAATAAATATATATAACAAAAGTTGTGGACATAGGTCCACGTTTTGGTATAGCCCCCATATAACGGTACCCCCCGATATACGGTATTTTGACGTTTTTAGCTACATTATCAGACCGATGTAGCTATAATTTGACATTTAGGGTTCTTGAGTGTTAGTTAACTTATATATTAGAAGTTGTGGACATAGGTCCACGTTTTGGTATAGCCCCCATATAACGGTACCCCCTCGATTTGCGGTATTTTGACGTTTTTAGCTACATTTTCAGACCGATGTAGCTATCATTTGACATTTAGGGTTCTTAAATGTCAATAAACTTATATAACAAAAGTTGTGGACATAGGTCCACGTTTTGGTATAGCCCCCATATAACGGTACCCCCCGATTTACGGTATTTTGACGGTTTTAGCTACATTTTCAGACCGATTTGGCTATAATTTGACATTTAGGGTTCTTAAGTGTCAATAAATATATATAACAAAACTTGTGGACATAGATCCACGTTTTGGTATAGCTCCCACATAACGGTACCCCCCGATTTGCGGTATTTTGACGTTTGTAGCTACATTTTCAGACCGATTTAGCTATAATTTGACATTTAGGGTTCTTAAGTGTCAATAAACTTATATAACAAAATTTGTGGACATAGGTCCACGTTTTGGTATAGCCCCGATATAACGGTACCTCCGATTTACGGTATTTTGACGTTTTTAGCTACATTTTCAGACCGATGTAGCTATTATTTGACATTTAGGGTTCTTAAATGTCAATAAACTTATATAACAAAAGTTGTGGACACAGGTCCACGTTTTGGTATAGCCCCCATATAACGGTACCCCCGATTTACGGTATTTTGACGGTTTTAGCTACATTTTCAGACCGATTTAGCTATAATTTGACATTTGGGGTTCTTAAGTATCAATAAACTTATATAACAAACGTTGTGGACATAGGTCCACGTTTTGGTATAGCCCCCATATAACGGTACCCCCGATTTACGGTATTTTGACGTTTTTAGCTACATTTTCAGACCGATGAAGCTATAATTTGACATTTGAAGTTCTTAAATGTCAATAAACTTATGTGACAAAACTTGTGGACATAGGTCCACGTTTTGGTATAGCCCCCATATAACGGTACCCCCCGATTTACGGTATTTTGACGTTTTTAGCTACATTTTCAGACCGATATAGCTATAATTTGACATTTAGGGTTCTTAAGTGTAACTAAACACCCACATAACGGTGCCCCCGATATACGGCATTTTGACGTTTTTATCTACATTTTCAGACCGATTTAGCTATCAATTGGCATTTAGGTTTCTTAAATGTCAATAAACTTATATAACTAGTGGACATAGGTCCAAGTTTTGGAATAGCCCCCATATAACGTTACCGCCCGATTTGAGGTATTTTGAGAACTTTACCAACTAGTTTTAACCGAATTATCTCTAATTTGAACATTTGACATTTGAAATTCTTAGTGGTCACCACACCTCTCCACCAAAAATTGTCTAGAAAGCCCCCATATAACGGTACCTCCCGATTTTCAGTAATTTGATGATTTTAGCTACAATATTAAACCGAACTAGCAGTAATTTGACATTTGAAGTTCTTAGTGGTCACAACACCTCTCTATCAAAAATTGTCAACATAGGTCCATGTTCGGATATACCTCCCTTGTAACGGTACCTCCCAATTTTCAGTAATTTGGCAATCTTAGCTACAATTTTTAACAGAACTAACTGTAATTTAACATTTGAAGGTTGTAGTGGTCACCACACATCTGCATCAACAATTTTCAACATAGCCCCAATATAACGATACTTCCCGATTTTCGGTACTTTGAGGATTTTACTTAAAATGTTTAACCGAACGTAGGTCCATGTTTTTGTATAGCCCCAAAACAAACCCCACGATTTTCCGTACCTTAGCTTTATTTTTTGGACGAACTTTCTGTAATTTGAAATTTAAAAGTCAACAAAAATTCTGCAAAAAAAATTGTTCATTTAAGTTCATATTTTCGTATAGCCCAGATACCTCCGAACTAGCTGTTAATGACATTTGAAGTTCCCACGTTATGTACCGATTTTCGATATTTTGAGGATTCTAGCTAAACTTTTTAACCGAATTAGGAGTTATTTGACATTAAAGGCTCCCATCAAAAACTGCCAACATAGGCCCATGTTTTATTATAACCCCTATATAACAGTACCTCCCAATTTCTAGCCCACCAAAAATTGTCAATAGTTAGATATAGGCACCATAAAAAAGGGCCTCCCGAATGAAGCATTTTATGTACATTATCTGACATTTTAACGTACTCACTTAAAGTTAGGGACAGGAATGAATATTTTATGGTGGAGGGTATGAAAAGTTCGGCACGGCCGAACTTAATGCTTTTTTACTTGTTCAAAGTTCAGAAATACTATGGTAAGTTTTATTCCTACGTCATTAGTAATTGCTATCCTATGTATATCAGGAGATTTTTGATCATCAATTATTGTCTGCTAAAGTTTTGACAAGTTGATGGTGGCTCAGAACGCTAAGACGCCGGCAACCTTGACACTCAGTTGTGGGAGACCCAGCTTCGAGTCCCAGCCTGGCTCATGCTGAAATTATTTTTTATTTTTGCTTTCGTTGTATAGCAGATATAGCTCGTGGTTCATACGACGTCGATATTCACCGTCAACGCAGATTGGTCCGTAGATCGTTCGAAGAATTTTTCTCTCAAACACACTAAGCACTGTCTTATCTGCTTGCGCAAGTACCCAAGCTTCGGAACCATACATCAGCACGGGTAGTATTAGTGTTTTGTTAAGCGTTATTTTTGTTTCCCGAGATATGGCTTTGTTTTTATACTGCTTACTTAAGCCAAAGTAGCATCTGTTAGCTAATACAATTCTTCTTTTTATTTCACAACTAATGTCGTTAGTTATGTTTACGGCGGTGCCGAGGTACACGAAGTCTTTTACTACCTTAAAATTATAGGAACCAAGGTCAACAGTTGGCCCGATCTCTATGGAAGCATTGCGCGTCGACACCATCAACTTAGTCTTCCCGCCGTTTACAGCCAGACCCACTTTAGCAGATTCTCCTTCGACCTTCATAAAGGCATCTGTTACTTCTTTTACTGATCGTCCCATGATGTCCATATCATCAGCATAAGCAAGTAACACGTGACGTTTGCCTCTCGAACAACCTTTTCTAGCAGGATATTGAAAAGATCACACGAAAGGCCGTCTCCTTGCCTGAAACCTCTTTTGGTACAAAACTCTTCGGAGAGGTTCCTTCCTATTTTAACTGAGGATCTCGTGTCAGTTAAAGTTATTTTACAAAGCCGAATGAGCTTTGCGGGGATAACAAATTCAGACATGGCCTGGAATACCTTTGAACGTAGTGGGCTTTCGAAGGCTGCTTTATAATCGACAAAAAGGTGGTAGGTGTGGATCTGCATCTCTTGGGTCTTCTCCAGGGTTTGCCGCATGGTAAATATCTGGTCAATGTTGGACTTGCCAGGTCTAAAGCCGCATTGGTATGACCCAATTATCTCGTTGACCATAGGCTTTAGTCGTTCGCACAATATCCCTGACACGATCTTGTAGGCAATCGGGAGTAGACTAATGCCCCTATAGTTAGAGAATACAGTCTTATCTCCTTTCTTATGGACGGAGCACAGGATACTCAGGTTCCAATCGTCGGGTACTCGTTCTTCCTTCCAGATGGTGCTAACTAGCTGATGAATACACCTTATCAGCGTGTCGCCTCCGGTTTTGAACAGCTCGGCTGGTAAGCCATCGGCTCCTGCTGCCTTATTATTCTTCAGCCGGTTTATTGGCTGGGAGGTATACATTTAATACCATCGTCGTCTTCGCTGGATACCAACAGGTTTGAAAAATGTTCTTTCCATATCCTGAGCACACTATCTGTATCGGTTACCAAATTACCTTGCTGGTCTCTACAAGAGGAGGTGCCTGTACCAAAACCAACAGTTTGATGCTTCAATCTTTGGTAGAATTTTCGGACTTCATTCTGGCTCCTGTACATCTCGATTTTTTCACACTCTCTTTTTCCTGCGGAAAAGACGTTTCTCCTCTCTCCCGATACCTTTCTCGTGTGCTACTCGTTGCTACGGATTGTAAAGTAGCCCTATATGCCGCATTTTTCTCTTCGGTGGCAGCACGACACTTCTGATCATACCATGGATTCCTTGGTTGAGGTCTTTGGTATCCAAGTATGGATTTTGCGGCTGTTTGCATGGAGTGAGCAATGCTTTGCCATTGCGCTGATATGTTATAGGGATGAGGAGTGCTTTGATTAGGCAATTGGTATAGTTGAGTGGAATACGCTGTGGCTGTCTGTTGTAATTTCAGCTTACCGATGTCTAACTACTAACTAACTACTACCATGTTTTTTTTTGCCGCTACCATGTTTTTTTTTTTTGCCTACCATGTTTTTTTTTGCCGCTGCGAAGTCTATTAGCCTCATGCCATTGTCAGATGTTTCATTGTCGAGACTGAATTTTCCGACTGTTGGGCCAAAGGTATTTTCCTTTCCAATTTTGGCATTAAAATCGCCTAAAATAATGTTAATGTCATGGGCAGGACAACGGTCATAAGTTTCTTCTAAGCGCTCATAAAATATATCCTTGGTCTGTTAGTCCTTGCCTTCAGGAGAATGAGCGCAAATAAAGCTGATGATGAAGAATTTTGCATTTATTCGAATTGTAGCAAGTCTTTCGTTCACGGGTGTGAAGCTGGAGACCAGGTGTTTAAACCTCCGACCAACTACAAATCCGCAACCAAACTCATGCTTTATGTCATGGCAGCTATAATACAGTGCGTCACCTTTAGGTGTTGTTGTGACGCCTTTCCCATTCCATTGTATTTCCTGTATGGCAGTAATGTCGGCCTTGTACTTTTCAAGTACATCTGCCAATGCGTAAACTGCACATTCTCTACAAAGTGTGCGAACATTCCAGGTGCAGAATCGCAGGTCATGGTCCTTAAAACGTTAGCGGGGGTCGTCAACTTTAGAGGGATTTGTTTTTCTTTTCTTTTGTTTTTTCATAGTAGGCTGCTTTTTCTAGGGGAGGGTTACTAACGCGGAGCCCAAACCCAAGTTTTTAACGTTCTTATGGGTGAACGTGCGGCACATGCTAGCTCACTACCTTTAACGGGTGTTAAAGGCAGTTCCCCAGGTGACACCACGGGGAGGTCAGTGTCCACTTGAGATGAAAGAGGGACCAAGATAAATCCTGGACTTTGCCATTTTAAAGCCGGTGAGAACTGTTCCTTGATATCTCTCATCCCTTACGTCACCCAGTAAAAATATATAAACATAATCAAAACAGTAAATTATGTCAACTCGACCCATGTATCCAAATTTGGTTTTTATATCCTACTCCACACTGCAGTAAAGGGTATTATGTCTTTGTGCATTAGTTTGTCACGTGCAACACATGGTACTCCTGAACCAAATTTAAATGGAATGTGCTTACACCTGGGAGGTTTTTGCGGATTCTGAAACTACAACGTTCATAGATGAGAAAAATCAAAAAACAAAAAAAAAGTCGCCGGAGCGCTTTTTAAATAAATCGCGATTTTAATGGTTTTTTGAAAATGTTGTAGCTATGAAAATTCTCTACAAGATTGGCTTTTACGATATCTTCGTAGTTTTTACCGTTATTGAGATATAGGAATTCAAATTAGGACAATGGATTGTCTGTATCGCCTCCTTATATTACAATGGTATGCACAGTGCACCTTAAGTTTTGCATATTATGAAACAGCAGTGTTTATAGATGAAAAGAATCCAAAAACAAGAAAAAATCTCTGGATGGATACAGTCAATCCATTGTCCTAATTTGAACTTCTATATCTCAATAACGGTAAAAACTACGAAGATATCATAAAAGTCAATCTTGTATAGAATTTTCATAGCTACAACGTTTTCTTTAGTCCCATTTCGATAGGGCTTACGGTTTCCAAGCAAAATCGTGAAAACCTGAAAAACCCTTAATATGTCAACTTGCATCGCGACTTATTTAAAAAGCGCTCCGGCGATATTTTTTTTTTTTTTTGAGTTTTCTTATCTATGAACATTGTAGTTTCAAAATCCGCAAAAACTTTCCACATGTGAGCACCTTCCATTAAAATTTGGTTCAAGAGCGCCGTGAAAAGTAAACGCGATAGACCCATAGTTCCCTTTAGGGATATACGTAGAAAAACTGTCTGAGTCGATTTAAACAATGTACAGGTCGCATTTATTGTTATAGTTTTATTGGCCCAAGGCGAATTCTATTTATTTTGGTAAAAATCGGTTCAGATTTGGATATAGCCCCCATTTATATTTTCGGCCGATTTAAGGTATTTGGTGCTCCAAACAGCAAATTCTGTCCAATTTTGATGTAATTTGGAAAAAGTCACCAAATTTAGATTAGACTAGACATTTTAATGTGGTGGTCATTTTTATCCTTTCTTAGTTGTACCTTTATTTGTTTGGTAAGTAATTTATACTGGCCGGACAGTATCGCAGCTTTATCACCCCTAGGAGCTTTTAGTTGCTCGATTTTTACTGTTCTTCTAGCAGAAATGAGATTCCAGCTAGACGGTGAAATGCACTTGGGTGATTTCCTCTGTTGCACTCCGAAGATTTCTTTACATGCACCTTGAATGTTGTCTCGAATGATACTACATTTCGAATCGCTGGACACTTGATTTTGACTCTGCGAGCTATTTCCATCGTAATGTATTGCGGCTATTTTTTCAGAAAATGTGTTTCGTATTTCTTCGTTTTGAAGTTTGACAACGTCATATCTTCTTTGTCTTTGACACCTTTTCTTTTTTTAACCACATATCAAGTCGCAGTTCAGCCACTAACATGTAGTGGTTACTGCCTATTTTATCGCTTAATCTGTTTTTCACGTCGCAGCAAATATTAAAAAAGTTTCTGGATACACAAATATGGTCTATTTACGATTGAAAGTTTTCAGCTGGTGATTTCCATGTGTACTTATGGCAGTTTTTGTGTGTGAAGCCTGATCCTGCTATCTTAAGATCGTAGTTGCTGCATGTTTCTATAAATAGCTCGCCATTATCATTGCATACACCTGTCCCATGTTTGCCCATAATATTTTCATAATCGGTATTGCCCGGCCCAATTTGCGCATTAAAATCTCCCATTAATATTGTTATGTGGTTATTTGGTATACCATGGAGTGTTCGGTTTAGAAGGCTATACATTTCCTCTTTCTGCTCAGGGTCGTTATCCTCTGTGGGTGCATAGCACTGTACAATTTATATGATAAACTTATTATTCTTTCTCAAATGGGCTGTTTCCACGCTAAATAGTGAAAACCTAAAGATCCCCTAAAAATGTAAACTTAAATCGCGATTTATTTGAAAATCCCTCCGGCGATTTTTTTTTTTGTTTCTTGAGATTTCTCATCTATGAGCATTGTAGTTTCAGAATCTGCAAAAACTTCCCAGGTGTAAGCACCTTCCATTTAAAATTAGTTAAGGCGCACCGTGAACGCTCTTTTTATTGAAGGGCACACTAAAAAAAGTGAAGCAAAACTCATTTATCGGCGCTTTTGGAAAATTGCTCCAAAATAAGTTAAATTTTTAATGCTTAACGTGTCTAGTTGCTCGGAAATTAGACATCTAAAAGGGAAACAACTGACCATTGTTTTAAAGACGCTGGTTTCTTAGTACAGCTATAGAAGCTGCTAATATTGATGAAAACAATATTTCTATGCCAAAAATAGGGTCTCAATATGTACAGAAATAATATTGAAGATGTTACAATTGGAGACCATGTTAATGTCGATCGCGACACTTTAACTATGAGTTATCCTTTTTCTGGACTTTCGAAACTTTGATAGAGTATAGTAGCAAAATCAAAAAAAATGAAAAAAAAACACTTGCCGCAAGTAAACTCGACTAATGTAAATCGGGACTTAACAATTTTGCCTTGGTTTCTCTATTACAAATTTTCTCTATAACGTAGTAATTCTTCGGTCACCAAGTGCTACGTTATAGAGAAGTTCGGTGAAGAATCATATTCAATTATATTGAAAAAAGAAGGTAGCACTCGGTGTGTATCATTTGAAGCAATTCAGCATAAGCATTGGTCGCATTGTAGTCGAATATGTGATACCCAACACCACTTCCCTGTGCAGAAAAATGTTAATGTATCGACATTTCTTTTACGGAGACAACAAATTTTTTCATCGAAGCCAGGAGGCTTTTAATACCAGATGACTTTCGGCTAACTAAATCAAAATAACTGCAGTCGCTCTATCGAAATCATGTTTTTTTTCATAAATGTACATCGATTACTTCAAACTCAGCAAAAATACTCATTACACCCCATACTAACCCATTAATTTAACAAGGGCATGTCGCGCGAAATATGTATGTATTTATTATTTGACCACTTAAATATGTAGTTAGAAAAGTAGTGATGACTTTTAGTAAGTAGTGATGACTTTTAGTAACTATATGGCTAAAAAATAATTACTGTTAACAGCCTGTTAAGCGTGCTATATGCCAAAATATCCAAAAACATGTATAAATACCTTCAAGTCAAAATTGGGAGACTATTTTCACCGTAGACATATGCTCTATTGGACTTTTTTTGCTTAGTACAATCCCAGGAAACCCTTAAGGTTTTTCCTTCCATACAAATCGCCTCGGCCGAATGTACGTTCATCCCAGAAGGGATAAGGGAGACGTTTTTAGCTCAATGATATGGGACGTATTTTTTATCGCAAAGTCCGAACGGTATCTGCCTGGAGTGCTCGATAACTCTAGAACGAATCGACTGATTTAGTTTCGACCTTCGGGTACCTCCCCCACAAAAGTTAAGTTTTTCTTTAACCTTTGTGTATTTGTTGTATATATAAAAATACCCACCATATAGCCGTGTAGAGAATGGAAAATGTAAAGAAATGCGCTGCCACTATTTTGCTACCAAAACAAGTTGCCGCACCGATTGCATTCAAATTTTGTTATGCAGTTATATATTATTATTTTTTTCATTAATACACAAAATCTTCCTTAATTAAGCTATTTTTGTTGAAAATGGACATAATCTTTTATATTAGAAAATTCTATATTTTAAGCGTTTATTTTAATAAAATAAAAAACTAAAATCAACATTTTTCTTCATAATAAAAAATTATGGACATAAGTCCTGGTTTTGGTATAGCCTTTATATAACGGTACTACACGATTTCAGGCATTTTAAAGAAATGCACTTAAAACTAGAAAATAATTTGTCGCTTAGCCTCAATAAATATATTTTTTCTCATGATGGAATCTCTCAAATAAAACGCTTGCCGTTTAATTTTGCCACCATTTATAATTTAAATGCAAGCGTTTTATTTGAGAGATTCCATCATGAGAAAAAATATATTTATTGAGGCTAAGCGACAAATTATTTCCTAATTTTAAGTGCATTTCTAAATAAAGCACTGAAACATAATTTTTTAAATTATATTTTATTTTTAACATTTTAGTAAATACATTTTTTTGACCACTGAGACTGGGCTAAAATTCCCCAGTATCTGCTCGCGAGCAAATTTTTCAAGATGAGGTTTTTGATTTCCTTTATTTTTTGCTGTGGTAATGCTGCTCATTAGCAAAATATTTTAGTATAGTTTCAGATTTTTTTGACTAACGGTTCCAGAGATATCGCGCCTTGAAAAGGTCAAATTCTGTAAAAACTACATGCAAAGAAATACTCATAACTTCTTCAATATTGGTCCAATGTGAACATTTGTTTGTATGCTTTGTTATGTTATCAGCTATTTAATAAAAAATAGCAAAAAAAATTGCACAGTGGGCTTGGATGCTATTTTCGCGATTTAATATTTAAAATCAAAACTAAAAAATTCTCGATGGGAGAGTAAAATATTCCAGAAAGTAAATATGAGTATAGGTCCACGTTTTGGTATAGCCCCCATAGAAGGGTACGTCCAAACTTTGGGTATTTTAAAGGGTGTGGCCTCAATAGACAGCTTAAATGGCTGAAATTTGGCATTTAGTCTTCATAGAGGTATAAAACTTTCCACTTGACATTTGTCGGTATAGGTCCCCTATATATAGCCCCCGATTTTCTGCATTTTAAAGGTTGTTGGCCCAATATCCCACCGAAATTGTTGAAATTTGTTATTTAGTTTTTGTAAAAAAAGTTACACCCGAAATTTGTCGGTACCTCCCGATTTTTGGTATTGGGCTTAATGTCCCACCGAAATGGTTGAAAGTTGATATTTAGTCTTTGCTAAGGGCACAACAATTTCCATCTTAAATTTGTCGGTATAGGCCCACGTCTTAGATAGCCCTCATAAAACAGTCTCTTCCGATTTTCGGTATTTTGAAGGTTTCAGCGTCATTATCAAACCAAAATTAGTATATGTCCACATTTTTATACCCTCCACCATAATATGGAGGGTTCAATTAAATATGTCATTTCGTTTATAACACATTGAAATATTCATCGGAGACCCTATAAAGTATGTAGATTCTTGATATAACCATGTCTGTATTCAGTATTCGTTGGCGTTAAAAGCTATCATCCTGAAATGTTTCCGTATAGGTCCAGATCTTCAAATTGCCTTCATAGAATTTTACCACCCGATTTCAGATATTTTCCAAGTTTCAGCCTCAATATCCCACCGAAATGACTGAGATTTGGTATTTAGTCCTCTTTGTGCGTATTTTGAAGGTTGAAGCCTCAATATCCAACCGAAATGACTGAAATTGTGCATTTAGTCTTCCTTTCCACGTGGAATTTGTCAGTATAGGTCCACCTCTTACTCGTATATAGCCCACATAGAAGGGTATTTCCCGATTTTTGGTATTTTGAAGGTTTCAGCGTCATTGTTAAACCGAAATGAGTATTTAGTCTTCGATGGGGTATGAAACATTCCTGTTCTTCATATAGCCCCTATGTACTGGAACCCCCGATTTTCGGTTTTTTGAAAGTTTTAGCTACATTATTCATTCGATATGACTGCAATTTAATATTAAGTATTGGCCAAATACATGGAAGGTGCAAAACATTCCTTGCAAAAAGGAATATGCCTTAATATAGTGGAAGAGCTTGATAATTTTTATAAAATAAAGGAAACTAATTGCTCCTACTTACTTCTAGAAAGGTCATGGTGAATGATATATATAAGAAATTCTTACTGAATGTCTGAAGAAATAATGGACAAGCAACGAGAACCTTGTGATGTAGCATTGTATAATATTTAATGTTTATCTATATGGCCAATGTAATAACCCTGTTCTTTACGTTTATACAAATGCAACGCAATTACTATTTCCATGGGAAAAGGACAAAAACCCCACAAAAACAACAATATAAAATGAGAAAAAGTTTTTATTGATGCCAGTCATTAGTGTAATAAATTTTAAAATATGTTGAGCGATGCATGTCAGGCATTCATCTTCAACACGTGATGTAATTACGATCCCCACGAACTTCTGGATTATTCACGTGTTGGCAATATTTATTGTATATATGTATGTAGAAAATGTTGAATGTAATGGAGTATGAATTTTGTTGTGAATTTTAAGTGAACCAAAAAACAAAACAAAGTCGTAAAAATTATAATTGTTATTGTGATTAAGGTATATGTATATGACGAAAACTATGTGGAACCGGAAATGTTCGTATTAAATTGATATACCGAATAAATTGTCGAAAGCGACTTAAAAAATTATGAATTTGTTAAAAAACAATATGAAATCAACGATAGTTGAATTCAGTTGTTAAATTAGACCCACTTAAATGAAATATGTGGTGTAAAGTTTTGGAGATGAAATTATTCCATCGGACTGATGTGGTTCTGCACAATTTTGTAGTTCTCACTCCCATTAAGAATAACATTTGCAATTATTAAAAACCAACCCTCTTTGCCATCTAAACCAAACAAAACAACAAAGATTGGTCTCTGACATGCTAAACAGAAACCCATTTTTGCTGAACTGCAAATCACAGCCAAAGTAAATTTAACTCTTTCTTTGGTTTGACGTCTACTCGGTTTGGTTTAGCCAAAGTTGAGGAAGACGAAAGGAAAAAACCTCAACTTGAGTTGTTATGACACTTTTAATAACTTTATTATTACAAAGTTGTATTAAAACATACTAACACACACACACACACTCAAATCACAAGCAGAAGTAAAATAAACTGAATAAATTTATATTTTCACAAGTGTTGGTTGCTTTGTTAGTACTACAACTTAATATAAACTGCATACCACTTTGTGAGTGAGTGAAAGGGTTGCAGAGGAAGTGAACAGGAACTGAGTGACATTGTGATGGTTTTATAGAAGGGTGATAAGGGGCAGGGAGAGACCAAAGGTTATGGTTCCATTATGTAGTGCCTTGTATTAACACCTGTGCAAGAAATACACATGTATAAGTTTGTGTGTATGAACTGGTAGTACCGGCCAACGCACTTCATCTTATCAGCTGAAAATTCCCAAGTTTTATGAGGAAAGAGTGTCAGGGAAGTTACACGCGGCCGTATGATGAATTTTATGATCGTCGTTGGTTGCGCTTGTGTTGCATTTGACATTTATGTATTTTATAATTACATGCACATTTTTCGACAGTGTTATTCTAGGAAATTGATACGAATAGCAAAAACTGACTTGACCATTAAAGCCAAAGGTGTGTGTTATTCAAACAACGTCGATCTTCTATCTTTTGATATTATTTTGAAAAATCTCATCAATTTTGCAGAAGTGTCAAATTCAGACATGGTTTGGAACACCTTTAATCTTAATGGGATGCCGTACGCAGCTTTACAGACGACGAATAGGTGGATTTTCACCGTAGACATATGTTCTAGACTTTTTTGCTCAGTTAATTTTTTGTTTGAACTAAATTCATTATCTTATAGTACGTATGGATTAACAAAATCCACTGAATTTGTAAATGTACTATTATGCATATAGCTTTTAAATCTACCAAAAAGTTTCAAAAAGACGAAAAAATCTAATATTATGTATGTTCGTTTACACAAAATTAGTAAAATTTTGTCTGGACCTTAGGCGCTTGCAAAAAGTTACTGGACAAATTATTGAGCAAACAAAGACATCTAATGAAACTCTGGTACCAGTACACAGTGGATGAACCCAACGACAAAAATAAAAAAAAATAATGTCATCGTTTTAAAAATTTAAAGATGCAAATCGGTTAAAAACTTCCCAAATTATTCGAAACTCAAATAATTTTTTCAATTTATTGCGGTTCTTAAGGAGACAAAGCCTCGCAATCATGACTAATTTTGAAGAAAACAATTATTTAAAAATGAGAAAAAATAGTTATATTCTAAGCGAATTTATGAAACAAAGAACTATAATTAACACCTTAACTTAAGTTGAATCATTTAGTAAATTATCTAAGCTTTATTTTTCTAGTTATGAAAATTCCTCTAAATTGCAACGGTTGCCAAATATTTTGGTTATGATATTATTCAAAATGAAAATATTTAATATAGATGTATGGATTTTCTTAAAGTTTTAGTTACTTTCCAAAAATTCGGAAGAATGGCCACTAGTGCCAAATGGTAGCCTAGCGCCTGTAGATTTGAAAACTGTATAGACTTTCTGCGGAAATTTGCGGTTTTGACAGTTATGACCAAAAGTTTAACTCCCTTTTTTAGTTGCATAATTCTTATTTTTCAATTTTTAAAATTATTTTTATTATCCTTTCTTTAATTTATGTTCCATATAATGTTTTTGTACTATTACAGATGTCTATTGTCATGGTAACTTAGAGCCGCATTGAAAACTCGTGAAAGAAAACAAGTAAAAAAATATCAGTCATTGAAACAATTTTTTCCCCAAAAAACGTATGAATTTAGGGGGTTTTAAAAATTTTGGGCGTTTGAACCGACAAAAATTTTAATTAGGATTAAAGATCAAAAGATTTGCGGAGGAGATACTAAAAAGAATGGATCTCCAGCCTCTACATATGGTGCCATAGGAGGATTTTGCACCCTTCGGGCTGTTTGCTCAAGAAGTATGGACTTGCCCCTGAAAAAATTTTACCATTGTAATTGAGGCAGCGAATGCAAGTTGCTTCAACAAAAATCAAAGTGATTCGATAGCAGGTGTTAAAGTTAACTTATCCGAAATTTTGTGTGTGAAGTACCGGATGGAGTGTTCAACTATAGTCCATATTTTAACCTAATATATATCTTGTAGATATATTAGGATGTGTAAAGTCTGCACCAATTCGGCCACTCCCTTCAAGAGTTACCATACGAACAATTTTTCCGAACATTTTTGAACTTTTGTGAGGGAGGTACTTGAAGGAGTAGACCGATATGGCTTATCTTCGAACTTAAACTATGTCTGGACAAAATAATACTAAGGCCAAATTTTGGATTGATTCGGCAGATGCGTTCGAGAGTTATCTTGCGCTCCAACCGCCTCACACGGTGTCATAGGGATTTTTTTTTGCAACTTTCAGGCTATTTTCTCAGAAAGTATGGACCTGCCCCTGATGAAACTTGTACCGTCGTATGAGAGGCGGTGAATACAAGTTGCTAAAACAAAAATCAAAGCGATTCAAAAGATGACCCTAAACTGAACTTTTCCGTAATTTTGTGTGGGAGGTACCCGAAGGTGTGGAACGATTGAGTCCATATTGAAACCTTATCTAAGTCTAGTACACATTTCACGATGGGCAAAGCATGGACCAAATCGGTTCCTCTCTTCCAGAGTTATTGTGCGCACAATTTTTCCGAAATTTTTCGAACTTCTGTGGGGGAGGTACCGGAAGAAGTAGCCCATCTTCGAACTTAAACTAAGTTTGGGCAAAATATTACGAAAGCCACAATTTGAACCTAATCGGTTCATCCGTTCGATAGTTATCGTGCGATCCAGCCAGCCAGACAATCGACTCCAAATTGTCTGAAACGGATTTCGTCCAAACATACTTTGGGTCTAAAACCATTATTTCGATGAGGCACATTTTGCCCGTATGAAAGTGGATATACCTTCGTTAGCATAAATGCTGAGGGTATAAAGACAACGTTTTCGGCGTATTCACTTTAACAAACAATTTTTCTTTTTTGGGACTTTCTTATGTTGGGCCACGCCAAAACGTGGAGATTTTCTCTGCACTAAGAACTAAAAATACATTATTACAGGTAATTCTGCAGAAAAAGGTGATTAAAGCTTATAAAGTACCGGAAAAGGGTGGTAACCCTATATGGAGGCTGTAGTCAAAAGTGGACCGATATAAAATTTCTTTATAACGTGGTGTTCTGAACTCTGAGTTCATTATTAATACCTATTCGGTTAGAATACTTGGTTGACATCTGCCCAAATAAATCGATATATTAATCATATGGGGAGAAAACCAAATCATGGACCAATACTGACAATTTTTCGTGGGGATGCTTACTATGCAATAATAACTCCTAGTACCGGATTACAGTAAATTTGGTTGAACAATGTCTTGGTAAGAATAAAATACTTAAATTCAGGTTGATTCGTTACATGCGAACCACGCGAAATCTTTGACGTAGGACTGCAATATTTTTGTTAGATTGTTTTTAGGCCACGAGGACCCATTGATAAAAAATTTCAGTTCGATATATTATCTAGAAGTATTTTTGTCACAACTTCCCATGTAAGTGCCACCACTGTGCAGTGTCTCAATATGGCCCTTCATGAACACTACATCCAATGTCTCTATTGACTCACTATCTTCAATGTCTACACTGACACATGGCTCCTATGCAGCTACTGACATACTAGTTCCGATGTCGCTAGTGACTTTCGAATGGCACGTTCATAAAAAATGTATATAGAAAATTTCATGAGTTGTCTACACTTTGTCAGTAGTACTGTTGACAATGTCAGTAGTAAGTCACTATAGATTCGCTGTTGAAATTTCCCACAGGGTAATGACAAAAATGCCTTTTATGTTGTTGTGATATGTACGTATGTATGTTCACATATTCTAGTCCCGCGAATCAGAAAATTCGAAATTACAGCTATTAACTGTATATAGCTGGGGTGCCACCGTGGTGAAATGGTATGCACACCCGCCTTGCACGCAGAAGGTCGTGGGTTCGATTACCCGGCCAGTCAACATCAAACACTTTTCAACGGTGGCAAATTACCCCTCAGTAACGTTGGCGACATTTTCTGAGTATTTCAGCCTTGTACAACTTCTCTACAAATGGTGTCTTAGACACGCCGTTCGGACTCGGCGATAAGACCCAGCAAAATAAATTGGAAGTAGTGCAATGTAGACTAGTTCTTTCACGGCATGTTTTATGCAGTTCAAACGGAGTCGTGAAAAAGGCACTCCATTCCTCACATTTTAACCGCATTTGGATGTAATCCAAAGAATCACATCCATTTGTCACATTTTACCAACACCCGGAGGCAGTTCAACGGAGTCGTGAAAAAGGCACTCCGTTCAGTACATTTTATTAGCAGTTGTTAGAGATCTCTACATGTACATAAATCAGTTTGTACATCTCTACAGGCAGCGGAATACCTTTCCAAAAAGAGATAATCGTGTTAACATTTCCAAACATTTGTTAATACAAACTAAATAATATTTAATTTGTGAACATTTTTCCGGTAACTCACGGGAAGAAAATTTCCCAATGGAGTGCTGTTGGAGTACATGTCGAAATCTTAGCTGGTGACGGCAAGACAATATCAAACCCCTTTAGCAGATGAAGCAAAAGCACTTAAGCTTGGATTAAATGAAGAGCGGAGGAAACACACATGTTTGCGATTGAATTCAATAGAGAATTTTCATAATTTGTGTTAATTTAATAAAAGTATTAATATTTCTGTTTTACACAAATAATAAATGCATTTTATTTTGTTATTCAAAACACGTGCTCTGGACTGCCTCCTATTCTACCCCAAAGGGTCAGTTAAAATGCAATGCCAAAGGGTCAGTTAAAATGCAGTGCCAAAGGTTCAGTTAAAATGCAATGCCAAAGGGTCAGTTAAAATGCGGTGCAATGGAGTGCCTCTTTCCGGGGTCACTCCCTTGTAAAAATCATGAGTGAAAATGCATAATTTGATGCACTTCCAAATCACTTGTACATATCATTTAACTGCCTCTTTGGAGGCAAACTTTTCGCTGGGGAAGTAGGTCCCATTTCATTGAGCTAATATGAATCGGGGTGCACTCATTGATATGAGAGAAGTCTCCCCTGTCCCGCCGGGGATGTTTGTGGAACAATTATTATAACTGTATATACCCAGCAAAATAAATTGGAAGTAGTGCAATGTGGACTAGTTCTGTCACGGCATGTTTTGATGCAGTTCAAACGGAGTCGTGAAAAAGGCACTCCAGTCCTCACATTTTAACTGCATTTGGATGCAATCCAAAGAATCACATCCACTTGTCACATTTTAACAACATCCGGATGCAGTTCAGAGGAGTCGTGAAAAAGGCACTCCAATTCCTCACAATTTAACAGCATCCGGATGCAGTCCAAACGGAGTCGTGAAAAAGGCACTCCGTTCGCTACATATTATTAGCAGTTGTTAGAGATCCCTACATGTACATAAATCAGTTTGTACATCTCTACAGGCAGAGACATAAATTTTCCAATAAGAGATAAGCGTGTTAATATTTTCAAACATTTGTTAATACAAACTGAACAATATTTCATTTGTGAACATTTTTCCGGTAACTCAAGAGAAGAAAATTTCCGAATGGAGTGCTGTTGGAGTACATGTCGAAATCTTAACTGGTGATGGGAAGACAACCCATTTAGCAAATGAAACAAAAACTGTTCAGCTTGGAACAAATGGAGAGCGGAGGAAACACACATGTTTGCGATTGAATTCAATGGAGAATTTTCATAATTTGTGTTAATGTAATAAAGTTCTTAATATTTTTTGTTTTACACAAATAATGTATTTTATTTGTTCTGGCATATTTTGTAATGGCTTACACAATTTCCGCAGAATGCCTGTATCTAAACACGTGCTTTGGACTGCCTCCTATTCTACCCCAAAGGGTTAGTTAAAATGCAGTGCCAAAGGGTCAGTTAAAATGCAGTGCCAGAGGGTCAGTTAAAATGCAGTGCCAAAGGGTCAGTTAAAATGCAGTGCAATGGAGTGCCTCTTTCCGTAGTCACGCTCTTGTAAAAATCATGAGTGAAAATGCATAATTTGATGCACTTCCAGATCACTTGTACTTATCATTTAACTGCCTCTTTGGAGGCAAACTTTTTGCTGGGTAGCTGACCAAGATTTTCTAGATTTCACAGTTATTAAATATATATGAGGATGAGAAAATATAATATTGAATTCTTAATGCACAATTTACTCATTACTCGAAAACCCTGTAAGTAATTCCAACATTCTATATCGTCTTAAATACATTTGACTTCTGCAACGTGATAACAATCTCATGGAATGAATATTTTAATATATTTCAATACACAACCGCGAGACAAAGTTCGCCGGGTCCACTAGTGATTAAAAAAATAATTTCAAAATGGTTCGAAAGAAAGGTTTTTTTTGGAGGACCTTATATGTACGATTTTATCTAATGAAAAATAATTACCACCACAAATGATATTACATCCAGTATCAATACAAAACTACCTTATCAGTGCATGCATAATCCCAACTTCACGCATAATTACAACTCCATTCATACATTATTTAAACTTCAGTGTATTTCCTGGTTGTCTCGACTTACAAATAATTCTCATTCACTCCGTAAACCCGGATGGATAAGATGTTTAGTTTTCGTCGCTGAATTTGTCGAGTGCTGGCGTTAAACGAAGTACAAGATAAGACGTGTGGCATTGTCCGCAGTCACTTTAACCGAACGTAGCAACAGCCGTCGGCCCCTGCGATTCTTTCCCTCCTGTCGATCCGTTCGCTCCTTGCGATTTGTTCGCTCCTGTCGATCCGTTCGCTCTTTGCGATTTGTTCGCTCCTGTCGATTTGTTCGCTCTTATCGATTCGTTCGCTCCTGTCGATCCGTTCGCTCCTTGCGATTTGTTCGCTCCTGTCGATTCGTTCTCTCCTGCCGATTCGTTCGCTCCTGTCGATTCGTTCGCTCCTGCCGATTCGTTCGCTCGTGCCGATTCGTTCGCTCCTGTAGATTCGTTCGCTCCTGCCGATTCGTTCGCTCCTGCCGATTCGTTCGCTCCTGCCGATTCGTTCGCTCCTGTCGATTCGTTCGCTCCTGCCGATTCGTTCGCTCCTTGCGATTCGTTCGCTCCTGTCGATTCGTTCGCTCCTGCCGATTCGTTCGCTCCTGTCGATTCGTTCGCTCCTGTCGATTCGTTCACTTCTGTCCATTCGTTCGCTCCTTGCGATCCTTTCGCTCTATTGCCTAACTATACCCGACTCTTCTCTTTACAGAGTAGCAACCCGAAGACCACAGAGCCGACGCCTGCCGAGCCGACAGCCAACCGAATACCACCTAGCCGAACTCCACATCCGAAGACTAACGAGCCGACAACCAACCGAATACCACCGAACTGAACTCCACATCCGAAGACTAACGAGCCGACAGCCAACCGAATATCACCGAGCCGAACTCTACATCCGAAGACTAACGAGCCGACAGCAAACCGAACTCGAATACCAGCGAGCAATCCGAGACTGTTCCACCAACCACTACTTTTAATACTGAAACATTGAATATTCTAAATACTTCGTAACTGTATAAAAAAAGCATTAAAACTTAACTAAGTGTTTTCCTTCCTTAAGGTTTGTGGGTCCTTAAGACGACCCTGGCAACGGCTGAGCTGACCTCAGTCCTTGATAAAACCACTCGTTATAAATTAACCCATGTAGTTCAACAATAATAACCAAAACTAATAATTAACATGTTTTACAAGGTGGCAAACAAATGTTTTCAAAACTTAACGAAGGTTTCAAAATACCTCATTTGTTCCGTAAATACTTCAAAATAATGACATTTTATGATTTTTTTTCTTAATAAGGATTAAATACTAACATGTATCAACAATATTTGGTATATAATATCCCTATTAAGAGGGCTACCATATGGTCCAAGAGGGTACCAGATCGTATTACATGTAAACAATGTCCTATAGGTCTCAAACCGGGAATATCTGAAAACTAAGACGTTTTATGAGTTTTTTTAGAGGGTATATTCAATTTCATACGGGCAAAATGTGCCTCATCGAAATAATGGTTTTAGTATGTTTGGACGAAATCCGTTTCAGACAATTTGGAGTTGAAGTAGATTAGGTTCCAATATAAACTCAATCGGTTCACTCCTTCGGATACCTCCCACACAAAATTTTGGAAAAGTTCAGTTTAGGACCTGCTCTCGAATTGCTTTGATTTTTGCTGTAACAACTTGTATATACTGTCCCCTATACGACGGTGCAAGCCTCATCAGGGGCAAGTCCGTACTTCCTGACAAAATAGCCTGAAACTTGCAAAAAAAACTTATGGCACCGTGTGTATTGGTTGGAGCACAAAATAGTTCTCGTACAGATCTGCCAATTCGGTCCAAAATTTGGCCTTCGTAATATTTTGCACAAACTTAATTTAAGTTCGAAGATAAGCCATATCGGTCCACTCCTTCAGGTACCTCCTCCACAAAAGTTCAAAAATGTGACCGATTTGGTCCATACTTTGCAAATCCTACCGTATCTACCAGACATAGATCGGGTTTGAATAGGGCCTATATTTGTCAACTCCATCGGGTACCTGCCACACAAAATTTCGGATAAGTTCACTTTAAGACCTGGGACTGGATTCTTGTTCTATAAAAATTTGAAATGAAAAATATTTCTTTGAAAATTTTTGCCTTTTTAGGCGAAGATCATTTTTTAAGATTAATTTTTTAGTTTTTTCGGCTTTCCTTTTTCACTTGCATAATAGATCATAAAGCTCGAATAAAAAAATTAAAAAATTAATCTTAAAAAATGATCTTCGCCTAAAAGGGCAAAAATTTTCAAATAAATAAAATCAGCTGAGCCAGGCTGGGGTTTGAACCTACGTCCTTGAAAAACACAGGAAAAAAGTGTTGTCACGGCGTGTTAGCGTTCAGAGCCAAACTCATAACTTTCAAAGGCAGCGCTAAGCGTTTGTCATGAAAGCACAACTAAATGGGAAAATCCTCATTGTTGTTGTAAAATACAAAACAAAAATGCATTTGAAAGAAGAAAAGTTCGAGGACATCGAAGCCGCTCCACATCCGATATGTCTGAAGAGTCTTTACCGAAGACGAAACATGCATGTCACATAGTGGTGGGTGTGTGGGTTCGAATCGTCGGCTTTCCTTTTTCACTTGCATAATAGATCATAAAGCTCGATTAAAAAAATTTAAAAATATTTCCTTTATATTTTTTTTCTTTTGACAGTATTTTCCTTCATAAAAGTTTTCATTTCACATTTTCATAGAAACAGAATTGAGCCCCTGCTCACGAATCATTTTGATTTTTGTTGAACCAGCATTCGCTGCATTCATTCAGGGCAAATCCATACTTCTTTAGAAAGCAGCCCGAAATGTGTAAAAACCGCTATGGCACAATATGTAGTGGCTGGAGATAACTCTCGAACTGATCAACCGGTCCAAAATTTGACCTTCATCATATTTTGTCAAAACTTAGTTTTAGTTCGAATATGGGCAATACCGGTCCACAACTTCCCGTACTTCCCCCCAGTATTTAAAAATGTCATTAAAATGGTATGTACGATATCTCTTGAACGGGGCAACCAATTTCGTCCAAACTTGGGATCTCCTAATATTTCGTCCAAATTTAGTTTAACTTCTAAGTTCAAAGGCAATTTCAAATGTCCAAAAATGGCCAGAAAATTATTAAAATACCCTAAATACATTCGATCTTTACTTATATGAAAGCCGACTGATACTTTTTTACTTATTTTCTTTATAAACTCGCGAATTTTATGTTTATATTTCAGTGCATAGCCTGCCTTCTCCCGGTTCGGTTGTTAGTGCGCTTAAACAATAACTATCGGTGCCGTGAATAGTGACCGCGATTTTGTTTTTGTGCATTTTTGCACAAATTCTTAAGTACAAAAACAATTACTACAGACTGAGTTTTCATACCTACTCGACTCTGCATTGTGGTATCCCACAATGGTGAAGCCCCCGGGGGGCAAACCTGCGGCACGCAGAGCCACAAATCCATCACGTTCAAGAGCGAAAGCCAAACCTCGTTTGAGCTTTCCTTCCTTTAATTCCACGCCTGTTCAACCAACGTCATCTAGCTACAACAGGTTCAGCTCTTTATCAGATTTGGAAGATATGGATGACCTTCCAGAGTCAAATATCAACTTAAATATGCCCAAGGCATTACCAAAACCACCTCCGATTGTTGCTGATGCACGTGTATCGTTGAGGGAAATACAACTTATAACAGGTGACGACTGTATTTATAAACGTACTTCAATTGGGACCAAAATTTTCCCCCAAACACAAGAAAAATACGACTTTTGCATAAAAGCTTTAATTTAAAGAATTTTATATTTTCGACCTATTTGTTGTTATTGAAATGTTTGATTAATTCAAGCTCGAGGTCAATTTTAGAAATATTTTATTTATTTATTATCAATATTTCGCAATTTCTTGAATTGCATCTTCAGGATGTGATCATAAATTCGCTATAAACACGTAAAAACAAGTTGTCAATTTACTTAAACCTAGGGTAGCATCACTACCATCGTCTTCTGTTGTAAATATTGCACTGATTGATTGAGTGCAATATTTACAACAGAAGACGATGGTAGTGATGCTACCCTAGGTTTAAGTAAATTGACAACTTGTTTTTACGTGTTTATAGCGAATTTATGATCACATCCTGAAGATGCAATTCAAGAAATTGCAAAATATTGATAATAAATAAGACAGAATGCGACTTCAAAGCATAACAGAAGGGCCACAGTTGCACAGCCCAGATATACACGTGTTGCTCCAGTCATCAACAACACACAGATTATCTCACCACCGATCCGAAACAACAACAACAATAACGCCACCTACTCTGGCGCTATAACAAATGAATGTTCTGATCTGTTTAACATTGAGGAACTGTTTAACATATTCTCGTCAGCTCTTAATGAATTAAGCAGTTGTACATCAAAACAACAACAAATCCAAGTTGTAATATCATTGCTAAAATATGCCTATGATCTTAAATAACAACAATGAAACATTAAATATTTTACATTGGAATGCCAACGGTATCACCTCATATTCTCATATGAAACAATTTGAAAATCTGTTAAATGAATACAATATTCACATAGCAGGACTGAATGAAACATTTTATAAGGAAAACCACAATCCCTTTTTTGAAAATTATAAAATCTATCGTAAAGATCGCGAAAGCTCGAACGGCGGCGGCGTGGCTTTATTAGTTCGCAGGGACATAAGTCACACACTCCTACCAGTAACCAAAACATCTTTAATTGAAAATCTTTCAATAGAAATTATTATAAACCGTAGGAAAGTAGTAATAACAACCGCATACTCTCCTAGATTTGCCCATTCATTTATATCAGATGTCAACAATATTACACCAGATTCTACTGACTTCATTGTTCTTGGAGATTTTAACGCGAAACACTCAGCTTGGAACTGTCCTGTTAACAATTCAGCTGGTAATGCTCTAAACAACCTGCAGCAGTCAAGAAACTATTTTGTGTTCTATCGCAACTCCCCTACTCTGTTCCCTCACCGTCGGAATAGCCGCCCATCAACAGTTGACATTGTTCTAAGTAATTTATCGATTCCAATAAATGCGACAACAATGGATTACCATATTCCCTCAGATCATCTTCCTATTATTTGCAGTATATCATCTCGCTTTAAGACAGAGACAAATATTAGATATTCATACAATCACACAGATTGGAACTTCTTCCGAAACATAATCGATTCTAGCATTGACCTTTCTGTCGAAAATTACAACTCAACAAATGCTATTGATACTGATATTAAGAAGTTCATTAAACTTATTCTCACAGCTAGAAATTTGTCCACTCCCTTTAATAACTTGGAGACCAACAGTTGTTTACCACAGGATATCTTGTACTTGATTGGCCAAAGAAGAATGTTTAAAAGAAAACAACTTCGAACTAGTAACTGGCTGGAATATAATACTTATGGTCAATACATTAGATTTTTAACAAAGCACATAGACCAAAAGCTTATTCATCATAAAAATCAAAAATGGTCCAATCTTTTACATAAGATGAAGCCTGGAGACAAACGTTTTTGGAAAATTAGCCGATCCTTAAGGTGTAAAAATAACCGAAAAATGCCAACTCTCGTAAGCGGTACAACAAAATTAACTACGGATTCACAAAAGGCTGAACTACTTGCGAATACATTCTATAAATCACACGAACTTACTTTGTCGTTCATTCACCCATTTGACCGCATTGTTAATTCAACCGCAACCCACTTAAAAGCTTCACCAGCATCAACAACAGATATTATTTACTTAACTTTTAATGAATTATCAACCATGATCTCTCGACTAAAATCATCAAAAGCGCCAGGTTTTGATAATGTTCCCAACATTATCCTAAAAAACATACCAGAGAAGGGAATTAAACTGCTGGTTTTATTATTTAACAACTGCATTCGTCTCAACTATTTTCCCTCTGATTTTAAGAAGGCCAAAGTCATTGCAATAGCAAAACCAAATAAACCTAAAAATGAATCAACTAGCTACCGGCCTATCAGTCTTCTGAGCAATCTGGGGAAACTGTTCGAAAAAGCTATCCACAGCAGAATATCGGATTTTGCTTCAGAAGCGAACATAATGTCAGAAAATCAGTTTGGTTTTAAGAAAGATCACAGCGCAATCCATCAAGTAATGCGCATCAAAAACAAAATAATTGCTAATAAAGCAACGAAAAGATCCACCGGATTAGTTCTTCTGGATATAGAAAAAGCATTCGACACTGTTTGGCATAACGGACTCTTGCACAAAATGGTAAAATCAAACATACCGGCTTACCTCTGTAAATTAGTTTCGCAGTTCCTAGAAAACAGATTTTATGCAGTTTCCGTTAACAAAAGTATCTCATCATTCAAGCCAATTCCAGCAGGACTCCCCCAGGGTTCAATTCTTTCACCGACCCTTTATTCAATATACACATCAGATTTTAAGGTCCCTAAGGAAATTGATACCGCCTTCTATGCCGATGATACTGTACTTATATCATCTAGTAAGTTGACATCAGCTCTAATTAAAAAGATGGAATAAAGTTTGGTGTCGTGTAATAAATATTTCAAAAAATGGAAAATCCAAATTAACCGTAATAAAACTCAAGCTATAATTTTTCCCTTCAATAAGTCACCGAAGAGACTTCCTACACGACAGCTTCAATTCGAAGGAAATGAAATCAATATTGTTGACAACGTACGTTATCTTGGTGTTACATTGGACAAAAAACTCACATTTCAAAGGCATATTGAAATATCCTGTCAGAAAGCATTGTCGGCTTTCGATCATTGTGGCCATTTCTTAACAGACGTTCTACATTAAACATGGAGAACAAAAACTTAATTTTCAAAGGTGTTATCAGACCAATACTGTCATATGCGTCCCCAATATGGTATAGAGCAGCGAAAACACATCTTAAAAAATTCCAGGTATACAAAACAAATGTCTCAAAATGATATTCAACAAACGCTGGCGATATCCTACCACATGGCTACGTGATGAAACAACTAATGAATTATTCAATGAATTTGTTAATAGACTAAATGAACATTTTTTCAATAAAAGTTCAACTTCACGCCATTCTAGAATACGTGAATGTGTACAAACTCTTTAATGCATATTTTTGTATAACTATTATAATTACCAAATAGAAAATATTGTATTAAAATTGCTTATATATGTATATATAATCAATATTTAATCTCTACTTTTCGAACTATATTTGAAATTTTCCATATATATCAAATGTAGGTTTTTATCCTTTTACCTATAACTAGATTATAATTTATGTATACTATACAATTCATGTTATTATGCCACGTACATATTTTTTGCAATATCTTTTAGATAAATCTCATTATAAGAAACTCATTATTCTTTTGTAAACCTAATGTTAATTGGATTAATAAAATTGAAAATTGAAAAAAAAATTATGTTTATATTTAAGGTACCTATCGGAAAAGATAATATGTGGTCATTTGCAACGATTTCGCCAAAGTTACAGGCTGTTTTTAATGACTTTGTCTGTGAGAATCGTATTTCTTTTCTATAATTATTTATTCAAAGAGAGCAAATTTAAATTTCTAAATAGAAAAAATATCAAAGGGGCTTTAGTAATCGCTGTCGGAGCGGAAACTTTTTTCTCCGAATCGAACTAAAACAAGTTTTTTCGGACGATATTCCGCACATGTTACTGGCGTGGTATTTTTTTGGTTATAGCCCTAAAGTACATTAGAGCGACCCAAAAAGTCAAAACATTTTGTGATTGGATTTCCTACACCATAATTTTTTTCCATTTGACACAAAAACCTCATATAAGAAATTTTATGGCGATCGGGTAACGTTAACCCCTGCCAACATAGCTATCTTTGTTTCTATACTAATTTGTACTGGGCCAAAGGTGCATATTCACGAAAGTTCTTTTATGGCCCCAATTATGGTCCAATCGTTGAATAAGCTTTATCAGTTCATGTTTGTGGGTAACCCCATACAATAGAGATTCTTTAGCCTGTCACGCAATCTAATCTAGATCTCAAAAAAGGTTTCCTATCTATCACAATATCTCTGACAATTTGTGAGATTACTGGTGTACACACGACCACAATTCCCGCAATAGACTAACACCAGTTAGCCTTTCATTCTCTGGACTTTAAAAGGCTCGGTATCTTTTTGACAGATAATGTTTAATTAGGTCGATAGAAGTTAGCTATGTGGACCAGTACACTATCATTAAAAACACGTAAATTTATTTGGCATATTTCACATTTGCCAATACTGTACGTATGTAGTTTAACGTTAAAGAAAATTTCTTACACAATTTTGTAACGTTCTTGTCGTAACAATTTCAGTTCCTCAGTCATTGCCGTTTAGACTATTGTTGTTGTCTTATTTGTGAAGCATATGCGTGAGCAATTAAAAGTTTAATGCATTTTAATGGCATTTACAGAAAACTTTTAAAAACGTCAAAACACCTTCTCTCGCATTCGCACCCATTTACATGAGGACAGGGTAGAATTTCGTAGACACACGCTCACTTAAACGCCTACCAAAACATTTGGCTGGGATCTCAGCCATATAGACATTAAAACTTATTAAGATTCTTGAGTGTATCCAAATGAATGGCAAGCTACAAAGGTGGTAAAGCAGCGCAAAGTATTTTATTTGATGTCGACGCCTGTGACGAGCCCACGGAATGTGAAAATAAAATGTTAATGTCTGCACAATACAACCTGTTAATGTTTGTCGAAATCCTGTACAATTTTGACTTTGCTAATTATAACAATTGCCAGGGAAGTCAAGTTGCAATGAGTGGATTCGGTTAATGGGATCACCATTAGGTACGCAACTCAATTCGTTGTAATTTGTTATGTTCTTTTATATGACGGCGACATCTTGGTTCGTAATTTGCTTTGTTAACTGATTTTTCATAAAGTGTTGGTGCGTATAAAAATTTGAAAAGTAGATTTATATATTCTTGAAATGTTTTAAAGAAATCAATTGATACATTGATGTCGATCATAATTAGATTAGCTTTAGTGTAGTTGGATAAAGATCCCACATATACACCACAATGTGGAAAGGGTATTATAAGTTTGTTTTTCGGGAAATGCATGTAAGACCGCGAAATATTCGTCGTAGACCCCCCGTGTGGTATACAAAAATTCATGTCTCGGCAAGATACGGCAGATTGAAACTTTTAGTTATTGGGTATGCTTTTATTGAAGGAAATCTGGTTTAGATGTTGTTTAAACATATTTTAAACATAAGAAGTTGCTGCTTATTTATATACGTCGTTATATAATAAAAACGACGAAAAGGAACATTGTAAGCTTGCTACTACCTTTAGAGCTTTATTTGCAGCTTTTACAATGATTTTAATTCATTTATATTTTTGTACGCGTAGATTATCGCCAAATAAGGTGACTTTGTATAAGCATCTGGTAAATCAAATACTTCGTTGCTTGGTCGAATTTGTATATACATTTATACAATAATCCAATATTTGTGACTTCAAATGGCTGATATGCGATTTCCACTTAAGGTTCGATTCTAAATATATTCACAAATAATTATCTGTGTTGACTTCCTCCAGATTATCTTCATCAATAGTGATACTAAAGTCCAAAACTGCACCGGTTTAAGGTATTTGACGTACCAAAAACACTACATCTGCCCAATTTGGATAAAATATTGAAAATGTGACACAATTTGGTTCAAAAAAGTTCATTTTTAAAGGATCCTCGAACAGATCATAAACTGTACTTAAACAAAAATGTTGAAAATTTTTGAGGGAGGAGTGGACCGAAATGGCCCATTTTCGAACGAGAACTAAAAGTGGACAAAATATTACGCGAGAAATTTTGCACCGAGATATGGGATATCGCCCGTACTATGTTAGCAAATATTTTTTAAGTTTATTGGGGTAGGTACCGGAAGTAGTGGACCGATATGGCCCTTCTTAGAACTTAACTAAATTTGGAAAAATATCACGAAAGCCAAATTTTGGACCGAATCGGCTGATCCATGCGCTCAGGTCAGTACCCATGATGTCGTAGGCTTTTCAAAAATAATTGGGGTCTATCGTAACGTATCGTAAAGGCTGAGGGTATAAGAAGGCATTAACTTAATTGCAGCGAAGTTTTGAACTTTAGAGAGTGCGGTACCCGAAGGAGTTGACCGACGCACAGTGGTTCAGAATCATTTTTTCCTGGTCAAAATTCTGTAACTTTCATAATTCTTTTTTTGTTAGACATATAACACAATCAGACGAATTATAAGTGGTCAAGTTCGGTCTGGTAGTTGCAGAGAAATTCAAGGTCAAAGTTAAACTTTTGAGTTTTTTAACTATTTTTCATCAAAATATGAGTGCTTTTGTGGTTTTTATATCTTCCTATGTATTAAAGATGGTCAAACACCAAGAAATAAACAAAATAATTACCAAAAAAAAAAACTAAAAAAAAAAAATCGAAAAATGTCGAACAAAATTTTTTCAAAAATTTGTAAAAAAAAAATTTTACAAAAAAAATTTAAATTTTTTCAAAAATTAAAAAAATTCTCCTTGTGTTTTAATAAAAGTTGTAATTTGTTTCTAAAAACTGTAATTCATATGGAAACAGTATAGAAAAACACATATTTTTACACATGTAATTTTAATAAATTGAAAAAAGTGTTAAACGGAGGGAACGGGACGGGTACAAAAGTACATATGGGCTGAAAGAGGAGACTTTCGGGCATCTTTCTGTGAAAACAGATCTTTGTTCCATGTTGTTCCACAAAAGTTCTAGTCCACTAAATTTGGAATTTCATAAAATTTAGTACCCGAGGAAAAATAAAAAAGATAATGTTGTGTAAACGCTACGGTAATTTACTAATACGATTTTTAAAGGCCATAATCCTACCTACCTTACAAAAAAACAATGAACACAATAACTGTTATAGTTTCAGAGAAATAGCTACGTCTTTCTCCAGAAATTTGCAAAAATGACGTATTTCCCAAAAATGGGGAAAATGCTCGTATCTAGGGGCACGCCACGCCCACACCTTCCAATATTTGGGCCTAATTTTTTGGTTTCCTTAGTTTCAATATGTTTACTATCGAATCCCATATAGAAATTAAATATCTTTGACAAAACAAAATTTTGATTTTTGGCCAGGAAAATCGATTCCTGAACCATTGTGCGACGTCCATCTTAGAACTTTATCTAAGATTCGCATAAATATAACTATATGAACTGAACCATCGCAGTAACGAGTCCGAAACTTCTTGAGCGCACCAGCCACTACCGTTGGGGTTTTTACAGCTTTCTGGTAATATTCTGAAGATATATGCACTTGTTATTGAAAAAGCGTATACCTTCGCAAAGCGGTAGTAAATAAAAGTTGCTGGAAAACTAATCAAAGGGATTTGAGAGTATGCCATAAACTGCAATTTTCCGAATATTTGTATGGGAGGTATCCATAGAAGTTAACCGATATAGTACATATTCGAATTTGATCCAGGTCTCGTAGAAATATTACAATTTTGCCTTCAAGAGTTATCGTACAAACCATCCTACTTTAGAACTTAGACTCAGACATATCGGATGAGGGACGGCTTCGCTATCATCTAACTTTTACTCTTTCAAATGCAATTTGTTTTTTACAATTCTGAATGTGTCTGTATTCTGAAAGTTAGATGATAGCGAATCCGTCCCACATCCGATATGTCTGAGGAGCCTTCTTTACCAAAAGGCGAAACATGTCGTGTCACATAGTGGTGGGTGTGTGGGTTCGAGTCGTCGGCTTTTATTTTTCAGATGCATTATTGATCATAAAACTCGATTTCCAACGAGAAATTAATTAAAAATTAATACTAAAAATTATCTTCGCCTAAAATGGCAAAATTTTCAAATTAATAGCCTTTATTTTATAGGTGGACAACTTTTAATAAAATACTATTTAAACATTTCTTCCGCCGTTGTTTAACAAAGGAAATACTATCTCAGAGAGGCTAATGCAAAAAACCCACCAAACTCTCTCAATTATTTTGAGAGAGAATTATTAAGGTAGATGTTTAGGGTGATCCAACTAGAGGTACTTTTTTCAATAGCCTTTTTTAACTGATCAAGTGTGTTGTTTTAGTATTGTTTGGCATTTATCGTGGAAAGACATACGACTGAACAATATTTTCAAATCGTTCAACTTTATTACCAAAATTAACGTTCTAGGAGGAATGTGTTTCAAGCCAAATTTTGTTCTGCTAAGAGCCCCATTTCTGTCTAAATGAGTATGTAAACAAGGAAAGTAGCCGCATTTGGTTTAATAGCAAACTAAAGGAGTTCAAGAGGTATCACTACATACAGGAAAACAACGGTTTAGTGTGGTTTGCCGCTGGTAGAATCACCAGCCCATATTTCTTCAAAAATGACCATTCAGGCCTTGGGGCAAAAGCTCACGCGTGTCAAAAACTCACGCCAGTTATCAGTCTAAATGTTCGAATGATTCAGCGAAATATGGACTCTACGGACAGACCGTCTAAGACGTAGACTCGAACAACATATGATAGACATAAACTTAAAATAATAAATGCCAATGAATGTTCTTTCAAATAATAATAAACATTTCCCATTCAATTATAATTTTCTGTGTTTATACCTAACCACAATGTGGAAAAGGGTATTTTATGTTTGTTTTGGTAAAAATTCATGTAACACCGCGAAATATTCGTCGGAGACCCCCAATGTGGTATACCAAACTTCATATCTCGACGAGATAAAGCGATTTTGAGATGTGTGTCCGTCCGTCCGTACGTCTGTCCAATATAAATTGTAAACACGTTCCAGGCCGCAATTATGGACCGATCGTCACGAAATTTTGTATGGAGGTCGGGTTCAGATCAGAGTAGATCCCTATTCTTATTGGTGATGATCGTGAAATATTTAGCGGGTGAAATGGACCAAAAACATAATATTTATCCAATTTTCTAGCGGCTCTGTAGGTCTCAATAATAGTCCGATCAACGCGTAATTTTAAATTAGGTAAGAGTATATCACAAAGGAGAAGCTTGCAATTTAAGATTGCGATCGGATAATATTTAGAGGGTTAAATGGACCAAAACTTTTGTGTGAAAATTGTGAAAATTTTTAATACACTTGAAAGTGGAACGCTTGACCTTTCAATTGATGCCAATTATGTTGGTGTGCATGCTCAGATAACAGAGTTACAGCCTAATATATTCCGTTATTTGTTTGTAGTGTAATAATAAACTCGCTAGAAGTCGCAATTATACATCAATAGTCACGAGTATAGGTGCAAAAAGATGCCTACCATTTTGAATGATGATCTGATATTCTTTAGCGGGTGAAATGGACCATTACTTTTGTTTGATAAATATAAAAATTTTATTTTTGGTCGATATTTTAATTCCTTGAGGACATATATATTTCGCAAAGTAGCCTACATATGGAAAAAAACTACTGACCTTTCCTCTGATGTATATTGCAATAAAGTGTTTGCTAGATAACGGGCCTACTGCCTAATATATAATGGGTTCTGTGTAGAGAACCACATTTTTATCCCATGCTTCATATTGTCTCTCCAAAAGTTTATGTAACACCACGAAATATTCGTCCTAGACCCCTTATTTGGTATGCCAAAATTCATATCTCGACGAGATAAAGCGATTTAGCGATGTATGTCCGTCCAATAAAAATTATAAACAAGCTTAAGGCCGCAATTATGGACCGATTGTAACGAATTTTTTAAGTAGGTTGAGATGATCGTGAAATGTTCAGGGGATGAAATGGACCAAAAACAAATTTTAAACCAATTTTGTAGCGGCTCTGTAGGTCAAAATAATAACCCTCAAAATTTTAAACAAAGTTTGAGTTTATGATGAAGAAGAAGCGTACAAACCAACGTGAAGATCACATAATACTTAGCGGGTTAAATGGACTGAAACTTTTGTGTGAAATTGGTAAAAATTTCAATAACGTAGCGGTTAAACAACGGAAGTAGTAGTACTACATAAGTGGGTTTAATTACATTTTAGTTTGTGTGAAATAAATTTTCCTTTCCTGCTACAAAAATGTCTTTGTCATGCTAGATAACTTTTTGGTTTTGGTCATAAGTATTATACATTACATCTCTGATATTTGATAATTAAATTTTCACAATCATTGAAAAGAAGTTCCGTGTAGGTATAGGGTATCGCATGGTCGGCTCCGCCCGACTATAGACTTTTCTTACTTGTTTTTTTTTTTTTTTTTTTTTTCTTTAAAAAATATTAGAACCTCTAGTTGGATCATTCACAATTTTCATTCTTAATTTTGTTTTTGTTTTTGCTTTCAAATAAACACATTTTTGGACATTTTTGGAAGAACATATACGTTTTCATAGTTCGATTACCGGTTACTCTCGAAACATTCGATCAAAGGTTTTGATCGAATCTTCAGTGCGATTCTCTAACTCATTTTTTGAGTTACCGGCCATGCCGCTTTTTTAGCGTGTCGAAATTTTCTTCTTGAGCAAAAAATCGATCGAATCGAATCACGTAATTAGGCCCCTGAGTAAAACTACCCAGCAAAATTTTATGGAAGTGGTTCCATGAGATGCCATGATTTCACTGGATTTTGCATTGGTTCAAATGAAGTCGTGAAAGATCCGATCTTTTCCATCGATCCAATAGAGATGAATTTTGTGTTTTTATTTTTACACGTGTATATATTCTTTTATTTATCTAAATATGTACGTTTAAAGCAATGTAAGATTTATTATGCTAGGAAGTCCCAATCATTGAGCTAAAAGTAGAGTCGGACTGCACTCCTTGGTATTAGTCGTGTTACTTTACGTGCCTGAGGTTACAAGTTTTTACCCGCAAAGTGTTTCCTTACTTTTAAAAGCATACAATTTATATGAGAGCAGTTCACCACTTTTACCATTTTTGCAACAATTGCCATTTTTAAAAGTAAAGGAACAGACCAATTATAAAAGTTCTTTGCCTGCTCTTGAGAACCCTGCTCAGCAAGTCGAATTGTAGATCCCTATAAAACAACAAACATTTCCAAAACGTTGTAAAATAAAATTCACGAAATAGTAATCTGCAGTTGGAGTCAATGTCGAAATAAACTCTGTTGCGTGCAGCGGCGGTGTTTAGACTGCAACAGCTGGGACGGCCGGAAGTCAAGTTTCTCACTTAAATTTACAACCTGTCGCTTGCCAACACATCGTTCCCGAAGTCTGGAAAATAGGCCAGCTACTGAAGCCCGAAAGGTGAATCTTACAAACCGATTTCGCTTTTGTCGCCCTTAGCAAGGACCCTTGTGGCTATAGTTCTTCCAGCATCAGAAATAACTTTCCAGTTGCCGATCAATAGCATAGGATCCGTAAGCAGCACAACAACTGCGCTGAAGGCCATCTCCATCTCCATATTAGCAGAGGACTCACTCAGAGCAAGCCGTGTTCATAATCTAGAAAGAGAAGTCCAACGTTACAAGAGAGAACCTCTAGATCAACAAGCGAAATAGCCATATTCTTACGACTGATAGACCCAGAGTCAGACTAAGCAGAAAAATGAGAATACAAACATATTAACTACTGTTACAACAACGAGAACAAACTGCAATTATAGATGTAAACTTTATGATGATAAATAAATTATAGTTATTTCATTAATTACTTTGAATTAATAAAATAAAAAAAGGGTTGGTGAAAATGACATGCCAAAGATTAGTGAAAATTCCATCGAGTTAGTAAAGATGTCATGCTTAGGATCTGAAAATGAATTGCATCTTGTAAAAAGAATAAGTGAAGATGCTGAAAAAATGACATTCCATTTCACTTGCACCCAATCTTTAATAGCATCTTTGGCATCGAACATTTTGCTGGGTATTTAATACCAGATATCTTAAGACGAACGGAATCAATATAGATGTGTATATAAGTATGGACTTCGGATTTTGCATATTCTTATATAATGGAAATTATATACTATGACAATTGTTGTTGTTGTAGCAGCTTTAATGTTGAATGCTACGACAATTGTCGTAATTTTTAGCGTCTTAGATCTATAAAATATCGGAAGAAGCAACTTCATCATTCCGAGGACGGATTTCTTGGGTTAAAGAGAGCATTTATTTTTTGATACGACAAATCGATATTATATGCCTGGTTCAGAACCTGCAAGAATCTACAATAACACTAGCGATATACTCGTCATCAACATAAAATTTTTTAATTCGTAACAAACTTAAAACGTTCCTACTATTTTATACACAAAAGTATGTTTGCCTAACAATTAAAAAATGCTTACATCAGTTCGCACATTTTGAAAAAAATGGGCTTATTAGTACAACACCACACAACGTTTGACTCCATTCACTTAAAAAATCTATAAGTTAATGCGCGGTAGTTGAATTAGGTGAGTTTAAATCTAACTCAAAAACCGTGAATTCAAAGCAAGTATGCATTTTGTATTATGAAACAAAATTACGGCTCCAAAATTATGCTCTAAAAATTTGGTGTAACTAATTTCGAAAGCGTGGGAATGGGAAATTTTGCTCACTTGAGAAAAAGCTCCCATGGAAATGTTCAGAATAGGGCTGTATGTTTTCTTTCGTGTAAATAGGAAGAAATAAACCCTATTTTGCCCTTAATTGAAAGTGCTCACTGAATACTTTGTTAGCTAATTTTTGTTTATACCCAGCAAAATTAAATGGAAGTGATTCCATATGAAGTCATGATTTCACTGGTTCTTTTGCATGAGTGCGAAAGGAGTCGTGAAAGATCCGATCTTTTTCATCGAATTTTCATTAGTGCAATTGAAGTAGTGAAAGATCCGATCTTTGTCATAATATTGTCATGAGTCTAAGTAAATTGATAAGTACCCGCACAATAAATTATCAAATACTCATGTACCCGAATAGTTGTGTACTTGCAGAAGTAATTGTTGAAATGAAAATAAAAGTCAGATGAAAGTGATGGATAGTGGTAAAATGTATATATTTTAATTAAAAATACAACGTAAATTGATATAAAACAAAAGAAAAATATATTTTGTGTTTGGAAACCTGTTTCGTTTTTTTGATATTAAAAAGAAGTATGAAAAAAACCCGCTCTATAAACCACGAGCTCCGCCAGCCGACCAATACAGTAAACATATCAAGCTGTAGTAATATCCAGATATAGTAAAACATATCAAGCTGCAATTATTGAGTTGGCTGGGCCATGTTAACAGGGTGGATAAATATGCCACAGGCATATGAATACGAGCCATTTGACGCTATGCGACCCGAGGGAAGAACAAAACTCCAATGGAAAGGACAAATTGAATATGATATCACAAAACATGGCATCCAAAATTAGAGAAGTAAGTAGAAGATCGGAGCGTTTGAAAATATATTCTTAGCTCGGCTCATGGAACAATATCATCTGTTTCGTTTTGTGGATATAAAAAGAAGTATGAAAGAGACCCGTTCTATAAACCATGAGCTGTACCCGCCGACCGACACCGATATAGTAAAACATGTCGAGCTGCAATTATTGGGTTGGCTGGGCCATGTCAACAGGATGGATAAATATGCCACCCGAGGGAAAAACAAAACTCCAATGGAAAGACCAAGTTTAATATTATATCACAAAACATGGCTTCCAAAATTAGCGAAGCAAAGTAGAAGATTGGTAAAATAAGTATAAAAGAGACCATAAAATGGTAACTATTACAGGATAAGTTTTGTTTTTTATGAAATAACATAACAGAATTCAAATTTATATTAGATTTCCCAAATGATGAGCGTGGTTCGGAGATTGACATATAATTTATCGAATATTGGAAAAACGCAACCGCAAGTTTAAAGAAATATCTTGCAGCCATCGGGAGAGATAAATATGATATTGCAGATTAATATAATATATAATTTTGAAAATTACATACAAAATAAAGAAAAATAACATCTGGCGAAACAAATCTTTTGTGCATTGTATTCTTATTAGTTCAACAAATTACATAATTGTATTGCAAATTTTTTTTCTGATTGGCGAAAATCCGGATCCAAAGCATTGGTGCAAGAAGCCATGACAATGAACTGGTGCAAGGAGCCATGACAATGAAATGGTGCAAGAAGCCATGACAATGAACTGGTGCAAGATGCTATGACAATGAACTGGTGCAAAATGCCATGACAATGAACTGGTGCAAGATGCTATGATGATGAACTGGTGCAAAATGTTATGACAATGAATTGGTGAAAGTGTGTGTCACTCCCTTGTAAATGTCATTGGTGATTCACCTAAATTTTCACCTATGACATGTCCCTTGCACCCATGATTCAACTCATGATTTTGCTGAGTTCAAATATTCAAATATTTGAAAAGAAGAAACCTAAAACTTTTTAAAACATATTCATTCTTAATTATGTGGACGTCACTGTACCTGGAAAAATACCAGGGCGTTTACCCAAATATGGTCATAACTCGCAAAATTTGCTGTGTGTTATGTCCGGACTTGGAGGTAAAAAGAGCTCGCTTTTTTGTGCTTTAGGGAATGTTCTTGCGAAATAGTATTTTTTAATTATGTCAGCTAAAGCGTCCCAGTATATAAATTGTAAAGTTTCAGCCAAATCAAATACGAGGGCGGTTCGGAAACTTCTTAGCCTACACTGTGTGTAATTTTTTGAGTCATGTTTTAATAACCATATTCTGACACCGCAGCGTGATAGATGACCAAAAAAGAGAAGACACGTGTCCCGCCGTTTTTCCCTATCTCATCAACTTTCGCGGTTGTGGGCCTCCAAAGCTTTGAGGCTTTGATGTAAAAAGGGGCCATTTTTCAAGACTATATCTTCCAAACCGTTGGGAATTTTGAATTTATCTCAGAGGCAAAGTTGTAGATCTTGTCTTAAGGAACAGATCTTGTCTTAAGAAACAAAAATATGTTCTAGAAAGTTGTTTATTGAAATCTTAGGTAAATTTTTGGGGCGTTTGGGTATCTTTGATCCAGAATTGGAGAAAAAAGTGTAAAAATTGAATATTTTCAAACGTTATTTGCTATTTTCACCTTTAAGAACAGTTCATAGACATTTCGCATGTTCCAGAAAGTTGTTCATTGATGTCTTTGCTACGTTATTGTAGTTGATTTTTTTTTTTTTTTTTTTTTTTGAATATTGAGCGGTTTAATATCTGTGGACCAGAACCAGAGAAAACAGGATAAAAATCCCATTTGCTTTGTTATTTTGACCTTTATGAACCTTCTATACAGAGTTCATTTGTTCTAAAAAGATGTTTATTGGGATCTGAGGTACATTTTTGTAGTTGATTGTTTGCTTCAAATTTGATCGGTTTGATAGCTGCAGACCAAAACCCGAGAAAAATTTTTAAAAGAAATTTAACCTTGTCGATTTTGACCTTGCAGATGAAGTTTGATGGATTATATGTGTTAACAATTTTTGTTCCTTAAGACAAGATCTACAACTTTGCCTCTGAGATAAATTCAAAATTTCCAACGGTTTGGAAGATATAGTCATGAAAAATGGCCCCTTTTTACATCAAAGCCTCAAACCTTTAGAGGCCTTCAACCGCGAAAGTTGATGAGATATGGAAAAACGGCGAGACACGTGTCTTCTATTTTTTGGTCTTCTATCACGCTGCGGTGTCAGCATATGGTTAATAATTTTCGTGTTGCACAGTGCTATCAATGAAAGAGAATAGTTAGTTTTTCAAAAATATTTTTATTTTTCAATATAATCTCCTGAAACTTCAATACACTTAGTCCAACGCTTTTCTAGCAATTCTAGCCCTTGATTAAAATAGTTTCCCTCAAGGTCTTCAAAATAGTGGTTTACAACTGTATCTTCATTTGTGGTAAAACATCTTCATTTGAGGTAAAACGCTTGCCAGCAAGGAATTTTTTTAGATTTGGGAACAAGTAAAAGTCACTGGGAGCTAAATCAGGAGAATAAGGTGGGTGGTCAAGCAACTCGTACTTTAATTCGTTGATTTTAGCCATTGTTAAAACACTCTTGTGCGCTGGTGCGTTGTCTTGATGAAAAATTATTTTTTTGTGTTGTATGCCAGGACGTTTTCTCGAATTTGTACATTTAATTGATCCAAAAGGTTGCAATAGTACTCTGAATTTATTGTTTCAGACTTTTGCAGATAGTCAATCAATAAAATACCTTTGAAGTCCCAAAAAACCGTTGCCATAACCTTACCAGCCGATTGAATTGTTTTTGCCTTCTTTCGGGCACTTCCTCCAGCTTCAGTCCATCGTTTGGATTGTTCTTTTCTCTCTGGAGTATAGTGGTGGATCCATGTCTCATCAACAGTTATGAAACGACGCTTAAAATCCATTTTATTTCGATTAAAACGATCCAAACAAGCTTGAGAAATGTTCGTTCTTATGCATTTTTGATCGACTGTTAACAAATGCGGCACCCATCTTGCAGAAAGCTTTTTCATCTGTAGTTCTTCATGCAAAATTAAATGGACTCGATCATTTGAGATGCCCATGATATTAGCAATTTCACGCACTTTTATCTTCAATGCTTGTACGACCACGTTTAAATTCAGCAACCCAATTTTTTACTGTTGCATATGAAGGAGCACTTTCACCTAACACATTCACCATATCATTATGAATTTCTTGTCCCGATAAACCTTTTTTATGTAAAATTGCGGATGCGTCTTTTTTGAACACCTGTTTCTATAGGAAGGAGTTGCCAGATCGAAACTAAATTTAACATGTGTTCATAACAGAGATGGAAGTTTTCAAAACACTTAACTTTTTTCTGTTTATACCGCGCTTTTTGTGCTAGGCTAAGAAGTTTCCGAACTGCCCTCGTACTTAATCTTTTTAGTTGCTGAGTATTTGGGTCATTATTTCGACGTCGTAACAGGGGCCGCGAGGACTACATACTACGAAAATTTTTAAATCGTTTCGCGAAAAGTTTTTAAACTAGACATTTGTGAACAAATTTTGAAATTCTGTGTGGGAAGTACCTTACAGAGTAAGTTGATATTATCTATTTTTAAACCGGATCTATGCCTGGATGAACTTTTGCGACGTGCATGATTGCACCAAAGGGGTAACTCAATTCGAGAGTTAACGCGCACACCATTTTAGCAAAACATTTTTAAATTTTATGATGGGGGTACTCGAGGGAGTGGACTGATATCGCACACATGTCGGTCGAAGGAGTTTTTCACACATTTCGCACCATTTTCTCTGAATGTATGGACTTGTCCCTGGAAAGCTTTTACAAAAAATGATCTTAAACTGTACCATACCGAAGTGTTTAAAGTACCCGAATGAGTGGACCGATATGGCCCACCTTTGAACTTAATCTAAGTTTGGACTAAATATAACGAGGACCAAGTTTTGGATCGAACAGGTTGATCTGTTCGATAGGTATCATACGAAGCAGACAGACAGACGGACATGGCTAAATCGACTCGAAACTGTCTGAAACGAATTTGGTTCAAACACTTGGGGTCTAAAAACATTATTTCGACGACACACATGTAAACTAAACCATTATTTTTTTCCGGTCCATATCAATATCTCTCCTTAATTTTAAAGAAATTCAGTCATATAGAATATTTTAATAGTTCGCGACTTATAAAATGATGATTTAACAATTGCAAAACAAATTTTGTATTTTCCCATATACCCTACTTAGCCTAATGGCTAAGTGTATAATTATCGATATATTTTCTAAAATTATGAAATTGATTTCATTTTCAACAAATTAGGTAAAATTAAAGAAAAGTTGCTTTTAGTATATATTTCAAAACCAGACAGCCGCAGCCTGTATGTTTAAAAGTGAGGAAGAAAGACCCGACCGTGTTTACCGAGTGATGGGTGTTAGGCACAAATTTCTCTTCAAATAAAATATTCTGAACTAAAACTGAATAAGTATTTTCTATCCTGTTCCCAATTTTAGGCGGAAATATTTTGTAACCACTGATACCTAACAAAGGTAAAACAGCAAAAAAATATATTCAATATGTCGGGAATCTGGTATGGGGCTATATCGAAGTGTGGACCTATGTTTTTGATGGAGAAGTTTTGTGATGGAGAGTTTTGTGAAGTTCGGTCAAAAATTGTTGCTAAAATCTTCAAGAAAAGAAAGTATTGTTATATGCGGCAATACCAAAAAATGGGTCTGTTTTTGATGGAGATATTAAGTGATCACTAGGAACCTCAACTGTCAAATTACAGGTTGTTCGGTTAAAAATTGTAGTTAAAATCCCCAAAATACCGAAAATCGGGAGGTGCCGTTTTATGGGCCAAAACGTGGACCTATATTGACAGTTGTTGGAGGAAATGTTCTGTGACCACTGGGAACCTCAAGCGTCAAATTACAGGTGGTTCAGTCGCCAAATATAGCTACAATCTTCAAAATACGGAAATTGGGAGGTACCATTATATGAGGGCTGTTGCAAAACGTGGACCTGTGTTTACACTTTTTGTAGGAGATATTTTGTGACCACTGGGAACCTCGAATGTTAAATTCCGTCAAAAATGTAGCTGAAATCCCGAAAATCGTGAAGTACCGCTATACGGGGGCTATACCAAAACATGGACCTATATTGAACGTTTTTGGAGGAGATGATGTGTGACCACTGGGAACCTCAAATGTCGAATTACAAATAGTTCGGTCAAAAATTGTAGCTAAAATCTTTAAAATATCGAAAATTGGGAGGCAACGTTATATGAGAAAGTATTGTTATATGGGGCTATACCAAAGCATGGACATGTTCACAGTTTTTGATGGAGATATTTTGTGATCACTAGGAACCTCAACTGTCAAATTACATGCAGTTCGGTAAACAGTTTTTGCTAAAATCCTCAAAATACGAAAAAGCGAGTGTTACCCTTATATGGGGGCTACACCAAAACACGGTCCTATGTTGACAGTTTTTGGTGGATATATTTTTTAATTCGTAGGAACCTCAACTGTGAAATTACAGGTAGTTCGGCCAAAAATTTTAGCTAAAATACCCAAAATACCGTAAACAGAGAGGTACCCAGCAAAAATTCGGATCCATTAGTCATTACGTAACCCATTACAAAGTAATGTAAACAAGCTTCTTTTCGCATTGCAAGTTATCTGAAAAGTAATGGGTTACTTCTTAAAAAAATACAAGGCAAACCTACTTACTTTGCTCCTCACTAAGTAATGAGGACGGTGGCACAGTGAGTGTGTGTCCGACTATAAATCCTAGGGTTGTGTGTTCAACGCTCACTGCCGGCACGCGAGTTTTTTTTAATTAAACAAGTAAAAAATTGTCAGTCGGCTTTACCAACAGATATATACACTCAGACAATGTGAAGTGAAACTCTCACCTACGGAGAGAGCGAATGTATTTAAGGTCTCTTCAGAATTTTGTGGCCCTTTTTGGACATTTGAACTTGCCGACAAAAATGTGGATTAGGAATTAACTGCACTAACACACAAATGTTGAACCTTTGTGGGGGAGTTACCTGTAGGGAGGACTGATATGGGCCATTTTAGAAGATAAACTAAATTTTGACAAAATATTAGGAGATCCAAAGTTTAGACCAAATTGGTTGCCCCATTCAAGTGATATCGTCGTCCTAGCATTTTAGTGAATTTTTTAAATATTGGGGAGAAGTACCGAAAGTTGTGGACCGGTCTTGCCCCATGAAACTACGTTTGGATATAATATGACGAAGACCAAATGTTGGACCAAATCGGTTGAACAGTTCGAGAGTTATCGTGCTCTCCGACCGCCATATATGGTGACATAGGAATTTTTTACACCTTTCGGGCTGTTTTTCTAAGAAATATGGACTTGGCCCTTAAAAAACTTTTACCGTCGTAATGGAGGTAGCGAACGCAAATCGCTTCAACAAAAATCAAAGTGATCCGAGAGCAGGTCCTAAAGTGAACTTATCCGAAATTGTGTGTGAGAGGTACCAGAAGGAGTAGACAAATATAGTCCATATTCGAACCTGATCTATATCTGGTAGATATATTAGGATGTGCAACGTATGGATTACATCGGTGACTCCCTTCAACATTACTCGTGCGCACAATTTTTCCGAACATTTTTGAACTTTTGTGGGGGAGGTACCTGAAGGAGTGAACCGATATGGCTTATCTTCGAATTTAAACTATGTTTGGACAAAATATTACGAAGGCGAAATTTTGGACCGAATCGGCAGATCCGTTCGAGAGTTATCTTGCGCTCCATCCACTACACACGGTGTTATACGGTCTTTTTGCATCTGTCATGCTATTTTCTCAGGAAGTATGGACTTGCCCTGATGAAACTTATACCGTCGTATGGGGGGCGATGAATACAAGTTGTTGCAACAAAAACCAAAGCGATTCGAGAGCAGGTCCTACTCTGAACTTATTCGAAATTTTGTGTGGGAGGTACCCGAAGGAGTGGACCGATTGAGTCCATTTCCAGGTTCCAACATCTAAGTTTAGTAGAAATTTCACGATGTGCAAGGTATGGATCAAATCGGTTACTTCCTTCAAGAGTTATCGTGCGCACAAATTTTCCGAACATTTTCGCACTTTTGTGGGGGAGGTGCCGGAAGGAGTGGACCGATATAGCGCATCTTCGAACTTAAACTAAGCTTGGACAAAATATTACGAAAGCCAAAATTTGAACCGAATCGGTTCATCCGTTCGAGAGTTACCGTGCGCTCCAGCCAGCCAGACAGACGGACGGACATTGCACAATCGACTCCAAATTGTCTGAAACACATTTCGTCCATTATTTCGACGAGGCACATTTTGCCCGTATGAAAGTGTATATACCCTCGTTAGCATAAATGCTGAGGGTATAAAAATAACAGTTCGTGGTGCACATGTGCACTGCACATTTAAGTCCTTAAGCAACCCTTAATGTTCGTGTGCGTGGCATAGTATGTAGTGTCTTTGGCTAGAAATCAGAGGTTTAATGTGATTACAACAGACGGACATTGCTAGGTAGTCTAAGAATTTTATGCTGATCAAGAATGTATATTAGGGTTATGACTTTTTGGCATTTTTCCTCAAAAATGATTTCCTGTAGCAGGGGTAAATGAATATTTGCCTATTAATCACTATGCTATCGTTTATTCCATTGAAATATAAAAAAAGTTCACGCACAAATCGATTTTAAAAAAATAATTTTTTGAAAAAATATATGAAATGAAAAAAAAAATTTCAAAAAATTATTTTTTGTTGCACGAATAAATAAATATAAGCCTACTAATAACTATAATAACGTTTATTTCTTTCAAATATTAAAAAGGTCGCGAAAAAAGTCACTTTGAAAGAATTTAAAATTTTTTGTGTTTTGTTAAAAAATTATATTTTTGAATAAAAACGTTTACGACATTTTTACGATTCTCAGAAATGAAGAAAAATAGTGAGAAATAAATTTTATGTCATTTTAATTATCTCATGTGGCTCTAAAGATTATTTTCAATTATATATCTGTTTTCAGTGACTTCAAAAAATTTTTCCATAATTTTGATAAATTCAAATTTTAAAATCATTTTGTGCGTGAGGTTTTTTCACCGAATCACCTTATAATTAAGATTTTATGTAACATTATGGCAAAACTCATCACGCTATGATACAGGGATATGAGGTTGTAAAAAAGTCATAACCCTAATGTATATACTTTATATGGTCGCAAATGATTAGTTCCATGTGTTACAAACAGAAAAACAAACTTAATATACCCTCCATACTATGGTGGAGGATGTAAAAAGGTATAAAGTGAATATAATTTTACCGAGAAAGTTCTACATACCGGTCGAAATTCGACCATCCTCCTAACATTTTAATTTAAAATCTCTGCTGCTGGTTTTTGAACATTTGGTTTTTCGGAAGTTGTTCCTCCCCACCTTTGAGTGTAGTTCAATTAGCTAATACCAGTAACGTATATATTTCACTTTCACTAACATCTACAAATCCCGACCATCTTCGAGTTTTCTACATTTGAACGCCGAATCATCGAACTCCAAGTCTTTTTTGAATAGCCTGCAAATAAAATTCGAATTATCATGTTACCGAATATCTACGAAGCGCCTTCCCCTCTTATACGAACCAATGCAATTCAGTTGTTGTGCGCAAACTAAATTTGTTGACCAAATGTCCTAAACAATTTTGTATGCTGATTTTTACCCGTATTTACCCAATTTACCGAATGCTTACCAACTGCCAATTTATACTGTATTAGAGAGATAAAGAAACAGTTTTAATATGCTTTAATATTTCCACTACATTATACATACGTGTATAGATTATTTATGTAGATATGTAGAATTTTATATTTATGCAACTTCAATATTTACGGAATTTTTCCATTCGATTTGCATGTCCTTTTCTTTACAATCAAACATTCCCTACAATTCATCGATGATGTATTTCACATTTATCAAAAAAGAAAAACAAAAAAAGAGTTTTAAATGTACCTCAATCGAATTCGATTTTCCAATTGCCATTCACAATTTGATGTAGTTGGTTATCTTAAAGACCTTCCACCCAGCAGAGCAACCAGCCATTTATGTACTTCCATGCTGTTTTACTGTGTATTTCTTATTTTCCATGCTGATGTTTTATTTTGATGCCTTGTATGGGAATGTGTGTGTGCGTGTTTGTGCAATTTTTACATCTATAATTAAAAACATCACAAGATGAAATCTACATTGTCGCCTCAACGTCTGTGATCCCCGATCTGTGATTGTTAAAAAATACTATACAGTGCAAATAAAAGAAGAAGAAAAAATAAAAGTACTATTTGGACATTACGACATGACATTCACTCTGGGGGTTCCACACGGCTAACTGCGGTCATTGCGTGGTTGGCTGCCGAGCTCCCTGCCTGCCTGCCTGCCACTGCTTCTAGTAGCCATGGTATTCTGTAACTTGAAGGAGTTTTGTAACTGCTGATCTAAAGAGAACTGTGAAAAGGACATGCATTCATTGTGAACTGCTGATTCATTCATTTATTTATTCATTTCTCTGTTGTGACCAGTTGGGAAAAGGATGATGTTTCTTCATGCTTTGTATGGCTGGACAATGAATGAAAAGCTCGAATGTTAAGCATCAGTTCAGCATCTCCACTTTATATGTTTTTTGTGGATTTCACAATAAAGATGGAGAAACACAGCGATGTTGGATGGATAGATTCCCCCTGCCAGGGTTGTTGGTTCGTTATAAAATCGTAATGCCACTCTTGCGTGTTTTATGCTTTATGAACATCTGATGCCGCAAGTAAAGGTGCATGGTTTGCATTTGCAGTAGCTGAATAAGTAGTATTTGCTAGTGGCACACAAGTGGTTTTTTTACTCATCTCTTTTGGGGTATATTATTGCAACAATTGTTGCCAAGTATTCGTCGTTTTTTCCGCTATGTAAATGTTGATATTATATAATTTTAATTATTCATTATTTATAGTGGATCTTTTTCATGTCTGGTGTGTGGAATGTCAAATTGCAAGTTTCAGTAAAGTAATTTCGTTGGAAAAAATTATTATTAACATATAAGTGGCAGTGGTCATCAATATCATTAGGTCTCTGGAGATATATTATTAGAACCTTCCTTGATGTATGGAAGACCTTTATGAATTCGTCTATGTTTATAAGGTCAATATGAGGTCTTCTATAAATAGAAACATATGTTTATTTGAGGTAGATAGAAGAGATCTCTTATAGACAAAAGAAGTTAATGAGACCATCTATAGATAAAAACCTTTAATACCAGGGGGTGTTTGTCAGTCCCGGGGGTTTGTCAGTTTACCTACCTGTGGGGAAATAACCTGTGACAAAAACTGTTTAGAACAGATTTGTCTAATAATCTGCCTCTTTCTTATTCCCCCCGGACAAAAAACTGACTATGGGGGCGTTCCTTTAAAACAAACACCAATTTGAAGAAAGTTGTACAAAGTAAACAGCAGGGCCTAAATAACTCAGTTCCGGCGTGTGTTTGTTGATCTGCCTGCGAGTCATAACCCGTCATTCATCATTCAACGTGAATAAGGTGTAGCCAGCCACAGAATCGGCACGGGGCCTGGGGATTTCGCAAAGTAATACCTCATCCGGCCGAAGAGGAAGATGGCTGTGGAGACTGGTAGGGAGCCGCCACCGTATGTCACGGTAACCAAGAAACTCAACAGGAACGAACTCTGCTATCCTGTACTCGATATCAATAAAGATTTCGGCACGCTACCCACATAGCATCTTACAGCCATTAGAAAAATGGCCAACAACAAGATTCTGGATCATATAATGTAGGGAGGTGATCCAATTGAAATCATTAGCAGCGGGATCAAAGGGGGGCATGATGGTGTTCGAATTTGCCAAGTATGCAAATATGTATGCAAATATTACCGCCCTCGAGGATACTGCCAGTAGTAACTCAACTAACAAATTCCTCAATTAACTAAGACATTTGTCTTTGTCAGAGGTTGAGGCAGCAAGTTCGAGACGAAACGCATGATCGAAGCCTTTGGCCGCCAAATAAGATTTTGAGCGTGAAGAGATGGGAAGAGTTAGTAAGTCTTCCAAAGGGAGCGGCAGGAGAACTAAACTCTCTTTGTGGTCGCAATTGCCCATGACTCTTCAACATCTCTAAATAAGCAGTGGGGAGGTATAACCTTCTGCCAACAATGAAAAGGGAGCCGATACTGAAATTAGTGACTCCCAAGAAACCCGTTTAGAAAAGGACCAGTCATAACAATCAATCTCAAGAGCGACACGGCAACCATAGAACTGATGGAGCAAATTAATACATGTAAAATTGGTACTGGTTTTAACCAGAAACCTTGCACAATGTCGTATGCAAATACAGGGTCTCGACCGAGAACCGGTATAATATGTTCTTCAGCTCGTCTGAAAAAATTCCCTTCATGTTGCCTACAATGACTCATTCAGTCCGTCTATAAGACTCCCTTCAGCTCGTCTATACAGACTCCTTTCAGGTCGTCTATACCGACTCCCTTCAGCTCGTCTATACCGACTCCCTTCAGCTCGTCTATACAGACTCCCTTCAGCTCATCTATACAGACTCCCTTCAGCTCGTCTATACATACTCCCTTCAGCTCGTCTATACAGACTCCCTTCAGCTCGTCTATACAGACTCCCTTCAGCTCATCTATACAGACTCCCTTCAGCTCATCTATACAGACTCCCTTCAGCTCGTCTACACAGACTCCCTTCAGCTCGTCTATACAGACTCCCTTCAGCTCGTCGATACAGACTCCCTTCAGCTCGTCTATACAGACTCCCTTCAGCTCGTCGATACAGACTCCCTTCAGCTCGTCGATACAGACTCCCTTCAGCTCGTCTATACAGACTCCCTTCAGCTCGTCTATACAGACTCCCTTCAGCTCGTCGATACAGACTCCCTTCAGCTCGTCTATACAGACTCCCTTCAGCTCGTCTATACAGACTCCCTTCAGCTCGTCCATAAAGACTCCCTTCAGCTCGTCCATAAAGACTCCCTTCAGCTCTGCTATAAAGAGTACCTTCAGATCGTCTATAAAACTCACTTCAGCTCTGCTATAAAGAGTACCTTCAGATCGTCTATAAAACTCACTTCAGCTCTGCTATAAAGAGTACCTTCAGATCGTCTATAAAACTCACTTCAGCTCGTATACAAAGACTCCCTTCAGCTCTTCTTTAAAGACGCCCTTCAACTCGTTTATAACGACTTTCTTCAGCTCCTCTATAAAGACTTCCTTCAGCTCTTCTATAAAGACTTCCTTCAGCTCTTATATAAAGAATCCCTTCAGCTCGTCTATAAAGACTCCATTCAGTACGTCTATAAAGACTCCCGTCAACTCATCTATACAGTCTACCTACAGCTAGTCTAGAAATAGTCCCTTCAGCTAGTTATAAAGGCTCTCTTCAGCTCGTCTAAACAGATTCCCTTCATGTTGTCTACAATGACTCATTCAGTTAGTAACGATTCCTCTCAGCTCGTCTATAAAGACTCCCTTCAGCTCTGCTATAAAGAGTACCTTCAGATCGTCTATAAAACTCACTTTAGCTCGTGTATAAAGACTCCCTTCAGTTCTTCTTTAAATACGCCCTTCAACTCGTTTATAACGACTTTCTTCAGCTCCTCTATAAAGATTTCCTTCAGCTCTTCTATAAAGACTTCCCTCAGCTCTTCTATAAAGAATCCCTTCAGCTCGTCTATAAAGACTCCATTCAGTACGTCTATAAAGACTCCCGTCAACTCATCTATACAGTCTACCTACAGCTAGTCTGAAAATAGTCCCTTCAGCTAGTTATAAAGGCTCTCTTCAGCTCGTCTAAACAGATTCCGTTCATGTTATCTAGAATGACTCATTCAGTTAGTAACGATTCCTCTCAGCTCGTCTATAAAGACTCCCATCAGCTCATCTATATAGGCTCCCCTCAGTTGGTCTATAAACACTCCCTTCAGCTCGTCTATATTGGGTTGTCTATAAATATTCCCTTGAACTCATTAATAAAGTCTACCTATAGCTAGTCTGGAAAGAGTCGCTTTAGCTAGTTATAAAGACTCTCTTCAGCTCGTCTAAAAAGATTCCCCTCATGTTGTCTACAATGACTCATTCAGTTAGTCCCTTCATCTCGTGTCCCTTCTCCTCGTCTCCCTTCAGCTCGTCTAAAAAGAAACCCGTCAGCTCGTTTATAAAGACTCATTTCAGCTTGTCTATCAAGACTCCATTCAGCACGTCTATAAATGATTCATTCAGCTCGTCTATAAAGACATTCATCCTCCCTTCATTCAAGACTCCCTTCAGCTCTTCTTTAAAGACGCCCTTCAACTCGCTTATACTTCTTTCGGCTCCTCTATAAAGACTTCTTTCAGCTCTTCTATAAAGAATCCCTTCATATCGTCTATAAAGACTCCATTCAGTATGTCTATAAAGACTCCCGTCAACTCATCTATATATTGTCTACCTTCAACTCGCTAATAAAGACTTCCTCAAGCTCGTCTATAAAGTCTCCCTTAAGCTTGTCTATAAAGAGTTCGTCTATAAAGACTCCCGTCAACTCATCAATAAAGTCTACCTACAGCTAGTCTGGAAATGGTCCCTTTAGCTAGTTATAAAGACCCTCTTCAGCTCGTCTAAAAAGATTCCTCTCATGTTGTCTACAATGACTCATTCAGTTCGTCTATAAAGACTCCCTTCATTTCGTCAGTAAAGATTCCTCTCAGCTCGTTTATAAAGAATACATTCAGCTCGTCTATAAAAAGTTCCTTCAGCTCGTCTACAAAGACTCCCAACTTCAGCTCTTCTATAGAGACTCCCACTTACAGCTCGTCTATAAAGATTCCCCTTTGTTCATTCATAAAGACATCCTTACGCTTATCTACAAATACTCTCCTCTCAACATTGATGGTTCCCCTTCTGACCATTGTGAATATTTTCTCCAAATATTTTTCCATACTTAAAGAAAAAACGTTGACTGCGTAGCATAGACATTATTTAAACTGTGTTAATGTGTTAGATACATTACTACTTTTTTAAATTGCATAAAATATAAGTTTTCATGTTTTGGCATGGAATTAGAAGGCAAGCAAAAACATGCATTTAAAGAATTACAAGCAGCGGCAAAAAAAAGAACACAAAAAATACGAAACGGACAAAACATTTAGCAGCACTATAGAATGTCTAATTACATGTTATGTTGGCTTGTTTTTCTTGTTGTAGTATCACAGCGTTACACATTCTTATGTCAGCAGTGAAAGCTGGCAAAAACGTCTTTCATATTTTTTGTAAATACTTGCAGACAAAAAGCTCTGAGTAACGGTAAAGAGGTTTACAACGAATACAGGGAACTCTTTTCTTCCATATTTAAATATGAGTTTTTGGAGAGGATTTAAGTAGAGGAAACATAGCGATTGGCAAGTTAAATGATCAAAAATTTTTAATATTATACAGAAGTTTCTGATCTACAAAGTCCCTGTTATCGGAAAATTTTCAATCTTGAAAAACCATGCAAATGTAATATGTACTCCGTAAGTGGGGGGCGTATACGTTATTAAAACGTGCATCTTGAACGTATACGGTATTCGCACACATGTTCGTAGGACAACAGTTGGACATACATACATACCCAGTAAAATTAAATGGAAGTGATTCCATGTGAAATCATGATTTCACGGGTTCTTTTGCATGAGTGCGAAAGGAGTCGTGAAAGATCCAATCTTTTTCATAAAATTTTCATGAGTGAAATTGAAGTGGTGGAAGATCCGATCTTTGTCATAATATTGTCATGAGTTTAAATAAATTGATAAGTACCCGCGCAATAAATTATCAAGTACTCATGTACCCGAATAATTGTGTACTTGCAGAAGTAATTGAAAATAAAAGTCAGATGAAAGTGATCGATAGTGGCAAAATTTATATATTTTAATTAAAAATACAATCTAAATTCATATAAAACAAAAGAAAAATATATTTTGTGTTTGGAAACCTGTTTCGTTTTGTGGATATTAAAAAGAAGTATGAAAAAGACTCGGTCTATAAAGCACGAGCTCCACCAGCCGACCAACACCGATATAGTAAAACATATCAAGCAGCAATTATTGGGTTGGCTGGACCATGTTAACAGGATGGATAAAAATGCCACCGGCATATGAATACGAGCCGTTTGACGTTATGCGACCCGAGGGAAGAACAAAACTCCAATGAAAAGGCCCAATTGAATATGATATCACAAAACATGGCATCCAAAATTAGAAAAGCAAAGTAGGAGATCGATGCGTTTGGAAATATGTTCATAGTTCGGCTATGGAACAATATGATCTGTTTCGTTTTGCGGATATAAAAAGAAGTATGAAAGAGACCCGGGTGACGTAGGGGATGGAAGATACCAAGCAGCGGTCCTGACCGGTTTTAACATGGCAAAACCCAGGATTTATCTTGGTCCCTCTTTCATCTCAAGTGGACACTGACCTCGCCGTGGTGTCACCTGGGGAACTGCCTTTCACACCCGTTAAAGGTAGTGAGCTAACATGTGCCGCGCGTTCACCCATAAGAACGTTAAAAACTTGGGTTTGGGCGTCGGGTTAGTAACCCTCCCCTATAAAAAACAGCCTACTATGAAAAAACGAAAGAAAAGAAAAACAAACCCCTCTAAAGTTGACGAACCCCGCAAACGTTTTAAGGACCATGATCTGCGAATCTGCACCTGGAATGTTCGCACTCTTTATAGAGAAGGTGCAGTCTTCGCATTGGCAGACGTACTTGAAAAGTACAAGACCGATATTACTGCCATACAGGAAATACGATGGATCGGGAAAGGCGTCACAACAACACCTAAAGGTGACGCACTGTATTATAGCTGCCATGACGTAAAGCATGAGTTTGGTTGTGAATTCGTAGTTAGTCGGAGACTAAAACATCTGGTATCCAGCTTCACCCCAGTGAATGAAAGACTTGCTGCAATTCGAATAAAAGCTAAATTCTTCAACATCAGCTTTATTTGCGCTCATGCTCCCACTGAAGAAAAGGACGAACAGACCAAAGATATATTTTACGAGCGCTTAGAAGAAACATATGACCGTTGCCCTGCCCATGACATTAAAATCATTCTAGGTGACTTTAATGCTAAAATTGGAAAGGAGAATATCTTTGGCCCAACAGTCGGGAAATTCAGTCTCCACAGTGAAACATCTGACAATGGTATGAGGCTGATAGACTTTGCAGCTGCAAAAAACATGGTAGTTAGCAGTACCAGATTTAATCATCTCGATATTCACAAGGGCACCTGGCTGTCTCCAGATCAGAAAACAAGAAACCAAATTGATCATGTTGTGATAGGTGGAAGACATTCATCGAGCGTGTTAGATGTACGATCGTTCCGAGGCGCAAACATTGATTCGGACCACTACCTTGTTGCAGCAAAGGTACGCACCCGCTTAAACGTAGCAAACAAAGTACGAACAGACACAACACGAAAGTTAGACATCGGTAAGCTGCAATCACAACAGATAGCCACAGCATATTCCACTCAACTAGCCCAATTGCTTAATCAAAGCACTCCTCATCCCGATAACATATCAGCGCAATGGCAAAGCATTGCCCACTCCATGTAAACAGCCGCAAAATCCATACTTGGATACCAGAGACCTCCACCAAGGAATCCATGGTATGATGAGGAGTGTCGTGCTGCCACCGAAGAGAAAAATGCGGCATATAAGGCTACTTTACAATCCGTTGCAACGCGTAGCGCACGAGAGAGATACAGGGAGAAAAGGAGAGAGGAGAAACGTCTTTTCCGCAGGAAAAAGTGAGAGATGGAAAAGCGCGAGAGTGAAGAAATCGATATGTACAGGAGCCAGAATGAAGTCCGAAAATTTTACCAAAGATTCAAGGATCAAACTGATGGCTTTGGTACAGGCACATCCTACTGTAGAGACCAGCAAGGTAATTTGGTAACTGATACAGATATTGTACTCAGGATATGGAAGGAACATTTTTCAAATATGTTGGTATCCAATAGCAGCGAAGACGAAGAAGATACCACAGTCCCAATCCCAGAAGATGGTATTGAATGTATACCGCCCAGCCAAGATGAGGTAAAGACAGCAATAAATCGGCTGAATAATAATAAGGCAGCAGGGGCCGATGGCTTACCAGCCGAGCTGTTCAAAACCGGAGGCGACACGCTGATAAGGTGTATTCATCAGCTAGTTAGCACCATCTGGCAGGAAGAACGAGTACCCGACGATTGGAACCTGAGTATCCTGTGCCCCGTCCACAAGAAGGGAGATAAGACTGTATGCTCTAACTATAGGGGAATAAGTCTACTCCCTATTGCCTACAAGATCGTGTCAGGGATATTGTGCGAACGACTAAAGTCTATGGTCAACGAGATAATTGGAGCATACCAATGCGGCTTTAGACCTGGCAAGTCCACCATTGACCAGATATTTACCCTGCGGCAAATCCTGGAGAAGGCCCAAGAGATGCAGATCGACACCTACCACCTTTTTGTCGATTATAAAGCAGCCTTCGACAGCCCGCTGCGTTCAAAGGTATTCCAAGCCATGTCTGAATTTGGTATTCCCGCAAAGCTCATCCGGCTTTGTAAAATGACTTTAACTGACACGAGGTCCTCAGTTAAAATAGGAAAGAACCTCTCCGAAGAGTTTGGTACCAAAAGAGGTTTCAGACAAGGAGACAGCCTTTCGTGTGACCTCTTCAACATCCTGCTAGAAAAGGTTATACGAGAGGCAAACGTCAAAAGAAGTGGCACAATCTACACCAATAGTCACATGTTACTTGCTTATGCTGATGATATAGACATCATGGGCCGATCAGTAAAAGAAGTAACTGATACCTTTATAAAGGTCGAAGGAGAATCTGCTAAAGTGGGTCTGGCGGTAAACGGTGGGAGACCAAGTTGATGGTGTCGACGCGCAATGCGTCCATTGAGCTCGGACCGACTGTAGAAGTTGGTTCCTATAATATTGAGGTAGTAAAAGACTTCGTCTACCTCGGCACCTCCGTAAACACAACAAACGACATCAGTTGTGAAATAAAAAGAAGAATTGTATTGGCCAACAGATGCTACTTTGGTTTAAGTAAGCAGTTTAAAAACAAAGCCACATCTCGTCAAACAAAAATAACGCTCTACAAAACACTGATACTACCCGTGCTGATGTATGGCTCCGAAGCCTGGGTACTTGCGCAAGCAGACATGGCAGTGCTTGGTGTGTTTGAGAGAAAAATTCTTCGAAAGATCTACGGACCAATCTGCGTTGACGGTGAATATCGACGTCGCATGAACCACGAGCTGTATCTGCTATACAACGACATCAATATTGTTAAACGTATCGAGATGCAGCGATTGCGTTGGCTAGGCCATATCATAAGAATGAGCGATGATGAACCCGCTAAAAAGGCGTATGAATACATGCCACATGGCGGTGCACGCAGAATTGGCAGGCCAAGGAATAGATGGCGCAAACAAGTGGATGATGAGATGAAAAGGCGCGGTATTCCAGAGTGCAAAGCAACAAATAGAGAGGAATGGAGATCTCTTCTTAGTTCGGCCTATAGAACAAATGTTCTGTAATGGGCCAGCTAAGTAAGTAAGTATGAAAGAGACCCGGTCTATAAACCACGAGCTCCACCAGCCGACCAACACCGATATAGTAAAACATATCGAGCTGCAATTATTGGGTTGGCTGGGCCATGCCAACAGGACGAGCCACTTGACGTTACGCCACCCGAGGGAAGAACAAAACTCCAATGGAAAGGCCAAGTTCAATATGATATCACAAAACATGGCATCAAAATTAGAGAAGCAAAGTAGAAGATCGGTAAAATAAGTATAAAAGATACCATAACATCATTTTTTTTTTTTGAAATAACATAACAGAATTCAAATTTATACTAGATTTCCCAAATGATGAGCTTGGATCAGAGATTGACACATAATTTATCGAATATTGGAAAATCGGAACCCCAAGTTGAAAGAAATATCTTGCAGCCATCAGAAGAGATAAATATGATATTGCAGATTAATATAATACATAAACAATTTTGAAAATTACATACAAAATAAAGAAAAATAACATCTGGCGATACAAATCATCTCTGCATTGCATTCTTGTTAGTTCAACAAATTACATAATTGTATTGCAAATTTCATTTCTGATTGGCGAAAATCCGAATCCAAAGCATTGGTGCAAGAAGCCATGACAATGAACTGGTGCAAGAAGCCATGACAATGAACTGGTGCAAAATGCCATGACAATGAACTGGTGCAAGATGCTATGATGATGAACTGGTGCAAGATGCTATGGCAATGAACTGGTGCAAAATGCTATGACAATGAATTGGTGAAAGTGTGTGTCACTCCCTTGTAAATGTCATTGGTGATTCACCTAAATTTTCACCTATGACATGTCACTTGCAGCCATGATTCAACTCATGATTTGTCATCGAACATTTTGCTGGGTACATATGCATTACAAATTGCTCGCCTTGCGGCCCCTTTTACGACGGTCCAATTTTTTTCGGAGGCAAGTCCGTACTTCCTGAGATAGTGTTATAAAGGCTCTAAATAAGCTTGCCGGCACAAACTGAAATGACTGATCAGCACGAAACTTACGAATTGAGTACACTAATACGTCGATTTGCGTTAATGTTTGGTTCCGACGAAACTTCATTGATACAAGTTCTATATCTGTATATAAGAGCTTAGTGATGACTGAGTGAGTGCATGTTGTTGGCATGTAGGGATAGGATAAGGCAGTGTATTTGGAAATTTGAACTAGAAGGGTACGAAAAGTACTAAACGGTACTAAATATGGTACCATTTGTATTAGGATTTAAAATGTCATTGGCTGAACAAGTAGAGCTAAAAGTGTAAAATTTGAGTTAAGGTCCCGGATTTGAAAAATTGTACTGAATAGTAAAGTTGGACAATCTAGTTCCTGGAGCGGATCGATCTTTCTGTTCCTTTTGCCACAAGGAACTAGTTCCTTAATATGGTTCCATGGTTCCCAATATTTCCGAGAGCGATATAGTTCAGTGAATCTTTCTCTTTCATCGTTTTTTCTATTTCCTTCGTTCCAAATAGTTCCGAGACCGATATAGTTCAATGAATTTTTCTCTTTCGTTGTTCTTTTTTATTTCCTTTGTTCCAAATAGTTCCGAGAGTGAAATTTTTTGAATAAAGATTTTCTACACTTTCATATCTCAAAATCCGAAATTACTGCTACTTCGGTTGGAAAATGTGGATAATAAAAGGTGGACTGATGTAGAATTTTTTAAATTAATACTTTGTATTCTCTGAGAATTTTAGATCAAATTTTGCAGCAAATTGGACAATGCACTCTTGGGGGGTATACAAAAACGTGGACTTCTATGGCCATTTTGAATACCGAAATCGCAAGAATGTATTTAGCAAACGGGTAAAGTAATAAATCTGAAATTTATAATGTGTGTCGCTGTTGACGTGTAGGGGTGCGATTAGGCCTTTTTTGGACATTCGAACTATAGTTTTACGAACAGTACGTATATGAATTAAATATCAATTGCCTATTGCCAATTGCAGTGTTCACCATTTTTATACCCTCCACCATAGTATGGAGGGTATATTAAGTTTGTCATTCTGTTTGTAACACATCGAACTAATCATTTGCGACCCTATAAAGTATATATATTCTTGATCAGGATAAAATTCTAAGACGATCTAGCCATGTCCGTCTGTCCGTCTGTCCGTCTGTTGTAATCACTCTAGCGTCCGCAATAATTGAGATAGAGTGCTGAAATTTTGCACCAGAGCGTCTTTTTTCCATAGGCAGGTCAAGTTCGAATATGGGCTATATCGGTCCACTTTTTGGTATAGCCCCCATATAACGGTACCTCCGGATTTGAGGTATTTTGACGTTCTTCGCCACATTTGCAGACCGAATTAGCTATAATTTGGCACTTAGGGTTCCTAGTGATCAACAAACTTATATCCTAAAGAATATGGGCATAGGTCCATGTTTTGGTATAGTCCCCATATAACGGTACCTCCCGATTTTCGGAATTTTGAGAATTTTAGCCACAATTTTTAACCGAACTATCTGTAATTTTACATTTGAGGTTCTCAGTAGTCATGAAACAACTCCACGAAACATCGTCAACATAGGTCCATGTTTGGTATAGCCCCCATATAACGGTACCTCCCGATGTTCGGTATTTTGAGAATTTTAGCTACAATTTTTAACCGAACTAGCTGTAATTTGCTATTTGAGGTTCTCAGTGGTCATGAAATATCTCCGCTAAGCATTGTCAACATAGGTCCATGTTTTGGTATAGCCCCCATATAACGGTACCTCCGGATTTTCGGTATTTTGAGAATTTTAGCCACAATTTGTAACCGAACTATCTGCAATTTGACATTTGAGGTTCTCAGTGGTCATGAAATATCTCCACCAAACATCGTCAACATAGGTCCATGCTTTGGTATAGCCCCCATATAATGGTACCTCCCGATTTTCGGTATTTTGAGCATTTTAGTTACAATTTTTAACCGAACTATCTGTAATTTGCCATTTGAGGTTCTCAGTGGTCATGAAACATCCCCACCGAACATCGTCAACATAGTTCCATGTTTTGGTATAGCCCCCATATAACGGTACCTCCCAATTTTCGGTATTTTAAGAATTTTAGCTACAGTTTTTAACCGAAATAGCTGTAATTTGACATTTAAAGTTCTCAGTGGTCATAAATCATCTCCAACGAAACATCGTCAACATAGGACCATGTTTTGGTATAGCCCCCATATAACGGTATCTCCCGATTTTTGGTATTTTGAGAATTTTAGCTGCAATTTTTAACCGAACTAACTGTAATGATCGGTATTTTGAGAATTTTAGCTACAATTTTGTCTATTCAAAAATAATCGTCAATATAGGTCCATGTTTTGGTATATCCCGCCATATAACAGTACCTCCCGATTTTCGGGAATTTTCAGTGGTCACGAAATTTCTTCACTAAAATTCGTCAACATGGGTCCATTTTTGAGGGTGTACATTGTTTTGATGAAACTACCCTTAATTTGAATCTTTAGTTCCCTGCAGCTATAAAACTTTTCCGCCAAAAAATTTAAAGATATGTTGACTCTTTGATATAGCCCTGTAGGTGGTACCTTTCACCTAGCTGAACACATTTTTTTAGATTAGATTAGATAACACTGTACAACAAAATGGAGGTGAAAGTCTGGGGCACGGAAAATTCCTCTTGGAGAAGAAAGGCCTTGGTGAGTATATTATGAACCCCGAAGGACAGATCCGCCGTAAGTCGAACTTCCGCGTTATGGCGTGATGAATTTTTTGTTATAGACCCTGTGGGCCATCAGGAATTAGCGTTTTATCTTTGTTCACTGTTGCTTAAGTGCTCTACAAAAACAACAAACCAAGATATAATGCTAATTCATGATGGCTTACAGGGTCTCTTGCAAAAACTTCATCACGCCATAACGAGGAAGTTCGACTCACGGCGCATCTGTTCTTCGGGGTTTTTAATATACACACACCAAGGGCTTTCATCTCCAAAAGGAATTATCTCTGCCCCAACATTTGTGTTCACAGTGTAATTTAAGCAATAGTGGGAGGCAGGAGGATTCTAACCATTGTCGAAAAGTTGTTCCACCTAAAATTGTAAAAGGACCCTAATTATTCCAATTTAATTAAGACTATTTTATGGTGGAGGGTATAAAAAGTTCGGCCCGGCCGAACTTAACGACTTTTTACTTGTTGTATTATATATTGTTTATTTGTATATTATTCATTTTCCGCATACGAAGTAGCGCGCATTTTGCTAGTATATGATATTATATTAGAACGGTATCTCCTGATTTTCGATATTTTCATAGTTTTTGCCTTTTTGCCCACCGAAATGGCTGAAATGTTGTATTAAGTCTGCTTTGGCGATATAAAACTTTCACCTGAAATTTGTTGATATAGGTCCACGCCTTCATGTAGGCCCATAGAACGATATCTCCCGATTTTCGGTATTTTAAAAGTTGTGGCCTCGGTATCGGACCGAGATTGCTGATATTTTGTACGTAGTCAAACTTAAAATTTGTCGGTATAGATCAATGCGGTACCCCCCAATTTTCGGTATTTTGAAAGTTGTAACCACTATATCCCACTGAAATGGCTGAAATTTGGTATTTATTCTTCGTTGGGAGTATAAATAAAATTTTAAACCAGAAATTAGTCGGTTCAGACAGGGCAAGTAATCATTATCAAAATTACGCGAAACTAATTCGTATTGCAACATATTATAATGGATTTGATAAGAGGAGGTAATAGCTTAGCTTTATGTTTTGTTAGTGCATTTTGTAATGCCAATTCGGTCATATATTTAAAGTTGACCTAAGGTTTTAGTCATCATGCCCACCAGTGCCCAACTCGCTAATAATTTACCAATGTAGGGGTTATGATTATTTAGTATTAATATGAGCTGTCATCTAGTGCCACACTTTAAATGGTGGGTCGCAGTCTAAAGCTGGCTAGAATATGGTTTCTATGGATATATGAGGGTATAACTCTATTATATGACCATGTACATTTACATAATGGACACCAATGGATAGTTCAAGAATTCTTCCAAATATGACTTACGTGGGCGGTACGTGTCTTCCAGGAAGAACGCTATAAGATCCATATTTAAAATTTTAACAATTTTCACACAAAATTTTGGTGTATTTAAATCGGTAAATTGGTTGGTTTTTAAGTTGTTTTGGAGATTGTTTTGTTTTCCCATGCCTATTTATGCACATAAGATAGTCGTTACTTTTGTTCATTACATTTTATTTTAATTTTAAAATCATAAAACAATTCATACCCCCACCAGAGAGGAAAGAGGGGAGAATTCTACGCTCATGGTTTCTTAAAATAATCTTCGCAGAAGCACAAAGCTGTAACCGGCGCATTAGCTTGATATTTACACTGAGCATTTTTTTCGCCACATTCTCCATACATGTTGATCCACTGTGCAAGGGTATAAAACATTATAGCAGGTACAAAATTTCACTCGCAAAAAACATACAGTATAAGTCCAAGTTTTGCTATGACCCCATAGGGGTGCACTATCCGATTTAAGATTTTTTGAAGATTATAGTCACATTTCTGCCAGGTATTTTCAAGTTTACGATATATCTAAAAGGTAATAATATTATTAGATATTATTAGACTATTATATTATCTGATACCTATATATACCAGAGAAAATACCATACTTAGAATACATTTTATAGATGATGGGACAAAATTTACGTAGACTTATCGTAGATTATCCAAAGTGTTATGTTAACAATTTTTTCACATAAATATACCATACTTATCTCATATAGTGAACTTAGTATTATTAGATATGTAGAGTGTAACAACAAAGCATTTCAACTACATTTACTATCTAGGTTACATGCGTATTTTATTTCTTTCTCTAGTATGTATGTAGGTATAAAACAAAAAATCCATTCCATGGTCCGTCTGTTGTTGTTGTCGTTACTATGAATGCTGTACAACAAACTACAGCTTCTGTTTTTGTAACTCTGAAAAAACGTGTGATAAATAGCCTAAAGTAAAAGTAGTTTGCAACGCAGAACAAAGCAAATGTAGTCTAGTTGTGCACGTTAATTCGAATGTTGGCATTTGTTTTAAGTAAATTATGAAAAATAAAAATAAAGCAATTTAGGAAAATGAAAAAAAAAGTAAAAACAAACTGCAAGTCATAAACATGAGTCGTTATAATACGAAATGTCTTTAAAGTGATGAAATTGTTAGAGGAAAGTTTGGTCCACTTTTTCCGTTGAGATTAAAAATTAATTAAAATAAAATTGTTTAAATGACAGGTGAATTTACAGATCATGTGAGACATTTTAAAGGTATTTCTACAAACACACACAATGTGTACTACACATACATATGTATGTATTAGAGTGGGGCGATTTGAACACAATCACGGGCGCCTGGAGTTTCTGATTCTTGGGATTGTACTGAGCAAAAAAGTCAACTAGACCATATGTCTACGCTGAAAATCGAGCCCCCGGATTTTGACTTGAAGTTTTTTTTCAAGGATTTTTGGATATTTTGGCATATAACAATCAAACCACTGAGATTTTCGATCCAACACAAAGACAACAATTGTAGCCAAGACAATAATAAAGAACTCTCTAGTACATCACAAAAGCATTGGAACGCTCCTTCAGGTAGTTATGGCCTCGAGAAGGTGCACATTTTTCGGAAAATATCGATAAACGACACTGTGCTACAAAATGGAACTCAAGGTCAGTGGGTGGAAAAATTCTTTTGGAGATGAAAGCCCTTGGTGAGTGTACTGAGAAGCCAAAAGGAAATTTTCACCGTAGGTCAAGTTTCCGAGATATTGCGTGATTAATGGTTTAATTTTGGCCCCTTAATTTGTGATCAAATAGCTTTATATCTCTCTAAAGCGTTATTGTAGCTTTATTTTGACATTACATGTCTTCAGTCAAATCAAATGGTGAATCTTTTTGTAGAATATTTCATCCCTCTAACTCAATTCCTTACATGTCCTTTTCGTCCTTTATTTTTTGAACCGCAGTAAAAGTACCACAAGGCGAGATTTTTCAGCATCCAAATATTCTACAAAAACTTTGTTCAGAAGATTTTAGGTACGGTTCTCATTGATGACCAATCGATATTTCCCCGTTTTCATGGTCCTTTTTGACATTTTACCGGTTTTTGTTCAGAAAACTATGTTTTGTTTTTATGTATATTCGTTATTGGTCTGTGGTGCTTCTGAAATACTTACCATAAATAGCTCTTGTAATGACGAACACGTTAATAACAAATTTTATTGGAGGAAAGATCCGGTTATCTAAATTTTTGAACCGGATATTCTGATATGTAAACCGATTTTGGAACCGGTTTTAAGTAACCGATTAACCGAATATGATATACATATACATAGAAAGCTAATAAAATGGTTAATCAAATGACAGCAAGTAGCTGATTACATGTAATGAAGACATGTAATGTCAAAATAAAGCTACATACAATAACGCTTTAGAGAGATATAAAGCTATTTGATCACAAATTAAGGGGCCAAAATTAAACCATTAATCACGCAATATCTCGGAAACTTGACCTATGGTGAAAATTTCCTTTTGGCTTCTCAGTACACTCACCAAGGCCTTTCATCTCCAAAAGAAATTTTCCACCCACTGACTTTGAGTTCCATTTTGTAGCACAGTGTCGTTTATCGATATTTTCCGAAAAATGTGCACTTTCTCGAGGCCATAACTACCTGAAGGAGCGTTCCAATGCTTTTGCGATGTACTAGAGAGTTCTTTATTATTGTCTTGGCTACAATTGTTGTCTTTGTGTTGGATCGAAAATCTCAGTGGTTTGGTTGTTATATGCCAAAATATCCAAAAATCCTTGAAAAAAAAAATCAAGTCAAAATCCGGGGGCTCGATTTTCACCGCAGACTTATGGTCTAGTTGACTTTTCTGCTCAGTACAATCCCAAAAATCAGAATCTCCAGGCGCCCGATAACACTTTTTTCCTTCCATACAAATCGCCCCGGCCTAGTATGTATGTTCGTTCACTTGTTTTTTCTTCACAATGAAATTGACGCCCATGTGCCATTACATGCAGATAAATTCATATTCCTCATTTCCAAGAATGTCTTTATGATGCTCATTTCTGTCATATGTCATATATTATAATGGTAAGTCCAGCAAATAAATATTTTTGTTCAAGGGTTGCCATGTGATTAAGTTGTGCTTACAAAGTATAGGTTTATAGTAAGCGCAATTTTCACATTTTGGAAATTAAAACATTGAATTTAAAAAAATTGAATTTTGGCTACTATTGTCGTGGATCTGACTTTATGGAATTTTAATAGTATAATAAATAAATTAAATTCACTTTAGATATATGCATTTTTTCTGAATATTAGGAGGACTATAGTCTGCAGCCACCGTGACTTAGTGGTAAGTAATTTGCACGCAGAAAAGTAAATGACTTCAGTAAAATGCTGGCCACAATTTCAAAGTACTTAGGCTATGAATAACTACATTATAAGTACTCGTATTACCATGCCATGTTCGAGCTTCTAAATATATGTGTTGGCGTGATACCACTGACCGTCGATAGCTCAGGGATGAAAAGAGAAGAAATAAAAGACAAAATAAACAAGTGTATCAGTTTCAAATATTTTCGATTTATGGGTAGTAAAAGTGAGTTTCTTAGAATTAGAAACGCTTACCTTTTGAGTGATGACTACGAAACGATAGCAATAGGAGTGTGACTCCTTTGAAAGTTAAAATGCCAGTGTAATTGCCAGTAAGCATAAAAGCGCTAACAGGGTTGTAATCAACTACGACGACGACAGCATTGGAAAGCGCCCCTCTGCATCCGAACTGAGCGAATATGACTTTTAGGAGAGAGTGTGGGAAAGAATTAACATTCTCTCCCAGTATCCGAAACAGGCGAATATGACTCCTAAAAGAAAGGCAGAGAAGATTTCCCCATTGAGCTCCAAAGAGCGGCCAATTATTGCTGTTAATTGTAATGCTGCCGAAGGGGAAACTAATGTATGGAATGTATACATTGGCGTAACCAATGCATCGAACTTATACAATATGCATATAGAAGCGTTTGGCCAAATAGCGTTGTACCGAATCGTTTGGTCAAAAAAGATATTAAGAGAATACACCATATAATTATACAAAACATTACGATCCTTATGACATTTGAAAGCTATAATTTAAACAATTTAGAATTACCTTGTACAGTTCGTTTTTATACCCCCACCATAGTATAGGGTGTATATTAAGCTTGCGATGAAGTATACGAGTATATGGGGATTTCTGAGTGAAATCGGACACATTTTCAAAATGAGGTTTTTGATTTTCTTTATTTTTTGTTGTGGTGATGCTGCTTATTAACAAAACATTTCAGTATGCTTTCAAAATTTTTTCGACCAACGGCTCCAGAGATATCGCGCCTTGAAAACGTCGAATTCTGTAAAAACTGTATGCAAATAAATACCCATAACTTATTTAATATTGGTCCAATTTGAAAAATCTGTTTTTGTATATTTTATTGTTTTATCAGCTATTTAAAAATAAACAAGTAAGAAAAGTCTATAGTCGAACGGAGCCGACCATGGGATACCCTATACCACTATCCCTGGACAATCGATCTCCACGGAACTTATTTTCAATGATTGTGAAAATTTGATTATCAAATATCAGAGATGTAATGTATAATACTTATGATCAAAACCAAAAAGTTATCTAGCATGACAAAGACATTTTTGTACAAGGACAGGAAAATTTAGTTCACACAAACTAAAATGTAATGAAACCCACTTATGTAGTACTACTACTTCCGTTGTTTAACCGCTACGTTATTGAAATTTTTACCAATTTCACACAAAAGTTTCAGTACATTTAGCCCGCTAAGTATTATCTGATCTTCACGTTGGTTTGTACGCTTCTTCTTCATCATAAACTCAAACTTTGTTTAAAATTTTGCGGGTTATTATTTTGACCTACAGAGCCGCTACAAAATTGGTTAAAATTTTGTTTTTGGTCCATTTCATCCCCTGAACATTTCACGATCATCACCAAAAACTAATCATTTCTATTCTGACCCGAACACAATCTCCTTAAAAAATTTGTTATTGAAGTTCAAATTGCCTTAAGCTTGTTTACGATTTTTAATGGACGGACACACACCGCTAAATCGCTTTATCTCGTCGAGATATGAATTTTGGCATACCAAATAAGGGGTCTAGGACGAATATTTCGTGATGCTACATAAACTATTGGAGAGACAATATGTAGCATGGTATAAAAATGTGGTTCTCTACACAGAACCCAATATATATTAGGCAGAAGGCCCATTATCTAGCAAACACTTTATTGCAATTTACATCAGGGGAAAGGTCAGTAGTTTGTTTCCATATGTAGGCTACTTTGCGAAATATATATGTCCTCAAGGAATTAAAATATCGACCAAAAATAAAATTTTTATATTTTTCATACAAAAGTAATGGTCCATTTCACCCGCTAAAGAATATCAGATCATCATTCAAAATTGTAGGCATCTTTTTCGACCTATACTCTTACCCGAGGCAAAATTTCGTGACTATTGATGTATAATTGCGACTTCTAGCGAGTTTATTATTACACTACAAACAAATAACGGGATATATTAAGCTGTAACTCTGTTATCTGATCATGCACACCAACATAAATGGCATCAATTGAAAGGTCAAGCGTCCCACTTTCAAGTATATCTCACTTGTCCGGAATGTCACTTCCAGGAATTAAGATATAAGCTGTATATTAAAAAATTTCACAATTTTCACACAAAAGTTTTGGTCCATTTAACCCTCTAAATATTATCCGATCGCCATCTCAAATTGCAAGCTTCTCCTTTGTGATATACTCTTACCCTATTTAAAATTACGCGTGTATCGGACTATTATTGAGACCTACAGAGCCGCTACAAAATTGGATAAATATTATGTTTTTGGTCCATTTCACCCGCTAAATATTTCACGATCATCACCAATAAGAATAGGGATCTATTCTGATCTGAACCCGACCTCCATACAAAATTTGGTGACGATCGGTCCATAATTGCGGCCTGGAGCGTATTTACAATTTATAATGGACAGACGGACGGACGGACGGACGGACGGACACACATCTCAAAATCGCTTTATCTCGTCGAGATATGAAAAATGGTAAACCACATTGCGGGTCTCCGAAGAATATTTCGCGGTGTTACATGAATTTTTACCAAAACAAACTTATAATACCCTTTTCCACATTGTGGTATAGGGTATAAAAATAGAATTAGGAGGGTTGGCGTTTTTTATTTGGGATGGCGACTTCTATTATGCTTTTCAAAATAGTCAGGCTTAATCCCATAGTCGTTGTTTTAATATTTTATTAAAACAACTTTAATTTATTAGTAAGAAAAGATTGGCGATGTTTACCAAGGGGTAAGGCAGGGAAGACTATAGTTTCAGATCTCGCCACAGATCTTCATCAGTTTCCTCGTTTCTTGTGTTTCAACAAGAAACATTCTATAATCAAGTGTCAATTGCTCGCTGAAATAGACAAGTGTCCAAAGAAATACTCTGATCGAGAATTTCTTTGGCACTACCTAAACTCGAGCACTGCTATGCGTTCATTGAGTCTCAACGAAAAAAAAACACATAACTAATTTGTTGGTATTGCTTATTAACAGCAATAAACCACATATTTGACGGGGCCCTGTCACACAATTAGGAGGGTTGGCGTTTTTTATTTGGGATGGCGACTTCTATTTTGCTTTTCAAAATAGTCAGGCTTAATCCCATAGTCGTTGTTTTAATATTTTATTAAAACAACATTTATTTCTTAGTGGGAAAAAACAAGAAACAAGGGAACTGATGAAGATCTGTGGCGAGATTTGAAGCTATAGTCTTCACTGCCTTACCCCTTGGTAAACATCGCCAATTTTTTCCCACTAATAAATTAAAGTTGTTTTAATAAAATATTAAAACAACGACTATAGGATTAAACCATACTATTTTGAGAGCAAAATAAAAAATAGAACACAAATTTTGCTCAGTGGGCTTGGATGCAATTTTCGCGATTTAATGTTTAATATAAATTTTTAAAAATGATTGACCCCTTCGATTTTCTTGAAAATTTTTTTTACTAAACTACGATCATTTTAAGTCCTATTTGGTAGTGGGATTCAAATGATTACTATTTTCTCTTAATTTTCTAAACTTTGTCAATACAATTTTTCCTTTCGTCCGCTATAATTGGGATCCAAAGCGATATTTTAGCACCAGGATGCATTTTTTATAGACATGCCAAGTTCGAAGATGACTATACACTGTGCTCCTGAACCCACTTTAAATGAAAGGAGCTTACACCTGGGAAGTTTTTGCGGATTCTGAAACCACAATGTTCATAGATGAGAAAAATCAAAAAACAAAAAATTCGCCGGAGCGCTTTTTAAAAAGTCGCGGTCAAAATTTAAATTTTTTAGGGTTTTTTAGGTTTTCACGATTTTGCTTGGAAACCGCATGTCCTATCGAAATGGGATTAAAGAAAATATTCTAGCTGTGAAAATTCTCTACCAAATTTACCTTTACGATAATTTGTAGATTTTACCATTTTTGAGATATAGAATTTCAAATTCGGACAATGCACTGAGTCTATCGCCACCTTATAAAGCAATGTCATGTACGGTGCACCTTAACTAACCTTAAATAAAAACCGCTTAACCCTGGGAAGTTTTTGCGGATTCTAAAACAGAAAATGTTCATAGATGAGAAAAATCCAAAAACAAAAAAATAGCTGGAGGGATTTTTAAATAAATCGCGGACAAAGTTCACATTTTTTTTAGGTTTATTTTAAGTTTTCACCAGTTTGCTTGGAAACCGCAAGTCCTATCGAAATGGGACTAAGAAAAATGTTGTAGCTGTAAAAATTCTCTAGAGGAGTGACCGTTATGATTTGTTCCTAGAATTTATAATTTTTGCGATATAGAAGTTTTAACGATTTGCTTGAAAACGGTAAGTCTCCTCAAAATGGAAAGTCTTATCAGAATGGAAAATCTTATAGCTGTGAAAATTCTACAAGATTGTCTTTCGTAATTTTTTCCAAGGTTGTACCATTTTTGAAAAAACGCCCTGAAAATGTGAAATTTAACCGTGATTTATTTAAAAACCGCTCCGGCGATTTTTTGTGTTTTTTGATTTTTCTCATCTTTGAACACTGTAGTTTCAGAATCCTCAAAAACTTCCCAGGTGTAAGCTCCTTTCAATTAAAGTTGGTTCAAGAGCGCCGTGTATATCGATCCACGTTTGGTATAAACCCATATAACGGTACTTGCCGATTTACGGTATTTGCGTGGCTTTTCACGATAATTTGATTTTTGAGGCTCTATGTAGTCCTCCACCAAAAACTGTCTCTATAGGTCCATGTTTTGGTATAGCCCACATACAACGATACCTGCCGATTTTTTGTATTTTGAGAATTTTAGTTAAATTTTTGAACGAACTACCTGTAATTTGACATTTGCGATTCCCCGTGTCCAGCTTAAACTGCCAGTATAAGTCCATGTTTTTGCGTATGCCCAATATAAGAATACATCACGATTTTTAAACGAGCTACTAGTAATTTTCCATTTGAGTTTAGGAGTGGTCACAAAACTTCTTCATTTTAAATTGTCACCATATGTCCATGTTCTGGTATAGCCCTCATACTGTATATCCCGAGTTTATGTATTTTGAGGATTTGACATTTGAGATTCTGATTGTTCACAACATTCTTCCGTCAATATAGGTAAATGCTTTGGTATATCCGCCATTTCCTGTACTTCCCGATTTCCTGTATTTTGAGGTTTGAGGTTCCCTGCAGTCATGAAACATCCCAAACGAAAATTTTTAATTTTGAGGATTTTAGCTAGATTTTTAAAAGAACTAGCTGTAAATAGACTTTTGAGGTTCCCAGTGGTCACAAAACTCCTTTACTAATAATTGTCAACATAGGACCACGTTTTGGTACTTCCCAATTTTCAGTATTTTGAGAATTTTAACTACATCTTGATCGTTTTGCAGCAATAAAACTTCATATCGGCCTTTATAAAAAAAGGTAAAAAAGTAATAATTAAAAGGAAACCTGAAATATGTCTATAATGTGTAAAAATTATTCTTAACCAAAACCATAACTTACCTTAATCTAATTCCTCCTATACACATTTCACATTGAATCACAAAACTTCTTCACCAAAAATTGTCAACATAGGTTGATATTTTGGTATAGCCCTTTTACCTCCCTCCCGATTTTCGGTTTTTTGAGAAGTTTAGCTACATTTGTTGACTGAACTGTGTGTAATTCGAGGTTTGAAGTTCCCAGTGGTCACAAAATTTCTCCGCCAAAAATGTCGACATAGGCCCATAAAACGGTGCCACCTATTTCAGTTTGTTTTGTTAGTTTTTATCTACATTTTTGGGCAAGTTTGAATGTCTTTTGACAGTGGTTAAAAACTCCTTCATCAAAAATTAAATACAGAAATTTCTGAGTGAAATCGGACACTTTTTCAAAATAAGGGTTTTGATTTCCTTTATATTTTGCTGTGTTGATGCTGCTCATCAGCAAAAAATTTTAGTATATATTTTTTTTTTTTTTTTTGACTAAAGGTTCCACTGATATCGCGACTGGATAAAGTCAAATTCTGTAAAAAAACTATATGCAAAGAAATACTCATAACTTCTTTAATATTGGTCTAAACAGAAAAAAATTGTTTGTGTTTTTTTATTTTTTTATCAACTATCTAATAACAAATAGAACAAGTAAGAACAGTGTTAAGTTCGGCCCGGCCGAACTTGTTATACCCTCCACCACAAGTTGTATTGAAGTAAAACTGAATAATCAGCTTCCTTTCGTTTATGAAGAAGACTAAATACCACATTCAACCAATTTTGGTAAAACAATGTGGCTAACATGCAAAATACCAGCAAGTGGGAGCTACCGTTCTATGGGGGCTATATGGAGGCGTGCACCTGTACGTACAAATTTCAGCCATTTCGGTGGAATATTGAAGCCACAACCTTCAAAATTCTGAAAATAGGGAGATACACTACTATGGGGGCTACATAAAGGCGTGGACCTATACATACAACTTTCAGGTGCAAAGTTTTGCACCCCTGGGAACACTAAATACCAAATTTCAGCCATTTCGGTTTAATATTGAGACCACAACCTTCAAAATACCAAATATCGGGAGTTACCGTTCTATGGGGGCTATATGAATGCGTGGACATATATCGACAAATTTCATATGTACAGTTTTATACCCCAAATAAGGACATTTCTCGTGGAAAGTTTTGTACCCCCAACGAAGACTAAGTAGCAAATTTCAGCCATTTCGGTATGATAAAGAAGCTAAAACCTTCAAATACCGAAAATCGGGTGGTACCCTTCAATGGGGGCTATATAAAAACGTGGACCGATATAACCGATTTGCAATACCAAACATCCTAGTAATAGAAACCGTAGCAAATTACAAGGGTCTCCGACAAATAGTTCCATGTGTTACAAATGGAATGACAAATTTAATTATTTCCTCCATATTATGTATACAAAATTTTTGCACAGTGGGCTTGGATGCAATTTTCGCGATCTAATATTTAAAAATCAATTTTTATCGATGATTGAAGAGTACAATCATTGAATTCTTGAATCTTCTTGAATTTTTATACCCTCAGCATTTTAGCATAGCGAGGGTGTATACACTTTCATATGGGTAAAATGTGCCTCTTCGAAATAATGGTTTTAGACCCCAAGTATGTTTGGACGAAATGTGTTTCAGACAATTTGGAGTTGATTTAGCAATGTCCGTCCCTCTGTCTGTCTGGCTGGCTGGCTAGAGCGCACGACAACTCTCGAACGGATCTTTGCCCAAACTTAGTTTAAGTTCGAAGATGGTTATATCGGTCCACTCCTTCCGGTACCTCCCCCACAAAATTTCGGAAATGTTCCAAAAATTTGTGCGCACGATTATGGACAGATTTGGTCCATACTTTGTACATCGTGAAATTTCTACCAGACCTAGACGAATTTCCAATATGGACTCAATATATCCTTTCCTTCGGGCACCTCCCACACAAAATTTCGGAAAAGTTCAGTTTAGGACCTGCTCTCGAATCGATCAATGCCGGTCCACCACTTCCGGTACTTCTCCCCAATATTTAAAAAAAAATTCCCTAAAATGCTTGGACGATATCACTTGAATGGGGTAACCAATTAGGTGGAAACTTTGGTTCTCCTAATATTTTGTCAAAATTTAGTTTAACTTCTAAAATGGCCCATATCGGTCCTCCCTAAGTGTACCTCCCCCACAAAAGTTCAACATTTGTGTCTTAGTGCAGTTAATTCCTAATCCACAATTTTATCGGCAAGTTCAAATGTTCTAAAAGGGCCAAAAAATTCTGAAGAGATCCTAAATACATTCGATCTGTCCGTTGACTTTTTTAGTTGTTTTGTATTAAACTACGATTAATTACAAAAATTTTAAGTCCTATTTGGAAGTGGGATTCGAATAATCACTATAGTTTCTTCTAGCATTTCCAGAACTAGTGATTGGCAATCCTAAAGGATATAGTATATGTATGTATATAAAAATACACACAATTTACCATTTATGATCTGAAAGGAATAACATTTAACAGTTCTCGTTGTTTTTTGTTTTGTTTTTATTTTCTGTAGCCGTCTTCTTGTAAACTTTCGCATATTGTATATTGCATGCATTTCCGTTTCCGTTCGTAAACATAAAAATACAACGACTGTATGGAAGAGGTCATTCCCGGCAATATGTCATTATAGCATAAGCGAATGTCACCAGCAAGCACGCACACACAGACACAAATAACTATTATTGTTGCCTATCACATACTCCATCTTAAAGACAACATCATAACTTGACTTGTATGTATGTACGTACCCATGTGTGAGATAGTAAGCATTCAAATTGGATCGTTCGCTTTTTAATGACGCTATTCAATATTCTCTTGCCATTTCATTGTAATGATAATTGCTGTCTTAAGAGGATAGTTGTGAATATTAAGATGAAAAAATACGTATTTGCATATAAATTTAATGAAGACAAATAATGATTGAATATAAAAATAAATAATAATAATAATGAGGTGAGGCGGTAATGAGGTAACAAGTAAAAAGGGCGCTTAGTTGGGTCATTTATTTTCTTTATTTTATGTTAATAATTTCTTCTTGCAAAGGGCATTTATTCATTTTGTTGAAAGAAAGCTATGTAAGTTTCATTATTAGCTTAACCTGCTCATATTCTCATAGATAAACAATATGGCCAGAAACATTTGAAACAATTATTTGCTCCCTAATAAAATCTAACAGATTGAAATTATGATTAATAGTTCTATGATGTCGGCACGACTGAAGATTAATTGTGCAATAAAGAAGTTCCTTAAATTAATAAAATGACACTAACCTAAAGAGGCTGATATGTTAACAGCCCTTTTTAATGATTCTCTTTGAAACATCATATCATGGTAGAAATCAAATAACGCACAATTACCAGTGACACGAGGAAATAATGAAATGCCAAAAATAAACATGAGTCCAATATGTCACAGAGTAAACATATAAACACCACTACCACAAAGAACATGCTCACTCATTCATTACAAAAATATGAATTGGACAAAAATAAACGGAAGTAATTGTTAACATATGCCAACGAAATGTGTTTGGAATTTGCAATTAATGAATGAGCCAAATAATTTAAGCCTAAATTTGTTTTTGTTTATTTCTTTGGGATGAGATGTGAAAGAGTGTGTTTGCCCCTAGGATATAGGATATACATACATAGATATTCAACTATTATGTTCATATACATATATAAAATTGAAATTATGTGCAATGGGTTGACGTGCAGAGTTTAAAAATAGTTCAGTTATAAAAAACAAAAATCAGTAATTATAACGCCCACCACTAAGTATGTATGAATTAAATGATTTGAAAAACAAATCAAAGGAATTTAGATGTGAACAAATTCAAAATAGATATATAAACAATGTTTTGAAAGATTTTAATATCTGTCAAACTGCGAACCAGGAAATGTAGTATTTTGTAATAGCAGCAGGAAAAAGAACGAGATAAATTAAAATGCATTAAATCGGAAATGCTTAATGGTCTAAAGTCCATAAAAACCATTTAATGTGTTGCGTATAATTATTGTAGATAAAGTTAAAAATACGCTCATATGTACGAATCATTAAACCCCAATTTTCTTGCTGAAGCAATATTATTATTTATTGTTTTTTCTTATTTTGTAGAAAACACATGAATATAACTGTTCATGATCAGAAAAATGTAGACTTGGAATGTCGGTTTTGTGATTCAAAAATATTAAGCGTTATAATTTTGAGATATGTTATACCCTTAGCCTTTAGGCTTAAGGGTATATGGCAAATAACAAATTCCTTTGCAATTCCATTTGAAAAAAATTAAAAAAATTTTTTGCGAGCACATCTACGATTTTTAGTATAGAGTTAAAGGAAAAAAATCTGGTTTCAAATCTGCTCGCGTTCACGAAATTGGCCGATGCTCGCAAAAGTTATAGCGGTTTTTATCCTCTTATAAAGAAAAAATATTTTAAAATTTCTTATTTTTTGTATTGAGAAAATGTAAGCATATATCAGTAACAGCATTTGATATCCATCCGTAGATGCACCAAAATTTCCAAAATGTGTTTTTATTTTCGCGGAAAATCAAAAAAATTAAAAAAATCTGGCAATAAATTCAAATTATACTAACTCAGAGTCCGTATAAACCTCTAAAAACTAAATTAATAATACGTACAGAAACTAGACAACGCGTAAAAAAATGTGAAACCAAAATTATAAACATTGGCTTTATAAATTGCATATTATAACAACAACAAAAGAGAAACAACTCATTGTTGGAAAATATTGTTACAAATATATTTTTTGGTTTGTTTCGAAAAATTAGAAAAAATATTTGAGAGTTATCCAACTATTTCGCTAAAATCTAATACATAAATTAAAGTATTCTGATAAAACTTTATCAAAATATATGGTTTACCATCGTGAAAGCTTAACTGCTTACTGCGATAATTTATAAGGATAGGAAATTAAGAGTAATATTGAAATTACTATCATTTAAAAGATATGAAAATTAAAAAGCCTGTAATTCGCGAATTATTTAAAGTCGGTTGATGCGCATCCGATTTTGGATAAAGCGAATCAATCTCTTTCAATATTTATCCATATTTCGATGTTTCACTCAGCGACCATTGTGTGCCGCCAGTTGCATCATGCACTGCAAAAAACCTTAAAGTTGGTAAAAGTCGCGCAATGTGCATACGATTTTGATGCGCATCCGGTTTCATCAGCGCCCATCAAAAATATGTCAATATACACCTATTTCAAATAGATTCTTCAAAAATCGCGGATGTGCCTCCACATTCAATTTTTGGCGAAATATCCATATTACTCGCGTATCTCTGTTTTTTATGACACGTGTTTTCGCAAATATTATAATCGCGAGTAAAGGATTACATTTATGTATAAAATTTTAAAGAAAATCGCGGTTTAGTACGCGGATTTGTCAAAATATATTTTTGCTGATTTTCCGATTTTCAAGGTATCTATATCCGCGGTTTTAGTAGATGAATTCGATCGCGGAAGGCTTCATTAGAACCGTCGCGTAAAAAAACTAAATTCACGCGGGTTTCAAAGGAAATTGAATGACAGTTGTAAATTTTACACGCAAAAAATATGTTTTGTAAGAAAATTCACGCATGAAATTTTGGCCTTTCGACTCCAATTACCAGGATGCTGTAAGGAGCACACTCATGAGATATGCACCAAACGACGTAAAATCACGAGTTCTATAATCGTGTTATGAGTTTGGAATATTATCTTCTTGCGCTTCCGGATTATTAAAAAAATTCAAAAAACCTCGAAATTCCGGCTTCAAAATGTCAGCATCAATTTTAGGTGGGTGCAGTGGATATATCGAAAAATCATACACAACTATCTTATTGCCCATGGAGTATTCTGTGATTCATTCTTTGGGAATAGGTCTATAAAATGTAAGGTTAAGCCAGAAATCGCATGGGAACATAAAAAAACTTGTTGGCTTCAACCCATTTTTGCCCATTTTTCTAAATTGATGCCAACACAGCTTCCACGAAAATTAATTTTAATGGTCGACATTATGGGATCCCTCCTAAAACACTTCATTTTAAAGAATTGTGGTCATACTTTATAGAATATGTTAACAGTTCAAGAATTCTGAAAGGATGAAACTCGGATTCATCGATTGCAAAACATTTTTGTTATTTACCATATACACTTTGATACGACCAAAATATGCAAGTATGTTTGAACGAAATTAGTTTCAGACAATTTGGAGTTGATTAAGCCATGTCCGCCCGTCTGGCTGGCTGGTGCGCACAATAACCCTCGAACGGATCATCCGATTCGAACCAAATTTTTGGTATCGTAATATTTTGTCCAAACTTAGTTTAAGTTTGAAGATGGGCCATATCGGTCCACTCCTTCGGGTACCACCCCCACAAAATTTAAACATTTTTCTGTAAAATGGTGTGAACGATAACTCGCGAATAGAGCAATTGATTAGGTTCAAACTTTGCACATCGTACTATTCTTTCCTGATATACACATATGGCAAAAATAACACTGTGACACAAAATGGAACTCAAAGTCTGGGGGGTGGAAAATTTCTTTTGGAGATGAAAGCCCTTGATGAGTATACTAAGAACCCAAAAGGAAATTTTCGCCATAGGTCAAGTTTCTGAGATATCGCGCGATAAAGTTTTTGATTTTTTCCCTAGAATACTTGGGAAAATACCTCCATATCTCTGTTTGGCGTTATTGTAGCTTCGTTTTGAAGTGACATGTCTTCAGTCAAATCGATTGGCGAATCTTTTTGTAGAACATTTCATTCTTCTAACTCAATGCCTTTCCTATCCTTTTCGTCCTTTATTTCTTGAACCGTAGTGAAAGTACCACAAGATGAGATTTTTCAGCATCCAAATATTCTACAAAAATGTTGCTCAGAAGATTTTAGGTACAGTTCTCTTTGACAACTAATCGATTTTGTCCCGTTTTCATTGTCATTTTTGACATTTATTCGGACTTGGTTCAGAATTAAACTATGTTTTGTTTTTCTGTATATTCGTCATTGGTTATTTATTGGTATGTAGACATAACAATTACAATTTTACAATTTACAATTTTTGGTTATGAATGTCGATGAAGATAATTGAGGAACCCGGAAGGACAGTTATGCTGTAGGTGGAACTTCTGAGTTACAGCGAAATGAATTCTTTCTTGAAAAGCTAGACATACCTACACGACAATAAACCTAACGAAATTTGATCACGCCATAACTGAGAAGTTTGACCTACGGCATAACTGTCCTTCCGGGTTCGTAATGTTATCTTCATCGACTTTCATCGCCAAAAATAATTTTTCGCCCCCCCAGCCATTGATCTCCATATGTGCGCGTACTGATATTTTTCCTTAAAAACGGTTTAAGAAATCGGTTTTTTTGTTCTAGAACTGCAACTAACAAAGTTTTCAGAAGCGAATTAATTTAATTTGATTAACAACTCTATATGCTTTTTAACGGTATACATATAAGTTTAATCGGTTACTTAAAACCGGTTCAAAACTCCGTTTTAATGTCGGAATATCCGTATCAAAAATTGAGATAACCGGATCTATCCTCCAAGAAAATTTGTTATTAACGTGTTCCCCATTACAAGAGCTATTTTTGGTAACTATTTCAGAAGCACCCCAGATGCCTGCATAAGCAATAACCAATTGTTATGTCTACATACCAATGAATAACCAATGACGAATATACAGAAAAACAAAACATAGTTTATTTCTGAACCAAAACCGATTAAATGTCAAAAAGGACAATGAAAACGGGACAAAATCGATTAGCTGTCAAAGAGAACCGCACCTAAAATCTTCTGAGCAACATTTTTGCAGAATATTTGGATGCTGAAAAATCTCATCTTGTGGTACTTTCACTACGGTTCAAGAAATGAAGGACGAAAAGGACATGAAAGGCATTGAGTTAGAAGAATGAAATGTTCTACAAAAAGATTCGCCAATCGATTTACTGAAGACATGTCACCTCAAAACGAAGCTACAATAACGCCAAACAGAGATATGGAGCTATTTTCCCAAGTATTCTAAGGAAAAAATCAAAAACTTCATCGCGCGATATCTCAGAAACTTGACCTATGGCGAAAATTTCCTTTTGGGTTCTTAGTATACTCATCAAGGGCTTTCATCTCCAAAAGAAATTTTCCACCCCCCAAAAATGCTGCTGCACAGTGTAATAAGTACAAACGTTAGTACGTATATTTTTCGTTCAATTCAGGAAATGTATTCACTGTGAAACAAAAATCAGCTTAACTTTAAATTTTGCAACACAAATAACACTTAAAAAACTTTTGTGTAGATCTTCAAGATAAATAAACTATATATATATATGATAAATAAACTATGCTATATTAAGAAAAAGTCATAAAAATGTATGGACAAAATAATAAGTACATTTTGAAAATCATTAATTAATATTATCAATTGTTTTGGGATAGATTTAATTTAGGATGTTTATATTATTAAAATTTAAAATGATGGGGACGATAACTCTCGAAGGGAGCAATCGATTTGGTTCAAGCTTTGCACATCGTATTATTCCTTCCAGATATAGATCGGGTACAAATATGGACTATATTGGTCCACTCCTTCGAGCTCCTCTCGGATCGTTTTGAAATTGTTTTCAGCAGGTTGTCCTTGCGGCTCCCTTTACGACGGCACAATTTTTTTTGCGCAAGTTCACACTTTCTGAGATATTGGCCTAAATGTTCCAAGAAACACTGACGGCACGAACGAAAATGGCAAATTAGCAAGATAGTTCTCGCAGGGAGTTTCTGATTCGTGCAGATATTGCACATCTTATTATTTCATCCAGTCATGTATCAGGTTGGAATATGGGCTATATCGGTCCACTCTTTCGGGTACCTCCCACACAAAATTCGAAAAAAGTGAAGTTTAAGAGCTCCTCTCGCATCGTTTTGATTCTTTTCAGTAAGTTGTTCTAGCGGCCGCATTTACAACGGTACAATCTCTTTCCGGAGTACGTTAATACTTCCTGAGATAATGGTCCAAGCTCCAAAACCCTCCCGGCACACACTAAAATGGCTATTTTGCAAGATAGCTCTAAAACTTTTTAAAAACAAAAGTACTTTAACGTAATTTAATATTTCGATTTCTTTATAATGAAGTTTGGTTACTAAAAATGTTTGATATATGTCAATGATTTGGCATAGCACCACATTACGGTACTTTCAGATTTTAAAGCAAACTCGTGATACAAAAACCAATATATTTTATGTACGGCAAAATTATTGTGTTTGGTTTTGTTGTTTTTGTTTCTTCCTTTTTTGGTCAGTGGCTAAGGGTATATCTCCACAGCTGACTGATACTTTCTTACTTGTTTTCAAAATACATATCGTCTGCTTCGTCGGAAAAGGTCGTAAGACCCTCTCAATAAATTTTTCAGGAGGAAGAAAAAACATTCCAGCGCTTTCTGTATTAAAGATTTTATTATGGTGGTAAAGGCAGAATTCTTCGGTTATTTATTCCGCTTCAATACCTGTACTTTATTTGATAAAATTCCGTCGCGTTTGGGAGATAATTGGATGTCTTTGGACTTACGACCTTTTCCTTGTACAGTTTTGTATCTTTGTAGGGACTTACGACCTTTTCCTACAATTTACGGACGTTTTTAAAATAAAATATTTATACTTTACAAAACAATGTGGAAAGGGTATTATAACTTTGCTTTGTCCAATATTCGTGTAACATCGCGAAGTATTCGTCGTAGACCCCTCCCCTTGCCATTTTTTCATATCTTGACGAGATAAAGCGATCTAGCTATGTGCGCCCGTCCATAAATTTACAATTGTAATAAAACTCGAGGCCTCAATTTTGGACCGATCGTCACGAAATTTTGACCAGAAGTGACCCCATTAGATGTTGATTATGATCGAAAGGTGTGAAATGGACCAAATCCACAATTTTTTGTCGACTTTGTAGCTGTCCTGTAAATCGCAGTAATATTCCGATCGGAGCGTCATTTTAAAAATTATTTGAGTTTAAGACAAAGAATAAGCTTGCAATTTAACATGGTGATGAGATAATTATTAGCGGGTTTAATGTACCAAAACTTTTGGGTGAAATCTTACATATAAAAAACAATCTGTGAATGTTTGTATGTTCCGAATAGACTCAAAAACGGCTGAACCGATTCTTTTTTTTGAAAATTTCAGAGAATGTACAAGGACCAACCGAGGTGAAAATAGGCTTTATATTTTTTTTTTTAATTTCGGAGCCCTATTTTTTTAAAAACGCTTTTTTGCAAAAGTTATGAAAGTATCGGTCAGAAAATAATTTAAGAGGCAACGGTTGTTGAATCTCCGACCCTTAGTACTTATTCCACCTAATTTTCAGATTATGCACAGGGATGTCCCTTGTTGGATGTAGGCTATATATTTTGATGAATTTCGGAGGAGCGGGTTACACCTGTGCCTATTTATACCCTATACCACAATGTGGAAAAGGGTATTATAAGTTTGTTTTGGTAAAAATTCATGTAACACCGCGAAATATTCGTCGGAGACCCCCGATGTGGTATACCAATCTTCATATCTCGACGAGATAAAGCGATTTTGAGATGTGTGTCCGTCCGTCAGTCCGTCCGTCCGTCCGTCTGTCCATTATAAATTGTAAACACGCTCCAGGCCGCAATTATGGACCGATCGTCACGAAATTTTGTATGGAGATCAGAATAGATCCCTATTCTTATTGGTGATGATCGCGAAATATTTAGCGGGTGAAATGGACCAAAAACATAATATTTATCCAATTTTCTAGCGGCTCTGTAGGTCTCAATAATAGTCCGATCAACGCGTAATTTTAAATAAGGTAAGAGTATATCACAAAGGAGAAGCTTGCAATTTGAGATGGCGTTCGGGTAATATTTAGAGGGTTAAATGGACCAAAACTTTTGTGTGAAAATTGTGAAAATTTTTAATATACAGCTTATATCTTAATTCCTGGAAGTGCCATTCCGGACAAGTGAGATATACTTGAAAGTGGAACGCTTGACCTTTCAATTGATGCCAATTATGTTGGTGTGCATGATCAGATAACAGAGTTACAGCCTAATATATTCCGTTATTTGTTTGTAGTGTAATAATAAACTCGCTAGAAGTCGCAATTATACATCAATAGTCACGAAATTTTGCACCGGGTAAGAGTATAGGTCGAAAAAGATGCCTACAATTTTGAATGATGATCTGATATTCTTTAGCGTGTGAAATGGACCATTACTTTTGTATGAAAAATATAAAATTTTATTTATGGTCGATATTTTAATTCCTTGAGGACATATATATTTCGAAAAGTAGCCTACATATGGGAAAAAACTACTGACGTTTCCTCTGATGTAAATTGCAATAAAGTGTTTGCTAGATAACGGGCCTACTGCCTAATATATAATGGGTTCCGTGTAGAGAACCACATTTTTATCCCATGCTACATATTGTCTCTCCAAAAGTTTGTGTAACACCACGAAATATTTGTCCTAGACCTCTTATTTGGTATGCCAAAATTCATATCTCGACGAGATAAAGCGATTTAGCGATGTGTGTCCGTCCATTAAAAATTGTAAACAAGCTTAAGGCCGCAATTATGGACCGATTGCAACGAATTTTTTAAGGAGGTTGGGTTCGGGCCAGAATAGAAATTATTAGTTTTGCTGATGATCGTGAAATTTTCAGGGAATGAAATGGACAAAAACAAAATTTTAACCCATTTTGTAGCGGCTCTATAGGTCAAAATAATAACCCGCAAAATTTTAAACAAAGTTTGAGTTTTGTGCTGAAAAGAAGCGTACAAACCAACGTGAAGATCAGATATTATTTAGCGGGTTAAATGGACTGAAACTTTTTTGTGAAATTGGTAAAAACTTCAATAACGTAGCGGTTAAACAACGGAAGTAGTAGTACTACATAAGTGGGTTTCATTACATTTTAGTTTGTGTGAACTAATTTTTCCTTTCCTGCTACAAAAATGTCTTTGTCATGCTAGATAACTTTTTGGTTTTGGTCATAAGTATTATACAATTCATCTCTGATATTTGATAATTAAATTTTCACAATCATTGAAAAGAAGTTCCGTGGAGAGCGATTGTCCAGGAATAGTGGTATAGGGTATCCCATGATCGGCTTCGTCCGACTATAGACTTTTCTTACTTGTTTTTAAATATAAAACTTACAAACGATTCCGTTTCCCCAATCCTGGGTACATATTTAAGCAATGACACCCGACCCCTCCCACTTTCTGAAATATGTTACAAATCAATGGAAATACCAGATGTTATGCATAACGATGCTTTGGTCTTATTGGAAAGCAAGTGTTTAGATTAGGAGGCAACAACTGTAGTTTCATCAGTTATATAAGATACTTTATAAAAAGGTGGACACAGTCGGCATGCCATAAGTCATCAGTTATTTGGCGGTATGTTAAAATTGCATATCGACACCAACATTTCTGAAGATTTTTATACCCTCCGCCATAATATGGAGGGTATAATTAAGTTTGTCATTCAGTTTGTTACATATCGATATATTCAGCGGAGACCCTATAAATTATATACATATACTCTTGATCAGAGTAAAATTCTAAGTCGGTATAACCATGACTACCTCATATAAATTTGTCTATATAGGTCCACGCCTTCATATAGCCCTATAGAACGGTGCCCCCGAATTTCGGTATTTTGAAGGTTAGCCACATAGTTTTACCTAAATTGCTGAAATTTGGTATTTAGTCTACTTCATAAACGAAAGGAAACTAATTGAAGTAAAATTTAATACAACTCATGTAGGAGGGTATAGCAAGTTCGGCCTGGCCGAATTTAACGACGTTCTTACTTGTTATTGATAGTCACTTGCATATCCCAACTAATTTGCGATGCAAAAAAATATAATTGACATAGGAAAAGGTAACTTAAACTGTTTCAAGGACCAGCAACGTGGACCGGCTCGGCTAATATTTGATATATAACATGACACGTTGTACTTACGACCTTGTCTTTTTGCCTTACGACCTTTTCCTTCAATTAAATTTCATTATTAATTCCGTTAATGTACGTGGTTTCTTAGCTACATTGTAATCCCAAATAGTGTTCTTTTTGTCTTCCCAAGTATTTTTGCCCCAACTCCCTGCATCTTTTGTTTTGTCTGCAAACCATGTAGAATTTTCAGCATGTAATGTCTTCCTGCGTTAAGGAAGTTTATCATCAGAGCTTTCAGAATCACCGTGAAAACCATGACACCATCGTCTAATTCTATTCCAAATTCATACTGTTCTTTGTTAGCAAAAAACATTATGTCTTCTTAGTTTAATAACATTTCAATCAATTATTATTTTAGAATCATTTAATAATATAAACATTGCTTTTACCCGTTCGTTAGAAGGTATTACTTTATTGAATGTGAATAAATGTCCCTAGAGAAACCACAAATTACCAGTTGATAAAGTTAGGTAAGATATACGACAGTAAAAATTTTTATTTTTTTTATAAATTTTTCAATATATGAGGTATTTGAACACATTCAGCATCCCAATTTATATAAATGAAAAGGCCAGAAGTCAATCTTTCATAATCAGTTCGCTTATAGGGGAAAATAGATTTCAAATGTAAATTTTCGTTGCATTATAGAATTTATCACATTTTTGTTGAAAAGTTTGGTCCACAGGCTCCGCCAAATATCATCCGATTATGATCCAAAGGTGTAGACGAGTTCTTTACATTGTACCCCAATCATGGATGACATTATATCTGAACTACATTAGCTGCAGTATTCTTTTAAAGTATGTATTTTCTTGTGGACTTACGACCTTTTCGTACTAAAATTTGTACGTTTTGTGGACTTACGACCTTTTCCGACAAGGGACATATAGAAAAACGCGACATACTACCATTTTCTTTGTATCATACGACGTGTTTTGACTTGTACTATCATCCTGTAACAAAAACGCGATTTCCAAAAAAAGTGGACTTACCACCTTTTCCGACGGAGCAGACGATATATTAAATAAAACATTTTTTGGACCGTTGTTCTGCTGAAAAATCCATGTAAAAAGCATACGTTCTTCTGTTTGCAGCAACATTATGTTGTCCAATATGTTTTTGTATTGGAAATGGGTCCCAGAATTTGTAATATGCCATATTGGATGAAGACCGTACCAGGAAAATCAATCAGCGTTACAACCATTAAATAAAATCCATTTCCCTTGAGATTGAAATTCTTCCTGCGGAAATCGTTACTGAATAAATTTATTTTATTTATTTTCATTGCTCTAGAAGAAATGTACGTTTTTCCGGGCCAAGCCATATGATTGTTAGTGAAGGAGGACCTCATCAAAATTTTTTTCGGAAACAGTTTAACGCCTTTTGTTAATTATTCTGGTAATTTGGTAGCCCCTAGTATTCTCCGAGCTATTCGGGTGAATATAACATTACCTATGTCAACAGTAATTACCCAAGATGAGTTTAATAGATCTCTTTAGCGAGAGTAACAAGGGGACAATCGATTGTTTTTTGTTGTCTTTTTAGGCCTACACCGTGTTTCGCTCCTCTCGCATCGTTTTGATTCATTTTTTAGTAGATTGTTCTAGAGGCCTCATTTATAAAGGTACAGTTTTTTCTTACGATAATAGCTCAAACGCTCCAAAACCCTGCCGGCACATACTAAAAGGGCTATTGTGCAAGATAACTCTAAAACTTTAAAAAAAAAAAATCTTCCAAATTTGGTTTAACGTAATTTATATTTCGAGTCCTTTACGAAGAAGTTTGGTTACTAAAAATGTTTGGTATATCTCAATGATTTGGTAAAGAACCACATTAAAGTACATATTTTATGTACGGCATAATCATTGTTGTGTTCGGTTCGGTTTGGTTTGGTTTTGTTTTTTTTTTGTCAGTGACTGAGGTTATATCTGCATCAGCACAGCTGACTGATACTTTCTTACTTGTTTTTTACTCGATTTTCAATTGATGGACAAGAAATGTGAGTGGGATTAAGAATGAAACACCGCCTTCTTCCTTCTGCATCTATTTACCATTCATCTTTATCTTTTTTTCTGAAAATTTTTGTGTTTTCAATAAATGTCGTAATTTATTGTTTAGACAAATTCTCTCATTTGTTATGCCATGTTCATACTAGCATTTGAATCACGCTGTTCGCTCTCATATTTACGTACACGAATTAACCCGTTCATACGACATGGTACACAATTCATAGCAACATGTTTCATAAATTCATACTTTTTATTTACTGATTTTAAAGAAATTTTTAGCCCAAAGGCGAGTAAAATTAATTGATATGAACTGAAAAAATATTTGTCCTTCTTTCAGATAGCTATTTAATATTGAATTATATTATTTTCAGTCATGTTTTCTATTTTTGCTCACAATTTTGGGGTTTTCAGTAAATTTTTTAATTTTTCTATTTTCAAAATTAACGAGAGAGAACCCTGCCAACATAACTTTTTGGTATACAGATTTTCTGGCAGTCATTTGATTTTTATACCCTCCACCATAGTATGGAGGGTATATTAAGTTTGTCATTCTGTTTGTAACACATCGAACTAATCATTTGCGACCCTATAAAGTATATATATTCTTGATCAGGATAAAATTCTTAGACGATCTAGCCATGTCCGTCTGTCCGTCTGTCTGTCCGTCTGTTGTAATCACTCTAGCGTCCGCAATAATTGAGATAGAGTGCTGAAATTTTGCACCCACTTTTTGGTATAGCCCCCATATAACGGTACCTCCGGATTTGAGGTATTTTGACGTTCTTCGCCACATTTGCAGATCGAATTAGCTATAATTTGGCACTTAGGGTTCCCAGTGATCAACAAACTTATATCCTAAAGGATATGGGCATAGGTCCATGTTTTGGTATAGCCCCCATATAACGGTACCTCCCGATTTTCGGTATTTTGAGAATTTTAGCTACAATTTTTAACCGAACTAGCTGCAATTTGCCATTTGAGGTTCTCATTGGTCATGAAATATCTCCACCAAGCATCGTCAACATAGGTCCATGTTTTGGTATAGTCCCCATATAACGGTACCTCCCGATTTTCGGTATTTTGAGAATTTTAGCCACAATTTTTAACAGAACTATCTGCAATTTGACATTTGAGGTTCTCAGTGGTCATGAAACATCTCCACGAAACATCGTCAACATAGGTCCATGTTTTGGTATAGCCCCCATATAACGGTACCTCCCGATTTTCGGTATTTTGAGAATTTTAGCTACAATTTTTAACCGAACTATCTGCAATTTGACATTTGAGGTTCTCAGTGGTCTGAAATATCTCCACGAAACATCGTCAACATAGGTTCATGTTTTGGTATAGCCCCCATATAACGGTACCTCCCGATTTTCGGTATGGTCATGAAATATCTCCACCAAGCATCGTCAACATAGGTCCATGTTTTGGTATAGCCCCCATATAACGGTGCCTCCCGATTTTCGGTATTTTGAGAATTTTAGCCACAATTTGTAACCGAAATATCTGCAATTTGACATTTGAGGTTCTCAGTGGTCATGAAACATCTCCACCAAACATCGTCAACATAGGTCCATGTTTTGGTATAGCCCCCATATAACGGTACCTCCCAATTTTCGGTATTTTGAGAATTTTAGCTACAGTGGTCATAAAACATATCCAACGAAACATCGTCAACATAGGTCCATGTTTTGGTATAGCCCCCATATAACGGTATCTCCCGATTTTCGGTATTTTGAGAATTTTAGCTGCAATTTTTAACCGAACTAGCTGTAATGATCGGTAATTTGAGAATTGTAGCTACAATTTTGTCTATTCAAAAATAATCGTCAATATAGGTCCATGTTTTGGTATATCCCCCCATATAACTGTACCTCCCGATTTTCGGGAATTTTCAGTGGTCACGAAATTTCATAACTAAAATTCGTCAACATGGGTCCATTTTTGAGGGTCTACATTGTTTTGATGAAACTACCCTCAATTTGACTCTTGAAGTTCCCTGCAGCTATAAAACTTTTCCGCCAAAAAATTTAAAGATAGGTTGACTCTTTGATATAGCCCCGTAGGTGGTACCTTTCACCTAGCTGAACACATTTTTTTAGATTAGATCAGATAACACTGTGCAACAAAATGGAGGTGAAAGTCTGGGGCACGGAAAATTCCTCTTGGGGAAGAAAGGCATTGGTGAGTATATTATGAACCCCGAAGGACAGATTCGCCTTGAGTCGAACTTCCGCGTTATGGCGTGATGAAATTTTTGTTAGAGACGCTGTGGGCCATCAGGAATTAGCGTTATATCTTTGTTCACTGTTGCTTAAGTGATCTACAAAAACAACAAACAAAGATATAATGCTAATTCATGATGGCTTACAGGGTCTCTTGCAAAAACTTCATCACGCCATAATTCGGAAGTTCGAATCACGGCGCATCTGTCCTTCGGGGTTTTTAATATACACACACCAAGGGCTTTCATCTCCAAAAGGAATTATCTCTGTCCCAACATTTGTGTTCACAGTGTAATTTAAGCAATAGTGGGAGGCAGTAGGAGTCTAACCATTGTCGAAAAGTTGTTCCACATAAAATTGTAAAAGGACCCTAATTATTCCATTTTAATTAAGACTATTTTATGGTGGAGGGTATAAAAAGTTCGGCCCGGCCGAACTTAACGACTTTTTACTTGTTGTTTCTAAATTTGTACGCGAATTTGAAACGATGGACAATAAATGCAACTGCAATGAAAGAGAAGACAAAATTTGCTATGATTTGAATGTATACTAAACTTTAGACCGTTTACTTTTCATTAATGTTTTGCAGTTTTCTAAAAATGTTTGGCTTTTTAATAAATTTATACATTTTGTATTTTTCCTGTCATAATAAATTTATTTCGATAAATTCTCTCATTTGTTAGAGATGGGACATATTTTATCGTCGTTCTGAGAGTAATTTAAATTGAACAATGTACAAAAATCGTTGTTCGTTCTCAAAATTTTGTATGGGAAATGAAGTAATTCTATCGTAATTTGGGTTCGAACAACGAATAGAGAGCGAATTAGCCTTAGTATGAACAAGACATTAGGAAAGGCATATATTTATTCGTCGTTCGGAGAGTATTTCTACTCGAACAACGTAAAAAAGTCGTCGTTCGTTCACAAAATTTTATATGGGGAAATAAGTAAATTTTTCGTAGTTATGTGTCGAAAAACGAATAGAAAACGAACGACGTATCGTGGAAACGGCACATTCGCATACTACCTTGCCCATTTAAAGCCAATCAGGCCGGTTTTATGTCAGTCATTGCTTTCGATTATCGTGACCACCAGCCATTAACTTAAATGGTCTTACGTCAAAGTAGGATTTAGTAGGATTTTGGGCTAATATTTCTGCAAGAATGGACTTTCCCATGAAACTCATAATGTCGCTATAAACGGGACCACAAGAAGAACATTCGGTACAAATATCGAAATGATCCTAGAAGATCCCCTTTAACTGCACATAAGGGGAGTTACCCGAAGGTGTTATTCGATTTAGACCTTCTTGGAATTTAATTCACGTTTAGAAGAAATTTTACAATATATAAAGCTTCGGCCAAATCGGATAATCTGATCCTAAGTAATGGTGCTCATCAGGTATTTTAGTTAGTGCCGGAATGATTTTTAGAGATATTGGGCCAAAAAAATTGTACGTGTGCAATAAGGGCAAAACCTGTTGCAAAAATCAGAACGATCCGAGATTTTTCTGGAGGTACCTAAATGAGAAACAGATTTCTTTAAAACATACTTGGGGCCTACAACCGATATTTCAAATGACGCACATTTTTGATTGTATAAAAGTGTATTGACCCCGTTAACCTAAAGACTGGGAACATAAAAATCTGGTCGGACGGACTTTGACTTTTTTCATACTGTCTTTAGAAAAACATTGCAATTCCTTTAACATTCAACGAATAACGACACTTTATGATAGCATTTTAAATCAAAATGTTTATGCAAGAATATATAGTTTAATAGTTGCATTACTTTTCCGATAATATGAAAAATATTCTCCCCCACCGATTTACTTTAGTTTCCAATTCAGTTTTGAAATACATATTTGTAAAAACTTCTTCAAATAAGAACACCAACCGCAATACTCAAAAGACAATTTAGAAAAAGAAAACGAAAAAAGATACTATAAAAATCCCAGTGACCCTAAACGATCGTTACAACATTGTAATATGTTAACATTAATACGCAATGAAGTTTTACCATCACCGCCACCACCACCACAGGATAACCATAGCCACATACATTGCTCCGCAGTACCTATCGAACTGTAAAGTAATATGTAAATTCAACTACTTATAGTTATCGTTTATCTGTGGAATATGATTATGTCTATATGTCTGTTTGGTGAATTGAAACGATAAAACGAACGACGGAAAGTGTACAGCAGCAGCATGTTAAGACAGACAGTTAGTCAGTTTTGGAAAATAAGTACTTCAGCAAACCAATAACCTCTGGTGTGAACTGATGTTTCTTCCATTCGATTCATTTCAGTTGCTATGTGGTTCTTGTTCTTGTTCTGTTCTGTTTTTTTTTTTTCTTTTTTCTTTTTGTACGAATTTAAGTTACACTTCAATTTGCATAGCTTATCAGAAATTCCAAGAATACATATCGACAGAAAGACAGACCACAAGATACCAATTTGCGATGCGATGAGTAACATGTGAAGTGGAAATGTCATTGCTAAATTTCAAATCTTGATTTCTTAGCAACTATGTTTGGGTGTTGAATGAAACTAAATTACTTCCACAAAATGTACAAATCTTCAGAACGGAATAAAAGCGATAGAGGTTCTTACATCATAAGGAAGTACATAGGAAATGTTTCTATTACTTACTAAGCTGGTCCATTACAGAACATTTGTTCCATAAGCCGAACTAAGAAAAGATCTCCAATACTCCCTGTTTGTTGCTTCGCTTTTTGGAACACCGCGTCTTTCCATCTCTTTTTCCACTTGCCAGTTCTGCGTGTACCGCCATATGGTCCGTATTTATACACCTTTTTAGCGGGTTCATCATCGCTCATTCTTATGACATGGTCTAGCCAACGCATTCGTTGCATCTCGATACGTTTATCCATACTGCTCGCGTTTCATACGACGTCGATATTCACCGTCAACGCAGATTGCCCCGTAGATTTTTAGAAGAATTTTTCTCTCAAACACACCAATCACTGCCTTATCTGCTTGCGCCAGTACTCAGGCTTCGGAACCACACTTCAGCACGGATAGTATCAGTGTATTGTAAAGCGTTGTTTTTGTGGCTTTGTTCTTAAACTGCTTACTTAAGCCACAGTAGCATCTGTTGGCCAATACAATTCTTCTCTTTATTTCACAACGAATGTTGTTTGTTGTGTTTATGGCGGTGCCGAGGTAAACGAAGTCTTTTACTACCTCAAAATTATAGGAACCAACATCCACTGTTGGTCCGAGCTCTATAGACGCATTGCGCGTCGACACCATCAACTTTGTCTTTTTGCCGTTTACCACCAGACCCACTTTTGCTGATTCTCCTTCGACCTTCTAAAATGTATCAGTTACTTCCTTTACTGATCGTCCCATGATGTCAATGTTAACAGCATAAGCAAGTTGTACAAGTTCCGATACAGGCGTATGGACTTGTAGGGGTTCTAAATCTACAGAGTAGTTTTAGAACCGAAATTGATTGTTGTCCAAAGACGAACAACAACAACACTTCAATGAGTATAGACAACACAACAAGTATTCAGGCGATACTTACGTGTTGCTATTACGAAACTGTTGGTGCAGGTATAATGAAACACTTAATTTAACTTTATAGACACAGGCGGTCTGAAACTCTGCTTTATTTATTTTGCGGCAAAGATGCTGCTTTCTGCTTCAAGCTTTACAGATAGATTGATTATAGATGACAGTTTTCTTCTTTTGACGTTTGTTATGCCGCCGATAAATCCAAATTGTCGTGGTTGACAGTTATCGATGGTGACGTGAGGCTCCAAACCTCGACGCATGTAACATGTGGCTGTTTCTGTAGCAGGATGTTGAACATGTCACACGAAAGGCTGTTTCCTTGTTTGATACCTCTTTTGGAACTGAATTATTCGGAGAGGTTTTTTCCCATTTTAACTGAGGACCAATTATCAGTTAAAGCCATCTTAAAAAGCCGAATGAGATTTGTAGGGATACCAAATTCAGACATGGCTTGCAATACTTTAGGGCCTGTCGAAGGCTGCCTTGTAATCGACAAAAAGGTGGTAGGTGTCGATCTGCATCTCTTGATTCTTCTCCAGGATTTGCCGCAGGGTAAATATATGGTCAATGGTGGACTTGCCAGGTCTAAAGCCGCATTGCTATGGTCCAATAATTTTATTTGAACAGCTCGGCTGGTAAGCCATTGGCTCTTGCTGCCTTTTTATTCTTTAGCTCATCTTGGCTGAGCGGTATACATTCAATCCCATTGTCTTCGCTACTATTGGAGTTCCCCAAGGTGGGGTGATATCTCCGGAACTGTTTAACCTCTACCTCTCCTGTACTCCGCCCCCTCCAGACGGCATTGAGATCGTTACGTATGCGGATGATTGCACCATCCTGGCGTCAGGTATCTTCCCTGATGACATCTGTGAGAGACTGAACTTCTATTTAACCGATCTTACCACCTTTTTCCACGCGAGGATTACGCAGATTTTCGCCACAAAATCTACAGCCACTCTGTTTACCACATGGACAGCGCAGTTTGGAAGAGAATTGAATGTCGTGGTCGACGGTAGCAGAATTCCGACCACAAACTGCCTCAAAATTTTAGGGGTCACCTTCGACACTACTTTCAAGCCGTGCGCGCACGCCACAGCTATCTGCGACAAACTGAGGAACTGAGGAAAGTAGGAACAAGGTCCTCAGCACTTGGGGTGCATATAAAGAAGCCTTGTTGACCACATATAACGGACGGTCTGTGGTAAGCTATGCGGCGCCAGTTTGGTCCTTTCAGAATGCCGCCCTGAGAACACCCTGTTGCTGTTCTCTTCAAGTCTTCAGTGGACCATCTACATGAGGAGGCAAAGATACTTCCAGTAAACACAATGAGATGCTTTCGTTGCAGTACTTGCTTGGTGGTTAACGTGAGAGGCATCCCAATCACCATCTGCTGGCTAGGCCCGACACATTCAGGCATATCAGGAAGGATATTCATGCTCTAGCGAGGGAGGTCCAACAATATAGGAGAGAACCCCTAGATCAACAGGCATATCAAGCAGGTTTAAATAGTATTCACACGGATGCAGTTGCTAAGACCATAAGCAAATATAGTGTGAATAAAGTCCTCGGAGTACATCGCAGCTGAGGAGCGTCATCTGCCACGACAAACTGGAGTAGTTTTGGCTCAAATACTCTCGGAATATTGCAGTCGTCTAAATTCTTATTAAGCGGAAATCGATCGCGCCGTGCAAGACATCTGCCCAGTATCCGTCATGGGACCGCATGACACAAAACACCTTTTCAACTGCCCCGCCAAACCTACTCATCTAACTCCAGTGGATCTGTGGTTACATCCCATCGAAGCAGCCACTTTCCTGGAACTGGGGAGAGACCCAGTTCCAGATTGAACACAAGAACGAACATACAAACATAATAACACTGTACAACACAAAAAATAATTACAAGACAATTCGGCCAGATAATGAAAGAGGACCAAAAAAAAAAAAAAAAAGACACGTGTATCGGCGTTTTGAATGTTTAAGTCGGGAAGTAACCTAAATAAGCGTGGCAATTTCCGCCCATTTCTACAGATTTTGAAATATTCGACATCAGATTTCTTGGAAACCTTGCAATTTAGGTATAAAGTGTCTTTGGCAATATTACTGACAACAGTGAGGGGTATCTTTTAATGAAAAAAATTCAACCTCTGCGAGTCACTAAACGGGTCTTTTTGGTATCTTTTTTTCAAAAACGTTTAAAAACTCCATTTAAAAATTTCACTGTAATTTCCAGAACGAACTAGATATCTAAGTAAAATACGTTGTTAAGAAAATGACATTACAAAATTAGATATCATAGGTAGAAAATATTTCTTAAATTTTTTTGTCAGAGCAGGAGTAGCTACCATCATTATAGTATTTAGGACCATGCCAAAATCATGGACTCATATGTCGGATATGTATTCACTGGACAATAGCCATGGACTATCCCCTCATTTTCGCATACAATATCAGGAAGCTATGACTTACCCTGATGACGTTATTTTAGTTTATAGTACTAAAATACGTAAATTTACAAAGTCCGATCTGGGTTATCAATATTTTCCCTATATATAATCACCCTAGATATTCTAAAACCAGTTTGGATCGAGCACACATAATCTTCTTAAAGAATTTATTATGAAGAACATCAATAAAATATATTTTGTGACTGCAGATAACGACAATGTGAATAAAAAATGGTTGAATATGGTCCTAAATCATATATAAAAAGCGAAAGCTTCTGGAGATGTTAAATACTATAACTACAAATTTCTTTTGTTCAGAGACTCTTAATGAAATTTGATTTGGAACATTTCTTCATTTGACACAATCCCCAAAAAGTGAAGTATTTTAGGACATTTTGACTCAGTATGGAATAAATTTTAATTAAGAGCCTAAAAGTTTAACAAATAATGCCTACCTATAATATCTAATTTTGTAACGTCATTTTCTTAACAAAGTATTCTACTTAGATATCTAGTTCGTTCTGGAACTAACAGTGATTTTGTGTAGAATACTTCTTTTTTTAACACCTTTCGTCTAAAACTAAATTGCATGTTACTTTCGTGCATCAACTCGAAAAAAGAACAAAACAAATTTAATCAAACAATATTTGGGTGTTTTGTTGGCGAAGTTGATGTATATATTTTCTTGATATATATTGTAAATACATATTTCATTTATTCAGCGACTTATATTGAAATTTGATGGAGAATATTTTTGTCTTTGACGTCTTCTATCTAGAAAGAAGTGTTGTGGGACAAAACTTAATAATCTCGGATAAAGTACAACATTCACCTTAAAACGTGATTTTACTTTTGGCAGATTCCTGGCGTTTAGGTACGATTCAGAGTTTTGGTGTATTCGGGGATCTATAGTAAAATTTTATGACAAATAATTTTTTAGAATATTTTGATCTGATACGATCACTTTCGAATTTTTAATTTTTTTTTGCACAGAATAATAAAAAACACATCAAGTCATCTGAAAATAATTAGTTTTTGTAAATAACGTTAGTATTCGTTGATTGGCGCAGTACCAAAGTTGACACTTTTTATGTAAAAATAAAACAGACTTTGTGCTGTAAAATATACAATTTTTGTTGTATTGCGTCGCTGCATAAATATACATAAGTGAGACCAAAGTTATTATGAATCGGGAAGCTGTTAATGAGTACTTTCATAACATTTACAAAAAGAACGATGAAATTTGTAAAATTAGCGTAATAAAATCAATGTTTTTATATATATTAAAAATTATTTTTTACAAATACTTTTTAAATATTCTTAAACTTTTAAAAAAATGTCCAAGTTTGTCCTCTTCCAAATTGATTTCGGAAGATAGGTGGGGGACTGAACTAATAAATTGAGAAATAAATTCTTGCTCAAATTTGCCACAGGTAAAATAAAGTGGATTCTTCTATTTCAAGATGGGAGAATTTTTTGTAAATACCTGTTGTGATTGTACGTAGTATCCAATTGAAATAGAACGGTAATACCCGCATCTATCAACCGATTTTCCTTAAAATTCATATTTAAGGGTTTCAGAGTGTAGAAAACAAGTATGTATAATTTTTTTGAAAATAGGTCCATTTTTTGTCATAGCCCCCACATAAAAGTACCGTCCGATTTTATATATTTTTTGCATTTTAGCGACACTTTATGACCGATTCGGCTGAAATTTGGCATTTTGACCTCTTGGAAGATATGAATACTTCGTACCAAAAATTATTAACATAGGTCAATGTTTTGGTTTAGACCCCACACAACGGGACCACCCTATTCAACAAATGTTGGCAGTTTTTGGTCATTTTGGTCTATAAAACGTAAGAATTGCTGTTTGTACACATTTATTATAAATAATAATTAATTTCAATACTAAATGGACGTTGAAATAGTTTTGGCCAGAAAATTTGGATTTGGGGCCATTGTGCATTGTGCTGATATGTTATCGGGACGAGGAGTGCTTTAATTAACCAATTGAGTGGAATATGCTGTGGCTATCTGTTGTGATTGCAGATTACCGATGTCTCACTTTCGTATTGGGTCTGTTCGTACTTTATTCGCTACATTTAGCAGGGTACGAACCTTTGCTGCAACAAGATGGTGGTCCGAGTCTATGTATGCTCCTCGGAACGAACGTACATCCAACACACTCAGTGAATGTCTCTCATCTATCACAGCGTGATCAATCTGATTTTTTGTTTTCTGATCCGGAGACAGCCAGGTGCCCTTATGAATGTCGAGATGTTTAAATCTGGTGCTGCTAACTACCGTGTTTTTTGCGGCTGCAAGGTGTATCAGCCTCCTGTGGAGACTGAATTTCCCGATTGTTGGGCCAAAGATATTATCCTCTCCAATGTCATGGGCAGGACAACGCTCGTATGTTTCTTCTAAGTGCTCGTAGAATATATCTTTGGTCTGTTTGTCCTTGTCTTCGGTTGGAGAATGAGCGCAAATAAAGCTAATGTTGAAGAATTTTGCTTCCTTCCGTATTGTAGCCATTAATGAAGCATTTTTTACAAATTGAACGTTTTCGATTAAGGAAATGTTTATTTTATTACAAGGGGGAAATAGAAATGTTGCTGCCCTAATAATGAAAATGCGATTATCTATCATCAAAAACTGTTTTATTGATTTTCAAATTATTCTCCAACATGATTTTTCCACTCCGATTGAGACGCCTCTAAAACATGGTTTTTGAACGCTTCAACAGCATGTTCTGGCTACGAAAATCGTTGTTCACGCTTTTTTTCTTGATGTGTGGAAATCAAATGCAGTCATTTGGTTCCCTGACTTGGGACCTATTAATTCCATGTTTTGTCCGGTCAGAAAGGACTGGTTTGAATCGATGTGAAAGAGCTAACATTGTCATGGTGCACAATGATTCGTCTTTTCTTGTTCGTTTTACGAATTTCTCAGGTAACCTCAGGCAAACAAATTGTAGTGTACCATTCAGAATTAACCGTCTTAAGCCGTATAGTAGCCACATGGTCTGTTTAGCCGAAGAAACAGGCGACCATTTTTGTCGAAGTGCTTCTTCCATGAACAACTTTCTGTGGGTTTGGCTCGCCTTCGAGGACCACTATGATCGATTGCTGTTTTGTTTCGAGCTCATAGGCATAGATCCAAGACACGTCGTTTGTGGCGATCTTATAAACGTCTAACGAAAAAAAGCAGGTGTTCATGCAATACGTAAGATGGTGGAAAAAAGCCCAATGATGCCTCCATCTCACGGTATATAACATTGAGCCATTGTGTTATCCGTTCAAGCACAGCTTAAGTTTTTTCTGGCACAACGGCCGTTTTTGGACGATCCTGACGACCTTCGTTTTTTAGCGAGTGCCGGCCACGATTTATTAAACTAGTTTTTCATGGTTGGTCCTTTATCGACATATAAGCAAGTGCTCGCTACTTCGTATGCGAAAAGGATATAAACAACAAATAAAGACAATTAAATATGAAAATATGGAACACCGAAAATTTTGTAGTACTGGTATTAGTACTTTACTTTAATTAATATTTATTTTTATTTAACTACTGTTCCTACTACTTTAGTTCGGTTTTCAAAAATCAGCCGTAGCTCACCCTTACACATCAACATCGAGCCACATTTTTTGAGGCATTGTAATAAGGGGTTTCTGTCCTCAGAAGGTAAAACATTCTTGTAAAAAATAAAACCAAGACCAATTTTAGTACCATTTAGCCTTATAGTTTGTATTTCTGCCCTCAGCGAACTCATATCAAATTTCTTGTACGCATTTTATTGTTGTTTATGCAATTTCAAAATTGTACCAAATTTAGTAGTTTCCGTACCCATAAGTACGAACTTCCAAAACTTCCAAAACTCCCTCAATCCTTCTCTCCAACAATAATCTCAATTCAGGATTCCAGCTCTATCCGTTCACCCAAATCTAAATTGTACCAAATTTAATATCATTTAGTACTTTCCGTACCGATAAGTACGAATTTCCAAAACTCTCTCACTGTCACAGGAATTTTCAAAACATCCTCAATCCTACAATCCCACAGTAATCTTTATATCAAATTTCAGGATGCCAGCTCTATCCGTTAGCTCAAAGCCAAATTGCACCAAATTGAGTACTTTTCGTACCCATAAGTACGAATTTCCAACATTCCCTCAATCCTACATTCCATCAGTAATCTTAATTTTAAATTTCAGGATTCCAACTCTGTTCGTTTACTCAAATCCAAATTGTACCAAACTTAGTACCATTTAGCATTTTCAGTACCCACAAGTACGAATTTCCACAACTTCCTCAATTATACACAACAACAGTAATTATTATTCCAAATTTAAGGATTCCAGCTCTATCCTCACTAAATCTAAATTGTACCATATTTAGTACCATTTATTACTTTCCGTACTCATAATTACGAATTTCCAAAACTACCTCAATCCTTCACTCCAAAAGTAGCCTTAAATCCAAATTTCAGGATTACAGCTCTTTTCGTTCACACAAATCCAAATTGTACCAAATTTAGTACTTTTCGTACCCATAAGTAAGAATTTCCGATATTACCTCCTCCACTCCAACAGTAATCATTATTCCAAATTTTATATTTCCAGCTCTATCCGTTCACCCAAATCCAACTTGTACCAAATTTAGTACCATTTAGTATTTTTCGTTGGGTGCCACCGTGGTGCAATGGTATGCACACCCGCCTTGCACGCTAAAGGTCGTAGGTTTGATTCCCAGGCCAAACAACATCAAATTTTCAACCGTGGCAAAATACCCCTCAGTGATGTTAGCGACATTTCCTGAGTATTTCAGCCTTGTAAAACTTCTCTACAAGTGATGTTTTAGGACACGCCGTTCGGACTCGGCAATAAACAGTAGGTCCCATATCATTGAGCTAATATGAATCGGGGTGCACTCATTGATATGAGAGAAGTCTCCCTTGTCCCATCTGGGATGTTTGTGGAACAATTATATTAGTATTTTTCGTACACATAAGTACGAATTTTTATAATTACCTCAATATCTCAATCCTACACTTTAGCAGAAATCCTAATTCCACATTTCAGGTTTTCAGCTCTATCCGTTCACTCAAATCCAAATTGTACTCAATTTAGTAGCATTTAGTAAATTTTGTACACATAAGTACGAATTTCCAAAACCATTTCCATACATTAACATCACTTCTCAACCTTCATTCCATACCAAATTTCAGGATTCTAGCTGTATCCGTTCAATATATACAATTGGTACTAAATTTATAGGTCGAATTTCCAAAAACCCTTTGGTACATCTTTCTCGCCGTCAGTGACCCTCATTCCAAATTTCAGAATTCTAGATATATCCGTTTGCCTAATACGAATGGTACCATATTTATTACCTTTTAGTACTTTTCGTACCGTTCTAGTTCGAATTTGCAAAAACCAATCCTTACCTAAAACCTTCGGACCAAGGGTGAGCCTCACCCAAAATTACAAGATAGTAGTTTAGCCAACGCGTTAATTACACTATGCAACACTGAAAATGCAAACAATGCATTTTTCGAAAGTACATATTTAGACTACAAAAACCTTTGTAGGGTTTTGTCCTGTCAGATCCAGTTCGGATTTTATGTCCTCATCTAAACCGGGCTAAATCTACACTTTTTTGCATTTAGCAGGCCTTTATCTCAGAAACGAATAGGAATTCGGCCTTGCTGTCTTTAGCAATATTGTAGCCCTAAACTAGTAGAACTTATATTTTGAAAAAAGCACATAAGAAAAACTAAATCTAGGGCTTCCAAATCTAAAAAATATAGAAAATTTTACATAATTGCTGAAATTCTGAAATCCAAGTAACCTTTTGCAAAAATCTTCCAAATAAAGTTCTCAACAATTCTTTAGAACATTCTGAAACTCTAAAATGCTTACTTCATGTTGTTTCAGTGGTATTTTGCATCATATCTTTTACAACACGTATTTCAAACACAGTTCACACCAACAGTTTATTCTCGCATTTCGGATTTCACTACATTATTGACATTTTTATTAAATCGTCGTTTAAAAATGTACTGAAAACAACGGAAGAGAGGCATTTTACAACAATGACTTGTTCTGAAGAGTTGTGTAGTACATTCCAGGGAAATTTTTTCCAAAATAACATATTCAGAAAAAATTTATGGTTTTGGAGATACGGTGCGAAATCTATAAAAATTGTGGCATTTTTGCATATATTTTGAAATTTGAGGCAATAAATGTAATTTTTTGAGTTCATTATTTCTCCAAATATTCTATTCTTGTCCTTATCTAGAAATTTGCTTCAGAAAGAGAAGAAGATTCGCATTGGTTTCAGAGACATAGCCCCGAATTTCTTTAAAAACTCAATATTTAACCATGTTTAGATGGATCCATAAAATTCGAGCTGGATCTGACACAACAAAACCCAACTAGGGCTTCTTGTCGTTCGGGTCTGTACTTTCAAAAAATCCTCAGTTCGAATTGTTTGCACAAGGTCGCCTTAAAAATGTTGCACAGTGTTATCAGTCAGTAAGTCAGACAGTCACTCATCATTACTGAACACTTTTATAAGTGTAGAAAAAGTTTTAAGTTGATCGATGCACTCTTGCCGTGATTATCCTCGTCGAAACTTGCGAAAAATGATCGTACGAATATGTTCACAAGTAAATTCCATTCTTTTTGCAAAGTAATTTTTTCATGTCACTGAGTGATATGAGTGAGTACGTTTACGCTAAAAATTATAAACTTTCCAAAAAAAGTCAAATGGTGTGTTGCCTAGGAAAGAAAATGTTCTAGTTCCCCTCGTATCTAGGGTAACTATGCGTTGTTTATCGCAGCTATTTTTTCATTTTCTATTAGAGGAATATCGTACCTTTGAAATGATATACATTTTAGTACGTCGGTATAAGCCACACAGTGATTCAGAAATCGATTTTCCTGACCAATACCACAATTTTGCGTCGTCCCTGATTGTTTATTTCTATATGTAATTCGATAGTACTCATATTGAAAGAAATTTGGTCAAAATTTAGGAAGGTGTGGACGTGCTCCTAAATACGATGATTTCCCCCATTTTTATACCCTTAGCATTTATGCTAACGAGGGTATATGTATACATTTTCATACCGGAAAAATGTGCCTAATCGAATAAATGGTTTTAGACCACAAGTATGTTTGGACGAAATGTGTTTCAGACAATTTGGAGTCGATTTAGCAATGTCCGTCCGTCTGTCTGGCTGGAGCGCACGATAACTCTCGAACGGATCAACCGATTCGTTCCAAACTTTGGCTTTCGTAATATTTTGTCCAAACTTAGTTTAAGTTCGAAGATGGGTTATATCGGCCCATTCCTTCCGGTACCTCCCGCACAAAATTTCGGAAATGTTCAGAAAATTTGTGCGCACTGTAACTTGTGAAGGGAGTCCATATTTGGACATATTTTGCACATCCTGAAATGTGTACCAGAATTAGATAATATGGACTCAATTAGTCCACTCCTTCGGGTACCTCCCACTCAAAATTTTGGATAAATTCACGTTAAGAACTGCTCCGGAATCACTTTGATTTTTGTTGGTGCAACTTTCATTCGATGCCTCAATTACGATGGTAAAAGTTTTTCAGGGGCAAATCCATACTTCTTCAGCAAACAGGCCGAAAAGTGTGAAAACCCTCTATGGCACCATGTAGTAGCTGGAGAGCACGACAACTGTCGAACTAAATACTGAGTTGATCCACACTTTGCATATCGTAATATTTCTTCGAATATTATATGTAATTCGAAGATGGTTAACGAAAACAACCGTTATTTTAATGCACTGAGGGAAATTTTAGTACTTTGTAAAACAACATACGAAATCTAAAACCTTAATTTCCATGACTGTGTTTTCCCGCGAAAACGGGGCTTTTACATTTGCGAGCTCAGTTAAAAAAACTACTAAATCGTAAAATCCGGCATAGAGAGCATAACCTGGTCCATTTATATTGGAGCATAACACTGTTGAGAACAATCGCGGACACCGAAAAAAGAACACATATAAAACTCGAAGTCCAAAGGGTGTGTTCAATTTAAAAAATGTGCTAAAATTTCCCTCAGTGCATTAAAATAACGGTTGTTTTCGTATCAGATTATCTTCCTCCAAATCTGGAGCATATTGCCAAACCTTTAAACGGCGGACTTGTTCGCGGAAAAACCATTTTATTTAACAAAACATCAAGGTTTTTATAAGAAATTTTGACGTTTTTCATAATTATTTTGAAAATGTTCCATCTTATTAGCATCCGAAGCACTCGATTGTATCCGTCGAGGTTGTCTGTGTCATATTCTATCTTATTGTGAAGAAATATGACACAACTGCGCGACTCCTACTGATATTCCGAGATGTTTCAAATATCTGTCAATTTAAACCCTTTAACGCTTTTATTTCGCTGTCCGCGGAATAATTTATAGGTTTTCTTTGGTGAAAAATTATTAGAAAGCCTTGCTTTATCGACTGAAAGAAAATTCGGCGTTAATATATCAAAAATTCGCGAAAATAAGGTGACTGTTCTATCCTGATGACCAAAAATAAATGCCTATTTTTTATAGTACTATCGGAAAATTGATCAGAAAATCATTTCGCGAAGAGCTAGAAACATAATTTTTTCTGTGTTTGATACGGAACATCGTAGACTTTAAATCCCCACAAGATTAAAAACGCAGATTCATTCGTTTTGGGATAAGTAAGCTAACATTAACAAAAAATTAGGTGTTCTATTCTATTGACGTGGAGTGTATATCCATGTCCGTATATAGCCCCCATAGAAAACACCTCCAAATTTTAGGGATTTTGGAGTGCTTAGCCATATTTTCCTACCGAAATGATTGAAATGTGTTATTTTGGAATTCGATATGGGTATAAAAGATCCCTACAGAGAATTGTGGTTTAGTTCTACGTTTTTTATATATGTATCACCAATAGGGTGACGTAGGGGATGGAAGATACCAAGCAACGGTCCTGACCGGTTTTAACATGGCAAAGCCCAGGATTTATCTTGGTCCCTCTTTCATCCCAAGTGGGCACTGACCTCCCCGTGGTGTCACTTGGGGAACTGCCTTCAACACCCGTTAAAGGTAGTGAGCTAACATGTGCCGCGCGTTCACCCATAAGAACGTTAAAAACTTGGGTTTGGGCGTCGGGTTAGTAACCCTCCCCTAGAAAAAACAGCCTACTATGAAAAAACGAAAGAAAAGAAAAACAAACCCCTCTAAAGTTGGCGAACCCCGCAAACGTTTTAAGGGCCATGATCTGCGAATCCGCATCTGGAATGTTCGCAATCTTTATAGAGAAGGTGCGGTCTTCGCATTGCAGACGTACTTAAAAAGTACAAGACCGATATCACTGCCATACAGGAAATACGATGGATTGCGGAAGGCGTCACAACAACACCTAAAGGTGACGCACTGTATTATAGCTGCCATGACGTAAAGCATGAGTTTGGTTTTGGATTCGTAGTTAGTCGGAGACTAAAACATCTGGTATCCAGCTTCACCCCAGTGAATGAAAGACTTGCTGCAATTAGAATGAAAGCTAAATTCTTCAACATCAGCTTTATTTGCGCTCATGCTCCCACTGAAGAAAAGGACGAACAGACCAAAGATATATTTTACGAGCGCTTAGAAGAAACATATGACCGTTGCCCTGCCCATGACATTAAAATTATACTAGGCGATTTTAGTGCCAAACTTGGAAAGGAGAATATCTTTGGCTCAACGGTCGGAAAATTCAGTCTCCACAGTGAAACAAATCTGTTGGTATCCAATAGCAGCGAAGACGACGAAGATACCACAGTCCCAATCCCAGAAAATGGTATTGAATGTATACCGCCCAGCCAAGATGAGGTAAAGACAGCAATAAATCGGCTGAAGAATAATTAGGCAGCAGGGGCTGATGGCTTACCAGCCGAGCTGTTCAAAACCGGAGGCGACACGCTGATAAGGTGTATTCATCAGCTAGTTAGCACCATCTGGTAGGAAGAACAAGTACCCGACGATTGGAACCTGAGTATCCTGTGCCCCGTCCACAAGAAGGGAGATAAGACTGTATGCTCTAACTATAGGGGCATAAGTCTTCTCCCTATTGCCTACAAGATCGTGTTAGGGATATTGTGCGAACGACTAAAGCCTATGGTCAACGAGATAATTGGACCATACCAATGCGGCTTTAGACCTGGCAAGTCCACCATTGACCAGATATTTACCCTGCGGCAAATCCTGGAGAAGACCCAAAAGATGCAGATCGACACCTACCCCCTTTTTGTCGATTATAAAGCAGCCTTCGACAGCCCGCTGCGTTCAAAGGTATTCCAAGCCATGTCTGAATTTGGTATCCCCGCAAAGCTCATCCGGCTTTGTAAAATGACTTTAACTGACACGAGGTCCTCAGTTAAAATAGGAAAGAACCTCTTCGAAGAGTTTGGTACCAAAAGAGGTTTCAGACAAGGAGACAGCCTTTCGTGTGACCTCTTCAACATCCTGCTAGAAAAGGTTATACGAGAGGCAAACGTCAAAAGAAGTGGCACAATCTACACCAATAGTCACATGTTACTTATGCTGATGATATAGACATCATGGGCCGATCAGTAAAAGAAGTAACTGATACCTTTATAAAGGTCGAAGGAGAATCTGCTAAAGTGGGTCTGGCGGTAAACGGTGAGAAGACCAAGTTGATGGTGTCGACGCTCAATGCGTCCATTGAAGTAGTAAAAGACTTCGTCTACCTCGGCACCTCCGTAAACACAACAAACGACATCAGTTGTGAAATAAAAAGAAGAATTGTATTGGCCAACAGATGCTACTTTGGTTTAAGTATGCAGTTTAAAAACAAATCCACATCTCGTCAAACAAAAATAACGCTCTACAAAACACTGATACTACCCGTGCTGATGTATGGCTCCGAAGCCTGGGTACTTGCGCAAGCAGACATGGAAGTGCTTGGTGTGTTTGAGAGAAAAATTCTTCGAACGATCTACGGACCAATCTGCGTTGACGGTGAATATCGACGTCACATGAACCACGAGCTGTATCTGCGGCCTTTTGAAGTCGATTTAGTTATGTCCATCAGTCTGTCTGACACTTTGTCTAGTTATTTTTAGTAGTCCTTAGATTATTGGTATTGGTCCTACACAAAATTTTAATTTTTGTGAGTAAAATGTACAAAAATCGTCTAAAAACTATCATGGCCATTATGAAGCATAGGGCATATCTGGGTTATGCCTGTTTTTTCACACATCAATAGCTGTTATTCGACAGTTAAGGTTCCAAGAGGTCAGAGAACTCTCTACGAAGAATCGGTGCCGCATGTAAACATTTTGGTATAACCCCAAATCCACAGTACCTCACGATTTTAGTTAATTTGTTGACTTTAGCTATTTGTTTTTATTTGCAGTAATTTTGATTTTTGTTTTCAATCATTATATTCACCCAATCGCGAAAGAGAATTATAAAAAACATTTCAAGAGGTTTGGCAGAAGTTTCCGAACACGTGCCATTATTTCTCTTTATATAGGTGGGATTCGAGTGGCCTTATGCCATTATTTTACTCAGTATGTATGTATATTTGATGCAGCCTACCGTTTCACAGAAGTCCATCCACGATTGCCTTTTTTGCTCTGGCTATTGCTTTTTGTATTGCTGACCTTAAAAGCCTTTGAGAGCTAAGACGTCCTCCTATTTACCATTTGTTTATAAATTTAGCTTTGGTTTATATTCTTCTGTACTAGACTAAACATAGTAACAAATTATTTTGAATTACAATTTGCGCATCGTTTTTTCCACTCAAACTCACTGTAAAGTACAAAGCCATTGCGATACACTACAAACTGAGTCAAACCAGTTAGTGTCATAAAATTTTACAACATAATGTTATTTTCGATACATATGTAAGTATATTCGAATGTGCATAAATATGTATGTGTGGGTGCACGCAGTACATTTACAAAAACTTTTGGGCATTGGCAAGTGAGGGTGTTGAGTTTTATCCCTTTTAGTTTTGGTTTTATCTGTAAAGCCACATACTTAGATTTAAACTTTTCTCCTATGCTCTGTCTCTCTGGACCTACTATTCGGGAATGTATAGTTTTATAGGAAGAATAAAGAAAAAACCCTCCAAAATGTAAAACATTAAGACACAACTTGAGCTCCTTTGGCAAATCGTTTTTTTTTTCTTTCTTGTGATAACTTCTTTGGTTTCAAGTAAACTGGTAACAACAACAACAAGAACAGCGTGGAAACTTTTGCACAAAAGTTTTCTAATATTATTGCAAATTAGGCAATAAAAGTATTGTCATTTTTATTGCAGCTAACCAATGGCAGCTATTGCTATGCGAAACCATTGGGGAAGAAAATATCTTTAAATTAAAACAGATTTTGGTCGTTGTTACTCTTCCAACGTCGTTCGGTAAATTGCCTACAGATATATCTGTGCGGTAATCGATACAATTTGGGAAAAGGAGTTTTGGTGGCTTTAGCACTGCAGACAAGAAATAACATTAAACCATAACAATTAAATTCGATCTATTTAGCAAATAAACTTGGACAATATCTTTAATCGAATGCAAATTGTTAACAGTAACAATGAATAATCGAAATCAAGTTGACCATTAGCATTAAAGATGTGACATTTAAGGTAATCCACGTTAATAATGTTTATATTTTGAAAATGCGTGATGTTTGGAGGATTTCAACCAAAGTCCAAGACTTACATTGTTATCTCTTTTATCTCAGGATAATTGTAACAACCATTTAAGATGGACATCTTAAGCATCATGAAATAAGAACAATAAAATATTGAGATGAGGCTTTGGGTTAGTAGGTTAGGTTAGGTTGAGAAGAGGGGTGAGTCAAGATCACAACATGTCCTTAAAAGGAAAGGACATACACTTCAGCCAGAAGAGGCCTGTTGTGCGCTCTAATTGTATGTGTCCTGGAAGTTGTTGTTGCTAGTTTAGGAGTTCCGTCCCATTGACGTAGTCCCTCAAGTTTTTGAACCCGATGTCCTTGATATGGTCGAGTCCTTTAATTATGTCGTTTCCCATTAGTTGAGTTCTCAAGTTTGTGAAAGCCTGGCAGTGGCAGAGATAGTGTTCCAACGTTTCGTTGTCCTCGCCACATGCCCTGCATTCACTATTCTCTGCCCAGCCTGTGCAGATGCGCTTGTAGTCCTAGATGCCCTGTGAGGACACCGATCAGTCTACTGATATCCTTTTTACTCATCACTAGGAGGTCACTTGTTTTGTTCTGGTCTGGGTTTCCGCATAGGATTTTTGTAGTTTTTCCCTTTTCCTTGTTATTCCATAGGGATACATGAGCATTCTTTGCCCAAGCTTTTAGTTTTATAGGCGCCGCCTTTAAAGGTTTGACATTGTCTAGACTTACTGTAGGTATCTCCCTGGCTTGTTTTGCTAAGAAGTTTGCTACTTCGTTTCCCGTAGTCCCTATGTGTCCTGGTACCCATATAATGTTTACCGAGCTACAATGGGAATAGTCGTTAATTGAATTTTTACACTCTAAGACAGTTTTCGATATTGTTGCCTTACTTGTTATAGCTCTAATTGCTGCTTTACTATCCGTAAGGATGTTAACTGTGAGTGGCCTTGTATTTGTTTTAAACCAGTTCAGACATTCTGTGATCGCTTGGATTTCGGCCTGGAGGATCGTGTTATGATCCGGCAGACGAAGGGAGATCCTCGTTTCCGTGTCTACGATGCAAAGACCCAGTCCCGTTCTCCCCCCTAACACAGCCCCGTCCGTAAACCCACAGCTTTCAGCGGGAATCTGTGCAAGGGTTCCATCGATCCACTTATCTCTGTCCGGTATTTGAACTTTACACAGAGCTACTTCACTAGATTCTGGTATCCGGTCCGATACTATTTGATTTATAGATTCACCCGTTGTGCATTGGTGGTATGTTTGGTGGTCTCTTTCGATCCACTCGCTCATCGCTTTCAGTCTTATAGCCGCGATGGCTGCTTCATACCTTACCTGTATTTCTATCGGGTGGACAAATAGAATTGTCTCTAAAGCCCTAGTTGGCGTAGTCCTCATCACCCCGCTAATTCCTAGGCAGCACATTCTTTGGACTCTTTGCAATGTTTCCACATTGTACTTTTTGTCCATAGCTGTCCACCATACAACAGATGCGTAAGTAAGAATCGGTGTTATTACGCTTTTGAATAGCCAGTGTATCATTCTAGGATTAAAACCCCATTTTGAGCCTATAGCCCTTTTAAAAGTTGACCAACATCTGTGTGCTTTGGCAGCCCTTTCCTCAATATGGTCTTTCCATTTGAGTTTCCTATCTAGAATTACCCCCAGATATTTAACTGTTGGAGATATAGTTAATGTCTTATTCAGGAAAACTGGTTCTTCGACGGAGCCCAATTTCGTTTTCCTAGTGAAAAGACATAACTCTGTTTTTTCCGGGTTAACATTAAGACCTCTTGGTCTAGCCCAGTTGTAAGCTATATTTAGAGCCTCTTCGGCTCTCCTGCAAAGTAGATTTGGATTCTTTCCCCTTAGAAGTATTATAACGTCGTCTGCATAACAGACTGGTTCAAAGCCACTCACAGTTGGTTAAGGACCTTAGTAGACTATTTATGTTAGTGACCCACAGAAGCGGCGATAAAATCCCCCCTGTGGCGTTCCCTGCCCTACTTTGTCTCTTCTTGTTACGTCATGTAGCGCGCAGCTTATCCAGCTGTTCCTTAGCATGTCGTCTATCCAGTTCCTCAGCGTTCTGTCTACACGAAATTCGTCTAAGGAGTGGATCAGCGTTCCCGTGCTGACGTTGTTGAAAGCACCTTCTATGTCGATGCAAACTGCGAGTGTGTACATCTTCATTTCGAAGGTCCTCTCTATGTGGTGTACTACCTCATGTAATGCGGTTTCCACTGACCTACCTTTCACGTATGCATGTTGTTTATATTTCAACATGTCGTTGGGGATTTTGCTCTTGATCATGGTATCGACTGTCCGTTCCATTGTTTTGAGTAAAAAAGATGTTAAACTTATCGGGCGATAAGATTTTGGTACTGCGTAACTTGCCTTACCTGGTTTGGGTATAAAAACCACCCGTGCCTCCTGCCAGGCTGAAAATTCTGACCAGCTTGGACGAAATGTAGTCTACTTCCCTTTGAAGTAAGGCCGGGAAGATATGGTTAGGTCCTGCTGCTTTGTTTGGTGAGAAGCTCATTATGGCTTGCTTAACCATAGAGCTGTCTATTTTTGGTACTTCTTCTGATGTGTGGACATTTTCCGTCGAAAGCACTGTTTGGGCCGCAGTGTTCGAAGGGAAGTGTGTTCTCATCAGAAGGCCTAAGGTTTTCTCGCTTGTTTCCATCTTCCTTCCCATTTCATCAACCATTAGCTCGGCTTGTGTATGGGTTTTGGATAGAAACTTTTTAATTTTTGATACGTCGTTTACGCTATCTACGTGTTCGCAGAAAAGTTTCCAGGAGTTGCGTTTGGCGTTCCTTGTCAATTTGTTGTATTCTTTTAGTTTTGATTTGTAGTTGTACAGCTAATTTTTTCGTTTTGCCCTATTGTAAAGTCTACGGACCTCTTTGCCTTTGTTACGAATTTCCCCTGTCATCCAGGGTTTTTCGTAGGCAGACTTCCTTTCTCGTAGGGGGCAACTATCCTCGAAAGACTTTACCAGGGCTTGACTTTACTGTCAATGTCCTCTTTACTTAGGCATTCCTCATCTTCTCCCGGCTAGGTGGTTGGGCATCTTCCTCCTCTCCGACTCTTGCCCTTCCAGTCTTGAAGGGGACTGCGTTGCAGGTATAGAACGCGCTGCCCTTCGTCTTTCAGAGACTGGCTAGTGAGAGGTCGTCAATTCCCACCACAAGGAGAGTGCCATCTTCTTTCTCTCCCTGTGGAAGACTTCCCACCTCTTCACTTCCAAAGTCTCATTTTGTTTTTCAAAGACTTCGAGCATGCGCTCTGTCTCCAACTTGCAGCCATAACATTTTGCGAAGACTGCCGCTTTAGTCAGGTGAGGTACGTTCTCCTTCCTCACCAGCTTCAATTTACCGCCTTCCCAAAGGGTGGGTTCGGAAACTTCTTAGCCTATCAATGAAAGAGAATAGTTAGTTTTTCAAAAATATTTTTATTTTTCAATATAATCTCCTGAAACTTCAATACACTTAGTCCAACGCTTTTCTAGCAATTCTATCCCTTGATTAAAATAGTTTTCCTCAAGGTCTTCAAAATAGTGGTTTACAACTGTAATTGCATCTTCATTTGAGGTAAAAAGCTTGCCAGCAAGGAATTTTTTTAGATTTGGGAACAAGTAAAATTCACTGGGAGCTAAATCAGGAGAATAAGGTGGGTGGTCAAGCAACTCGTACAACACTCTTGTGCGCTGGTTCGTTGTCTTGATGAAAAATTATTTTTTTGTGTTGTAAGCCAGGACGTTTTTCTCGAATTTGTACATTTAATTGATCCAAAAGGTTGCAATAGTACTCTGAATTTATTGTTTTACCCTTTTGCAGATAGTCAATCAATAAAATGCCTTTGAAGTCCCAAAAAACCGTTGCCATAACCTAACCGGCCGATTGAATTGTTTTTGCCTTCTTTGGGGCACTTCCTCCAGCTTCAGTCCATTGTTTGGATTGTTCTTTTGTCTCTGGAGTATAGTGGGGGATCCATGTCTCATCAACAGTTATGAAATGACGCTTAAAATCCATTTTATTTCGCTTAAAACGATCCAAACATGCTTGAGAAATGTTCATTCTTATGCGTTTTTGATCGACTGTTAACAAATGCGGCACCCATGTTGCAGTAAGCGTTTTTATCTGTAGTTCTTCATGCAAACTAAATGGACTCGATCATTTAATACCATATCATGCACTTTGGCTACAATTTCTCTTGCTGTTGCTGTTTTTGGACGTTCACTACGTGGTTCATCTTCAGTGCTTGTACGACCACGTTTAAATTCAGCAACCCAATTTTTTACTGTTGCATATGAAGGAGCACTTTCACCTAACACATTCACCATATCATTATGAATTTCTTGTCCCGATAAACCTTTTTTATGTAAATATTTAATGACAGCACGCATTTCTAATTTTTCCAATGTAAAAAAATTGCGGATGCGTCTTTTTTGATCACCTGTTTCTATACGAAGGAGTTGCCAGATCGAAACAAAATTTAACATGTGTTCATAACAGAGATGGAAGTTTCCAAAACACTTCACTTTTTTCTGTTTATACCGCGCTTTTTGTGCTAGGCTTCTTCGTGTGGGTTTTGAATTGGTTTGCTCCGGGCATTAGAGTGTGGGAAGCTCTTTTTCTTCTTACTCGGCTTCGCGGTGTTCTGTTCCTCGGGAGACCTTATCCTCTTCGCCGCTTCCGAGGAAGTGGAGGGAGTATCATTGGTCTCTTTTGGAGCATCCCGTTGTTTTTTGTTAAGCCGCGCCTGGTTCTTCTTATACCCTCGTCTTTGAGCCTCAGTCCACCGCACTTTATTTGTTGTAAGTTTTGCGATGTTATCGCTTATTTCTTCTACCATCTTTTGGACCTCCTCTTTATTTGGGTTTTCCACGACGGTAGTATTGTTTTTGCTGTTGCTGTCGGATTCGCAGTCAGGGTCGCTCTCATACTCTGATGGTTGGGTCAAGTTTAATCTATCCCTAGGCTTCCCTGTCTCCTCCTCCATTTTACCTTTAGCTTGTGTGCTTGTAGCCGTACCTTCGACCACAGATGCCAAGGCACCCACATCTGTGGGAGATGTTTGCTCACGATCGCTTGATAACGACGAGGTGTGACTCGCAGGCAGATCACTGGTCCCCGCCGGTACTGGGTTATTTAGGCCCTGCACCGTAACTTTTTTCTCATTTCCAACATCCATATTTTTTTGTTTTAGGGGAACACCTCCGTAGTCAGTTTTTTGTCCGCGGGAAACTCGAAGTTTCCAGGGGTAGGTGATCGTACCACTGTACCTCAGACAGTACAGTCACTAGTGATTTCCTAGTTTGGGGTAGAGTGATACGATCGTCCACCTCCCCCTATCCGCCGGTGGGGACGCGCCCTGTAGGAGAACTGACAAACACCCTCGGGTTGGGTTAGTAAACCACTGTTAAAAATATTACTACGAAAAAAACAAGTAAGAGGGGTTATAGTCGGACAGGGCCGACCATGTGATACCCTACTCCACTACAACTAGGCACTATTTACCAAGGAATTTTTTTTATATGATTGCGACATATTTTAGCCGTCCGGCCATACATACATAAGTTGTTATACATGGTAACATATCAGAGATATAGAACATACCTACATATATATACGCCCTCATTACAGGAAACGTAAAGCATTATTTTCCGTATTCTATAATGACTTGTCGGGGCTTTTTCGCTTATGTCCTCAGCCTCGGACATAAAGAAAATAAGTAAAATCAACGTCTCTATTTTTTTAATTTTGGTACAATTTCCCAAGAAGAATGGACTTTGACCCTCCAAAAAATTGTACCGTCGTAACAAGGCCCACAAAAAAAAAAAAGAAACAATCCGATACGGGTCCTTAAACGGCACTCCTTCAAAAAATTGTGTGGGAGGCACCCGAAGGAGTGTTCCGATGTAGTCCATATTCGGACGTAATCCAAGTCTCTAAGAAGTAATACGATGTACAAAATTAAGACCAAGGCGGTTTCTCCCTTCGAGGCCTATCTTAGGCACTTGTCAGTTTAGTTGGCGTCGCCAACCTTCTGGAACTATCGTGCGAATAATCTTAGCGAAAATTTTTGAACTTTTGTGGGGGTAATTAACGGAAGGGACAGACTGATATGGTCAAACTACGAACTTAAACTAAGTATGGACAACATTAACGAGACCTAAAATTTTACCAAATAGGTTGATTCTTCGAGAGTTATAGTGCGCACCAGCCAGCCAAACAGACGGACGGACATGGGTAAATCAACTCCAAATTGTCTGAAATGCATTTCGTCCAAATATACTTGGGGTCTAAAATCATTATTTCGATAATCTCGTTGGCCTATGAACAAATATTAAAAGAGTTTTAGAAATAGTTTTCGGTGATTTTTATCGAATCGATCAATGAAAAAAGGCCAATATTTCGAGGTACTTTTACATTACTTTTTACCAAAGGCGTCACAAAAACTTCAAGACCCCGTACAGCATTGTAATTTGTAACAATTTAAAAACCTGAGAATCATAGAATCCGTAGATTGCCGAAATATGCCTCCTAGAAATAAAATAAAGACCAAAAATTTAATTTGGATATTTTCCCACAAAAGTTCACCAGCTAGAAACTCATCCGCCTGCTCATTATTCAAAATTTTTGGCATCTTCCTTGACCAAAATTCGTACCTCGTGTAAAAATTTGTCAGTATTACTATAACTGTGAACTCTAGCGTGGTTATGGTCACTATACACACAATTAAAACTGTGGAATTTCTGTATATACTAGGCTGTAACTCTGTTATTTGAGCAGGTACATCAACATAATTGGTAGCTATTGAAAGGTCGTCTTTCAAACATAATTCACGTGGGCAGAATGTGTCTACCAGTAGTAAAGATATAAGATATATGTAATTTTTTCCAATTTTCACGCATGAATTTCGGTCTATTTCACCCGCAAACGTAAAATTGCAAGCTTATTTTCTGTCATAAGTTCACACCTTATTTAAAATTTCGCGCAGATCGGACTATGACTAATTTATAATGGACACACGGACGGACGCACATCGCTATATCGCTTTATCTCGTCGAGATATGAAAAATGGTATATAACATTGGGGGTATACGACGAATATTTCGCGGTGTTACATGAATTTTTAGCAAAACAAACTTATAATACCCTTCCCACATTGTGGAGTAGGGTATAAAAAGTACGGAAAGACTACTGTTCGAATTTCATTTTCTATGAAAAATCGTTTAAATTATCCTAGTTAAATAATCGTAGAAAACTTTTTATACCCTCCACCATAAAATGTACTGAACAGAAATGGAATAATTACTTTCCAAAATATGTAGTTACAATCGTCAAAATAGCGAAAATCGGGAGGTACCGTTATATTTGGCAGATCCGCCTTGAGTCGAACCTTTGAGTTATGGCGGGTTGAATTCTAGGATGGGTCACCATTATTGCAGGTGTAAAAAGTGACGTAACTGAATTTAAAGTGGGTTTAAAGTTCTACTGGGCTTTCACCTCCAAAAAGAATTTTTCACCAGAATAACCGGTTCCATAATTCGGATATCCGGATCTGTATTCCAAAAAATAATGAAATTAACGTGCTCCAAAACGAGGTCCAACTGTTTTAATGCCTCCGAGAATTCTACGAGAATTCTCGTAGGTCATCAATAGGTTAACAATAATATATTGAAATAAATAGATATAGGGCTGTCTGAGCAAGATTCGGGTAAATGTGAAAAACGACCGCTTAAACAAGATTTTATCGATTTTATGTCTTTGGAAACCTACCTAAAATCTTCCGAGCGACATTTTTGATTGGACTGAAGACATGTCAGCTTAAATATAAGCTTAAACAACAGCGAACAAAGATATAACGCTGATTCCAGATGGCTTTAAGGTTCTCCAGCAAAATATTCATCACGCCATATCGCAAAAGTTCGACTCACGGCGAATCTGTCCTTCGGGGTTCTGTATAAACTCACCAAGGGCTTTCATCTCCAATAGGAATTTTCCACTCCCCAGACTTTGAGCTCCATTTTGTTGCACAGTGTTGTCGTATTTAACTTACTTATTTCATATTTTTTTGAAAGAATAATTTTTTCCCTCCTAGATGGAATTTTGGAAGAGAGAAAATTAAATGCACTGGGGTAGTGGTGTATGGTATCACATGGCCGGTCCCATCCTTACTAGTTGTTTAAATATTGAAATAAATACCCCAATTCACACTACTCATTTACATATCAACTGTTTACCAATCTTCACTTAATACTTCACATATTTAGTTCTAACTTCAAAACGAGTAAATAATTCATATATAAATTTGAAAATTGTATGCACTCATATAACTTTCAAGTATAGCCAGCCGCCAACATCCTCTATCATACATTAAATATTTAAAGTCAATTAAGTTTGTTATACCATCCGCAATGGGTAAACCAACCCACTTGCTCACGCTCTTGAAATTCGAGTTATGCTTAAACGGTCACCATGTACACCATGGCTATCAACAAATTGATTGTTGTTTTTGTTCTATTATCTTGCAGGCTTACTCGGGATACTTTGCGTGGATAAAGTTGTCTTTAGCCTTAAAACGTGAGCTCAATTGAACTTTTCCTTCTCATTTTTGGCCATAGAAATATCAAACTGGAGTCGAGTAAATCATGGCATTTGTTTTGGGATCATAACATCGTTATTTTGGGTGGATGTTGTTGGAGTGGGGCCCAAAAAATATACAAACAAATTTTCGTATTTATGTGGATATGAATGAAATGTTCGTTCTTTTTGGTTTTTGGTAGCAGAAGGGAGTGAGCGAATGAGTTATATATGAATTAAGGTAATGGATAAAGTGTGCACTTGAAAGTGTGTGGTGCTTGAGTGTACGTGTGCGTGTGTGTGTGTCTTGTGCATGAATGAAGGCAAAGTTTAAAGTTGCAAACTTTGATTTAATAACCATAACTCATATAACGAAAAATTTGTATGGTTTTATAATCGACTACATGCCAGTTCCCTTTTTACCACTGGTTTCTTTCCCCGTTTGTGTATGCCACTGACCCGTTCGTCCCCCTAAAAACATATTTCCCTTCATAAGTATCTGAATATGACCGTACTTAAGAACACACATCCATCCCAGCGCACATATGTGTATAAGTGTTGTTTAATCGTACCTTTTGGGGCATACACCGATATACGCCAAGCAGACATACGTATGAATGTTTGTGCCTGCCTGGCTTTGAATGCTTTTATAGAGTCTCTATGGCTGTCGGAGATGTAGGAAAAAAGCACACACAACTGGTAGAACTTAACGTTTGTTGTGGTTATTATGCATGAATAAAGTGTAAAGCTACAAAAAGTCAGTTTTGACTCAGTTCAAAGTTTTTGAATGATGTCTACACACTTGTGCTGCTGAACGAAGACTTACTACTACGGTGGTACACTATATTTTTATGGGGTTAGCAGGTATGTGTGCATGTCAGGTATTGAATCGAAATACGCAAATAGTGGCTGGCCCTAATATTAGACAGGCAGAGCAATAAACGTGCAATTAAAATCTAATAAACATAGAAATATCAAACTTAGTTGAGTTGGTAAATGACTATTGAAGCACGTGCGTTCTAATAGTCGAATGCAGCACACATGTTCCGGTATTATTTCACTATTTTAGATTTATTATTATTATAGTAACATTTTTTAAGAATTTTAATATTTTACGGCAACATTTTAGTATTGAAACAATCAACGCAGCTCCTTTATTTCTCGTCCTAATAATTTGGCTGACTACTCTTCAACTACTTTCATTTCGAAAAACCCTCAGCATTCATCCATAAGATGATAGGTGTGCATATATCGATATATCGTTGCACACGTTTGGTGGTTTACACGTAACTGAACTATTAATGAGGTTATAAATATTAAGTTTATTGATTTTGAATTTATTACAAAAGTTTTCATTATTCACACAGACCATCATTGTAAGGTGGAAAACCTGTGGGATTTTAACTTTAAAAATAATACAAATCATTGGTTATACGGAGGAGAAGAAAAGCAAAAATTGATAAAGTAATTTCATTTTAACAATAGCCGGAAATACTTGGTAATTATAAAAACCAAAGTATAAATGTAATAAGAAAAAAAAAAAAATAATTAAAAAAATTAAGTTTCAGTGTTTTATTTAGAAATGCACTTAAAACTAGAAAATAATTTGGCGCGGAGCCTCAATAAGTATGTATATTCTTCATCATGATGGAATCTCTCAAATAAAACGCTTGCCGTTTAATTTTGCCACCATTTTTAATTTAACTGCAAGCGTTTTATTTGAGAGACACCATCATGAGGATGAATATACTTATTGTGGATAAGCGACAATTTTTTTTTTTTTTTTGATTTAAGTGCATTTGTAAATAAAACACTGAAACTTACACCACTATGTGGGGAGGGTATTATAAGTTGGTTTTGGCCAAAAAGTTTGTAACGCATCGAAATAATGGTCGTAGACCCATACTTATATATATATCAAAATGAATGTCTCGGCGAGCTGAGTCGATCTGGCTATAAGTGTCCGTCCGTCCGTCCGTCTGTCCATCTAAACCTTGTAATCACGCTACAGGCCGCAATTTTGATCGGATCGTCACGAAATTTTGGATGTTGATGATGGTCCCGGAGGGGAAGAAGCCTATTGATTTTGGTGATGGTCGGATAATATTTAGGGGTCGGAAAGGGCAAAAAACTTAGGTGGATAAAAAGACAACGTTTTCTTCCAAAGCCAATATCTCAGCTTCTATATGGGGTATACCAAAAGCAAAAAGCAGAAATTATCACCTTTCTAATGATGTAAAGTAGGTGCTCGTAGGTGATCAAGCAACGAAGATATCGCTATAGTAGCAAATAAAACCCCAATTTTCATTTGTGCGATTTTAATTCTATTGACAAATATCACAGCTTTGGTTGAAAATTTTCCAAAAGCAAAGCCTGACTATGAAAGTAGAAGATCCCGTCTTTACAATGATGCAAACTAGGTCGGCGTAGGCAACCAAATAACGGAGATATCGCAATAGTCGGTAATACATCCCATTTTTCTATTTTTTTGGAAATCACGTTACAGGTCGCAATATTGATCGGATCGTCACGAAAATTTCAGGGTTAATGGGGGTCTCACAGATGAAGAAGCATATTGATTTTGGTGATGGTCGGATAATATTAAGGGGTCGGAATGGGCAAACACTTATTTGGAGAAAAGTCAACGTTTTATTTCAAAGCCAATATCTCTGTTTCTTTAAGAGGTATATCAAAAGCAAAACCTGGCAAGGAAAGTAGAAAATATCACCTTTACAACGATGTAAAGTAGGCTGTCGTAGCTGCTCAAACAACAGAGATATCGCAATAGTCGGTAATGCATCCCATTTTCCGATTTGTTTGTAATCACGCTACAGGTCGCAATTTTAATCGGATCGTCACGAATTTTTTGGGAGTTGATGCGGGTCCCACATGGGAAGAAGCCTATTGATTTTGGTGATAGCCGGATAATATTTAGGGGTCGGAATGGGGAAAAACTCATTTGGAGACAAATTCAAAGTTTTATTCTTTGTGAATATATTGGATTCTAGTAAGGGTAGTCCAATGACAAAACCCGTCAATGGAAGAAGAAAATATTACCTTTACATTGGTGTAAAGCAGATTGGCGAAGGTGGTCAAACAAGGGAGATACCACAATAGTCGTTAATGCATCCAATTCTTCCATTTTTTTGCAATCAAGCTACAGGTCGTAATTTTGATCGGATGGTCACGAAATTTTGGTTGCTTATGTGGGCCCCAGAGACAAAGAGGCATATTATTTTTGGTGGTAGTCGGTTTATATTACCTAAAAGAAATGTTTACCAGTGAAAAGCTTATGCACAGGGGTAGTGGTGTAGGGTATCACATGGTCGGCCCCGTCCCGACTATAGCCTTTGCTCACTTGTTTTTTCCATAGGCAGGTCAAGTTCGAAGTGGGCTATATCGGACCACTTTTTGGTATATCCCTCATATAACGGTACCTCCCGATTTTGGGTATTTTAGCTAAATTTTTTACCAAACTACCTGTAATTTCACGTTTGGAGTTCCCAGTGGGCACAAAATAACTCCACTAAACTAGAACCCATATAACGGTACCTCCCGGTTTTCGGTATTTGGAAGATTTTAGCTACAATTTTTGACCAAACTAACTGTAATTTGACAGTTGAGGTTCCTAGTAATAACAAAACATCTCCACCTAAAACTGTCAACATAGGTCCATGTCTACCGAAAACTGTAAACATAGGTCCATGTTTCGGTATAGACCCCATATAAGGGTATCTCCCGGTTTTCAGTATTTTGTGGATTTTAGCTACATTTTATGACCGAACTACCTGTAATTTCACGTTTGGGGTTCTCAGTGGTCACAAAATATTTCCACTAAAAACCGTCAACATAGGTCCATGTTTTGGTATAGCCCCATATAACGGTACCGCCCAATTTTCGGTATTTTGAGGATTTTTGCTACAATTTTTGACCGAACTACTTGTAATTTGAGAGTTGAGGTTCCTAGTAATCACAAAACATCTCCACCTAAAACTGTCAACATAGGTCCATGTTTTGCTATAGCCCCCATATAACGGTGCCTCCCCATTTTCGGTATTTTTGACGCAACTATCTGTAATTCGAAAAACTGTCCACATAGATACATGTGTTGGTAGAGCCCCCATATAACGGTATCTCCCGATTTTCGGTTTTTTGGATTATAGCTACAATTTTTGATCCAAGTATCTGGAATTCGACATTTGAGTTTCCCAGTGCACACTGGTAGAAACCACTGATCTAGCGGCGCGAAAGTCAAAAAATCGAACTATAAAACAGACAAAGATTTTATTTTTTTTTTCATTTTTGTTGTTGTAAATATTCACTTAGTTATTCACTATCAAATACAAGAGTTTTTGTTGCATCAGATTTTAAAAAATTGTTGCAAAAAATTAACTTCATATTTGTTTAAATGTTAAATAAATTGGTAATGAAACTGGACAAGATTTATTTTTAATTAATAGCAGAGGGTGTTATTTAAATTATAAAAATTAGTTTGGTGTCTGAAGGTACTTAGTTATATAGCAATAAATTTTCAAAAAAAATCAAATTATTAGTGTTTTTATGGGCTGTACGCGCTTGTTCTATAGAGTGCATCTTGTAAACTTGGCCGAACTTGGGTTCGATTATTTTTTGGGGAATGAAATTTGACTCTCTGGATGCGGAATAACCTTAGGGCTGCAAATATTTGCAAATCTTTTGATGACTGCACTTTTAAAATAAGAGATTTTGCATGAAATTCATACAAATTTAGCTGTGCATTTGTATGGGAGCTAAATTAAAATGTGGACCTATCTTGAGAAATGTTTGCAAGGAGGAGTTCTACTCCCGGAGACACTATAATACCATATTATAGCAAAATATGTTATTAAATATGGGATAACAAGTAAAAATTTAACGAATCGGGGGTACCATAAAAGGGGTACATCAAAACATAAATCCGTATTTAATATGGTTTGTAAGAAGATTTTATACACAGTGAGAACACGGAATTCAAAATTACAGCCAAGTTGGTTTAAAAATGTGGTCATGATATTCACAATACCTTAGATTGGGAGGTACGGTTACATGGGTCTATATCAAAACGTGCACCTATGTCCATAATTTTTGGTGGAAATATTTTGTGACCACTAGGAACCCTAAGTACCAAATTACAGCTAATTTGCTACGAAATTGTGGCTTAAATCCTCAAAATACCGAAAATTGGAAGGTACCGTTATATTGGGGCTATACCAAAACATTAGCCGATATTGTTCATATTCGGCCCATTATTACCCACATGTACAAGCCTAGTTTGTGACGTATCTCAATTCGTTTGCATGTTATTAATTTCGCGCCGCTAGATCAGTGCTTTCGACCACCGTGCAGTGGTCACAAAACTTCTCCACCAAAACATAGGTCCATACTTTGATTTAGCCCCATATAAGGTTCCCGACCGATTGGATACATTTTTAATGATTTTTTTTACCTTATTTAGGTATAAGTGGTCACGGAATATATCCTCCTAAAATTGTGGACAGGAAAGAAAATAATTATTCCGTTTTACTTCAGAATATTTTATGGTGGAGAATATAAACACGTATATAACACGTTACTTGTTTTAATTATTTTTTATTCTTAAATTTTAATAAAATACATTTTTTGACCACTGAGAAGTCCATAACCAAATTACAGTCAATTTAGGCCGAAAATGTAGATAAAAACTTTAAATTGCCTGAAATCGAGTGGTACCATTATATGGAGGCTACACCAACATCTGACCCATGTCCACAATTTTTGGTGGGGGATTTTCTGTACAATTGTGAACTCGAAATGCCAAGTTACAGCCAATTCGGACTTAAACTGAAGACAAAATCCTCAAGACACCTAAAATCGGGTGGTATATGGGGCTATAGGAAAAAATGGACCCATATTGGTTTTGGTTTTATATTCATGTATTGCCATCCAAATCTGAAAAGTGTACAAAGTTTCAGTTCGATTGGTCAACTGCAACTGTGTGGAAAATGGGTTACTAGATTTGAACTAAATCGTGTGGTACCGCTATTTTGGGCCTATAGGAAAAAATTGACTCATATTGGTTTTGGTTTCATGTTCATATATTGTCATCCAAATCTGAAACGTGTGGAAAGTTTTAATTCAATTGGTCAACTGCAACTGTGTGGAAAATGGGTTACTAGATTTGAACTAAACGGACACCAAAGAAAGTTAAATAAAACACTGCAGTGCACTGTAATGAACAGAATGAAATGAAGACACATGGTAAAACTCAAATTTCATTTGAAAAAATTAAAAAAAAAAATACGAGCACGTCACCGACTTTGGGTACAGAGGTTGAGGAACAAATTTTGGTTTCAAATCTATTCGCGTTCACAAAATTGACCGATGCGCGCAATAGTTATAGCAGTTTTTATTCGCTTTTAAAGACAAAATATTTAAAAATTTCTTGTTTGTTGTATTGAGAAAATGCATGTATATTTGAGTAACAGAGTTTGACATCCATCCATAGATGTAACAAAATTTCTAAAATATGTTTTTATTTTCGCGGAAAATCCAATAAATAAAAAAACAAGTAAGCAAAGGCTATAGTCGGACGGGGCCAACCATGTGATACCCTACACCACAACCTCTAGGAATTAGCTATGTGCAACCGTCTTGCACGCTGAATGTCCGGGTTCGATTCCCAAGTCTGGCCACAACAAATTTTCAACGGTGGCGTGGAATCTGTAGGTATCGCCATGTGAGGCTATACTAAATACATTTTAGTAAGCTAATTTCCGATTTTTGGAAAAGTTTGAGATTTATTTTTCGGATTTGTAATTTAAGTTGGAGCCGGCAGGGGTTTTTTGATCTTTTGGACCATTATCTCAGGAAGTATGAACTTAAAATTGTACCGTTGCAATAGGGACCTTGAAAAGAACCTTCTTCAAAAAAATTCAAACAGAGACGATACGAGTCCTCAAACTACACTTTTCCCAAATTGTTTGAGATACTCGAAGGACGGGACCGATATAGTTCATATTCCAGACTGATACATGACTGGATGAAATAGTAAGATGTGCAAAGTTTGGACTAATCAGAAAATCCCCTTGAGAGTTATCTTGCGGTTTTGTCATTCTATTTAGGTTTCTTGTTTGTTTTTCAGGGTTTCTTGGTGCTTTTCGGCCATAATCTCAGGAAGTATGGACTTGCTATTGCAATTGTATCATTTTAAAGGGGACAACAAGGACAACCTGCTGAAAAAAATTCACAAAGATTCGAGAGGACTCTTGAATTTCACTTTTCCGAATTTGGTGTGGGACGTACCCGAAAGTTTGGACCGATATAGTCTTCCCCGATCTGTCGATCGACTGAAATTTGAACCCGAAAACAAATTTGAACCCTTGTTGGGGAGGTGTGGACCCATATAGCCTGTATTCGAACTTAAACTAAGTTCGGGCAAAATATTACGAAGTAAAAATTTGGTTCAAATCGGTAGATCCGTTCGTTCGCACCAACCAGCTAGACAATAAGCGAGACAGATGAACGGACAGGGCTAAATCGACTCCAATGAATTTCGTCCATGAGACATATCTTTGCATGCTGCAATATTTGTATAAAAAATCCAATTGGACAACTGAACTGAAAATTTCTCTGTCATGTAGAGACAATCCCATGTAGCATGGGAGGAAATTGTGGTTATCTACCCAAAATCTATTATATATTAGGCAGTAGACCCGTTATCTAGCAGACACATTATGCATCAGGGGAAAGGTCTGTAGTTATTTTCCCATATGTAGGCTACTTTGCCGGTATATGCCCTCCAGGAATTAAAATATGGATCAAAAGTAAAATTTGTATATTTGTTTATACAAAAGTAATGGTCTATGTCACCCGCTAAATAATATCAGATCATCATGCAAATTTATAGGCATTTTCTTCTATCTAAACTCTTACCTCTTGCAAAATTTCGTGACTATTGAGCTTTAAATGCGACCTCTAGAGTGTACTATAGTACAAACAAAACAACTGGATATATTAGGCTGTAGCTCTGTTATCTGATCACGTACATTAACGTAATCGACATCAGTGCAAAGGTCGAGAGATCGTCTTCCAAATATAACTCACGAGTTAAGAATGTGTTTTTCAGGAACAAAGATATAAGCTATATATTAAAATATTTCACAATTTCCACACAAAAGTTCTGATCCATTTAACCCTCTCAATATTATCTGATCGGCATCTCAATTTGCAAGCTACTTCTTTGTCATATCCTCTTACCATATTTAAAATTTCGCGTTGATCGGGCTATTATTGCAACCGACAGAGCCGTTACAAAATTGGATAAAAATTATGTTTTTGGTCCATTTCACCCGCTAAATATTTCACGATCATCTCCAACAAAAATAGGGATCTATTCTGGTCTGAACCCGACCGCCATGCAACATTTCGTGACGATCGGTCCATAATTGTGGCCTGGAGTTTGATTACAATTTATAATGGACAGACGGACGGACACACATCTCAAAATTGCTTTATCTCGTCGAGATATGAAGATTGGTATACCACATTGGGGGTCTCCGACGAATATTTCGCAGTGTTACATGAATTTTTACCGAAACAAACTTAGTCCCAATTTACATTAGGCGAGTTTACTTGCGGCAATTGTCAGTTTGTAGGTGAGAGAGGGTGCTGAGAGGCAAATGGTTACCATATGCCTCACCTCTCTCTCCTACAAAATGACAATTGCCGCAAGTAAACTCGCCCAATGTAAATTGGGACTTATAATACCCTTTCCACCTAGTGGTGTAGGGTATAATAAAAGAATAAAGTAAGCAAGGTAAGCAGGCAAGGCAGCTTATGTACTCAGCCCCTTAGGGCCTTATTCATAGACAAATAAAAGAATAGACAAAGAAATCCTCCCACCCAGTGATGCCAGATTTGCCGATTTATCGGCATTTTGCCTATTTTTAGTCCAAAAAAGTAGAAATGCCGATTTGTCGATTTTTCCCTAAAATGCCGATTCTTAGTTAAGGCAACTTGTTCACATAAAATTTCCGTTTTGTATGAAAATTGTGGTTGCTAGCACTAATTTGGTACAATTACAAAGACAACTATGTCGTCCAGAGTAGTTTGATTAATAATAAAAACTTTTTTTAACATATTATAAAAACAGTTTGAATTTTCTTGATTACCAAAAAAACGAAATTGTCGAAAAGCGGGTTAGTGGAAATAATTGAAAACTGCACAAATTTCTACATTGAACTTTGTGATCAGATTTTGAAGCTGTTTAATTTTGAAAATTAATGTAAGTGCCTAGCTTCAAAAAATCAAAGTTTTATAATAAATGGCACAGAAGATTCATTTGTCGACATTATAAAGGAATACGAATGTTATAACGTTTAAATTTCAGAAATTTGTTTAAAGATAAAAACGTACAGTTGCTAGAATTTTGGAAAACAGTGTGTGAATTAATATGTGCAAATTCTGAACCATTATTTCCTATTTTGTCCAAATTTATTTAACATATTTAGTCTTGCCACAATCTTCAGCAAATGTGGAAAGAGTTTCTAGCAAAGTAAATTTAAATAAAAACAAGTGCCGAAATCTATTAGTTAGGGACTCGATGGAAGGAATTCTCTTTACTAAAGACAACTTAAAATTAAAGAAGTCTAACTGTTATAATGTTGTCATTAAAAATGATTTGGTACAAAACTTTAATTCAAATATTTATTACAGAATTTGAATTTAATTTAAACCAACATTTCAAAATTCCAATACAACAAGTAAGAAAGTGTCAGTCGGCTTTGCTGACAGAGGTATACCCTCAGCCTATGTAAATTGAAACTTTCTTCTACGGACAGATCGAATGTTTTTAAGGTCTTTTCAGAATTCTGTGTCCCCTTTTAGACATTTGAACTTGCCGAAAAATGTGGATTAAAATTTAAATTCAAAGGTGTTGTGAAGGTGGTACTTAAAGGAATGGACAGACATAGTCCATTAGGGAAGTGGATTTTATTTTGAGAGTAATATCTTTTCGATAGATATCGGGCCCACTAGTCATTTCAGTCGGTCATCGTATAACTTTTGAAATTGGTTTGTGATTCGAGAGCAGGGGCTGGATTCTTGTTCTATGAAAAATTGGAATAAAAAATATTTCCTTTATAATTTTTTCATTTGACAGTTTTCTCATTTATAAAAGTTTTCATTTTACATTTTTATAGAAACAGAATATAGTGTGGGAGTTACCCGAAGGAATAGCAAATAGAGTCCATATTCGTACCTAATCTATGTCTTGTAGACATATTAGGATATGTATAGTATGGACTTAATCGGTCACTCCCTTCAAGAGTTATCGCGCGTACAATTTTTCCGAAAATTTTTGGACTTTTGGGCGGGAGGTACCTGAAGGAGTGGACCGATACGGCTAATCTTCGAACTTAAACTAAATTTGGAAAAAAATATTACGAAGGCCACATTTTGGACAGAATCGGCAGATCCGTTCGAGAGTTATCTTGCGCTCCAACCACTACATACGGTGTCATAGGGTTTTTTGCATACTTTAGGCTTTTTTCTCAGGAAGTACGGTCCTGCCCCTGATGAAACTTGTACCGTCGCATGGGGGTAGTGAATACAAGCTGTTGTAACAAAGCGATTCGAGAGCAGGCCCTAAACTGAACTTATCCGAAATTTTGTGTGGAAGGTTCCCAAGGAGTGGACCGATTGAGTACATATTGGAACCTCATCTAAATCTGGTAGACATTTCACGATGTGCAAAGTATGGACCAAATAGGTTACTCCTTTCAAGAGTAAACGGAGAGGTACCTGAAGGAATAGACCGATTTTGCCCATCTTCGACCTTAAACTAAGTTTCGACAAAATATTACGAAGTCCAATCTTTGGAAAAAATCGGCTCATCCGTTCTAGAGTTATCATGCGCACCAGTCAGCCAGACAGACAGACGGGCGGACATTGCTAAATCGACTTCAATTTGTCTGAAACACATTTCGTCCAAACATACTTGAGGGTCTAAAACCATTATTTCGATGAGGCACATTTTGCCCGTATGAAAGTTTATATACCCTCGTCAGCATAAATGCTGAGGGTATAAAAACAATCTCCTTATTAATTAACCTCTTAAGACAATATTTGTATACGTTTTATTTAGCTTGACTGAATTAAAACTATATTGATCTCATAAATACACGTACTTATAAATATATACAGCCGAAGCTCGATTATCCGGAACCTCCATTATCCGGAATAGAAAAAGAAATGATGGTCTTGTTTTGATTACCTCTGTTATCCATCATAAACTCCATTATTCAGGAGTAAAAGCACACCTTTGAATTAATTTGATTAAAATATTCTCCTGTTTCACACAATTTGTGTATTTATTGAATCACAAAAACAAGCTAGCATAAGTTGTTTATGTTGCCGAAATATTATTGTGCAGATGTAAATTCTTGAATTTTAATTTTATTTCATTTCTTTCCTTAATCCAATATAATAAAACTAGCACAGTTAAATATTATTATGCACACGTAAACGATATTATGCAAATTTTACTAAAACATGTGCTCAAAAGCCGCATAAAAAGCATTGACTCCATTATCCGTGAAAATCGATTATCCGTAATGTCTCCGGTCCCGGCCATCACGGATAACCGAGGTCCGACTGTACTACATATGCATATGGTAAAACCATTTATATTCATACATATTTTGAATTATTGCCTTGGTTTATGAATTGTTAATTGTTTTGTTGCACATAAAATGTTATTTTTTAAATTACGCTTATTAAATATAGCAATAATTTGAACTGGAATAAACGTTATTTAATTTGCCGATTTTTTGCAGATTTTGAATATTATTTTCCCCATTTGACGATTTTGGCACCCGAGAATTGCCGATTTTCGACAAAACTTATCTGGCGTTACTGCTCCCACCTAAAGTCTCTCGCTCAATGAGAATTGAGACAGTTTACGAGATACTCAATTTTTAAAATGGCAAGAACTATACATTTTTAAACTATTTTTGATGGTAAAAGACAATATGTGGGTAGTATTTGGCCGGATCTACACACTCATATAAAAAAATCAAAAAATCTTGCAATTTACCCAAAAACAAAATTCAATTGAGTGAACACACAGCATATTGGTTGTAAGAGCGACCCCTCCAAAAAACAAGCACACTACAATTTCTCTGTCTATTCTTTTATTTGTCTATGGCCTTAGTCCCAATTTACATTAGGCGAGTTTACTTGCGGCAATTGTCAGTTTGTTGGTGAGAGAGGGTGTTGAGAGGCAAAGGGTTACCATATGCCTCACCTCTCTCTCTATCAAACTGACAATTGCCGCAAGTAAACTCGCCTAATGTAAATTGGGACTAAGGCCAAAATTAACATATGTTGAAACTAAAGCTCTGTTCCAGAACTAAAAAGTTTTTACAATTTTCACCACTTTTACCACTTTATAATGTACGGGAACAAGCCATAAGTATGAGTTTTTAACGCATTTCTGTCAAATCAACTCTTTTAGCACGATTCACCGATGGATTTTTTAAAATAATAATTTGAGCGGAAGCTGTAATGTAAAAAATAGAAAAAATGGGTTGAACAAACGAGTTTTTTATACTAATTTCCAATAAGTGGCTTTACGACACAATGTAGAGTCTAATTCTCCAAGAAGAAGTTAAAGAATACACTTCAAAGATGACGTTCCGAATGTATGATTTTTTAATATATCTACTACATCAGCCTCTAGGGATGATGTTGACATTTTGAAGACTGAAAATGTATTTTTTTTAATTTTGTCTCTATTTTGGACGCGCAACTAAAGCTTAATATGTGATTGTAGCTAAAAGCTTAATATGTGATTGTAGTGCCCGCGATTACGCAATTTTTTTTTTTTTTTTTTGGTTCAAATCTTTACAACTTACGATTACCGTGGATTCTGAATCTAATAAACCATGGCGCATCCAAATCCTTCAATTAGGTCCGCGGATATGATACCCCTCCAACTTATAAAAACTGCAAAAAATTGTTTCGCAAATATCGCGTATTAAAACGCGTTTTGGATGTGTCATTCTTACTTAAATACATAGGTCGATAAGCCTGTTTAAAATGTGCGAAACAGATATTTAAAAACTAAAAACTATTTTTTTCTAAAAATTGAGTGAGTGCTACTTCACGTTTCTTGATGGATCGCACTGAAACGTCATACAATGATGTATTTTTAACGGTGTTTATTGAAATCGGATGAGCAAAAAATATAAATGTATTTCATGGAAGTTATGGTGATTTTACTGTTTTTTTCGACCCTAATATGCAACTGGTCGCCAAATAAAATTTGAAATAAAAGAAATTCATTCACTGTAATGGAAAATCGGATGCGCATGATGTCAATTTAACCTCATTTTAATTTAATGCCACGATTGGAATTCCTTGGGATTTAATATAATGATCTAAAAATGTTCGCCAACAGTAAAACTATAAGGCAAAAATTGGATGATGGTTTTTTCTTAATCATTGTACCAAAAATTATTGATGTAGCATCAAAAAAATTTGTAGACTCTTTAAAAAAGGAAAACCTTATTTTAAAAATGTGTGCTCATATGCCCATATGTGCTGTATTGTAATAAAAAAACAAATAACATTACTTGGATAATTTTCACTACTTTAAACTCAAATTTAGGCCATTTATGTTCACATTTCATAAATATGATATTTTAAGGACTTATGTACCGGATACTCGTACCGCTTTGTATGCATAATGTCAATTGAAGAGATAATAAATTGAACGCAAGTAAAATATCTTTAAATCTATGGATAATGTTAAACTGTTCATCCCCACATATAACGTAATATCACTAAATATATATGTATGTAAATACACAAATACACTGCCGCTAGTATTGAAATGGTGGGTTAAACAATTTCTGCTATGAATGGCATTTGACATTGTTGAAAACAATAAATGATGGAAAACAACAGACAACAGATGATAGACAAAGAAACACGAAACTCCTCCGTTCCATGAAAATTATGTTATTGTTCTTCGAGAGTACTTCGTCACACTCCTTTATTCGAATGCCATGGTATCCGTGTTCGCTATTATATTTATAAACATAATCTTGAAATGTCTTTAGCTTTTGTATTCGACGACAACTGTGGAAGGAATACGAAATGAAAGCAACGGAAGAAAAACATTCTTACACAAGGGCAAACAAAAACAACAACAACAACATTAATATAATCATAGGCGAGGAAAGAACAAAGGATCAACCAAACGAAAAAGAAAATTAAATGCATCACTCTTGTAATGACATTTGTTTGTCATCGTCGTCGTCATCGTCTTTGTCATCATCATAATCAGAGGTGAGTCTTAGCTAAAATACCTTCATTGAGTATACTTGAATCACACCTCAAATAATATTCAAGATGCGTAATCTTATTATAATACGTTGGAATCTTTTTGGATGGTTTGGATGTAAATTAAATAAAGGAAGAATGCTTGAAATTGTCCTATCATTGCTATTTAATTGAATTGAAATATGACAGGAGAAGTTGAGTGAATGTGTAATGTACAAGTCATACTTGACATCTTAGCTTGAGATTTATAAATTAAATCACAAATATTACAATTTGATTTGAAGCATTATTATTTAATTAGAAAAAAACCCGAGTTTTGTATGTCATATGTCCGTGAAAATATGGGGACAAGATGCTGGTATAAAATATGTATTTTATAGCCTTCGTTGTTTTATCATTTTAAAAATGGTCCCTGGGATTAAACGTCACTGGTGGGAAACGAAGATCTTCTATACCCTAAACCATTTCATGAGAAGATTAATCCAGTTTTTATTTTAAACTTGGGATAATCAACTATAAGTGTACTCGTATGCGACACATCGTTGATGGTAGATAGCCACGGTGACCAACCGTACTATATTATAGAGTACAGTACTCTATTTTAGGTGTCTGTACTCTATTTTTTTTTAAAGTACACTACTTGTCCTCTAATTTCAGTGGAGGTATTGTACTATGTCCTATATTTTTGAATTGTTTTACGAATACATGTGAGTACATACATAAGTAGTCCAATGAAATCAGCAGAAATTAAACAAAATTGTATCTATTGGTAGTTTAAGACTATGTCTTATCGGGCTTTTTAGGTCGGGGTATTTTAAATGAAAATAAAAAACTATTTATTTCATTTTTTATCCAACGTTTCGTTGGGATTTTCCAACTTCTTCAGGGATAATTTTATTAAATCTGGTAACGACAACAGAAATGGTGAAACATATTTGATGAAACATTAACTTTTGTTCTAAGCACTAAGCAAAGTAATACTTACAGATAATTTTTTCGTCAAGTTTTACATTTAGTTTTTGTCAAGTGAAGGTTTTGTAAAAAATATATATAAACACAACAATTAAACTAATGAATAAATGTAAAAATAATTAAAATCTTGTAAATATCACAGTGGTTGCTTAAGTGCTAGGGATCACAGATGTTTTGAATATGACTAAAAAATTGCTATCGTGTATATCGCGTTTATGTTATCTTTGTCCTCTTTTCTGTTTATTGTATTATCTATTTTCTGCTGTATTCTTAAGCTTTCTAACGTATATCGCTTGTTCTCTATTCTCTCCTTATTCAAAATATTGACATTAACAAGATCCGCTTTGTGGCCCTTTTCAACACAGTGTTGTGCCAATGCTGTCGTCTGTTTCCCTTTTTGTATGTCCGCATTATGTTCTGCTACTCTCGTACTTAAGCTTGGTTTGGTTGTCCCAATATATACTTTACCACACTGTTCGTCTTGTATCTTGGTTTCAATGAAATCACTGATTTTTCGGTTGATTTGAACACTTTGGAAGGTATGTTTTTAATAATAGAAGAATTACACTGTGTGTAATTTTTTGAGTCATGTTTTATTAACCACATTCTGACACCACAGCGTGAAAGAAGACCAAAAATAAGAAGACACTGTCCCGGCGTTTTTCCCTAGCACTTCAACTTTGTCGGTTATTGGCCACAGACCTGAGGCTTTGATGTCAAAAGGCATAATTTTGTCAGGCACATGTCTTCTAAACCGCTTGGAATTTTGGATAACTCGTGGAGGCAAAGCTGAAGCTCTCTTGAACGGTTTAGTATCTATGGGTCGGGACCAAGAAAAGAGGATAAAGTTCACATTTGTTTAGCTATTTTGGCCATTAATAACCGTTTCTACAGAGTTCTCATGTTCTAGAAAGTATTTTTATTGAGCTCTAACGAACATTTTTCTAATTGGTTGTTTGCTTCAATTTTGATCGGTTTGATCAATTAAATCAGAGAAGGTCGAATGGATTTTATGTGTTCGCAATTATTATTCTTTAGGACGAGACAACTTTGCCTCAACGAGTAATCCCAAATTCCAAGCAGTTTACAAGATATGTGCCTGACAATATTATCCCTCAGGTTTCTGTGGGCCCATAACCGCGAATGTTGAAGTGATAGGGAAAAACGCCAAGACACGTGTGTTCTTATTTTGGTCTTCCATCACGCTGTGGTGTCAAAATGTGGTTAATAAACCATGACTCAAAAAATGACACACAGTGTAATAGAAGAATTATTGGACACCAAAAAATAATTTTCATGAACTTTTTTAAGAATTTTTCCAAACTTTTTAGAAAAAAAAATTTTTTGAAAGGTCACACTTTATGATGATTTCGGAATATTTTGTTCAAAATATTGCATAGTTTTCTGACAAATTCTCAAAAACGAATAAGCCTATCAGCATATATTTATGTGGGATCATTAAGAACCTCCTTGTCCTTAACCGACACGGAATTAAAATAAACATTAAAACAATGGTAAACTCTCAAATTCAAAATTTATCGATTTAATGGAAGAAAGGATAGTTTTTCGCTATAATCCGTCAAAAAAGTTAACAAGTAAGAGCGGCGTTAAGTTCGGCCGGGCCAAACTTGTTATACCCTCTACCACGAGTTTTATCGAAGTGAAATGGAACAATTAGCTTCCTTTCGTTTATGAAGAAGACTAAATACCAAATTTCAGCAATTTCAGTAAAACATTGTGCTAGAACTTCTATGGGGGCTACAGTAAAATGTCGATCTATTCCAACAAAGTTCTAGGAGAAAGTTTTTAGGCACAGATAAGACTAAATACCAAATTTCTGATATTTCGGTAAGATCCTAAAATAAATACCTGAAATCAAGAGATACGCTTCTATGGGTGATATAGGAAGACTTGGACCTGCATTGGTAATTCTTTTCTTGAATATTTTATAACCCCGTGGAAGCCTAAATAACAAATTCCAGTCATTTCGGTGGGATATTGACGTCACAACCATCAGAACTACGAAAAGTGGAATACCCAAAACGAACACTAAATACAAAATTTCAGCCATTTCGACAAATTTCTAGGAGAAAGTTTTTAGGCTCAAAGAAGACTAAATACAAAATTTCTGCTGTTTCGGTAAGATAATGTGGCTAAAATCTAAAAAATACCGAACTTCAAGAGATTCGCTTCTATGGGAATATTTTATAACCCCATGGAAGCCTAAATAACAAATTCCAGTCATTTCGGTGGGTTATTGACGTTATTGTGGCCATAACCTTCAGAATGCCGAAAATCGGGAGGTACCGTTCTATGGAAGTTGTATGAAGCCGTTGACCTGTACCTACAAATTTGAGGTGGAAATTTTTGTACCACCAACAAAGATTAAATCCCAATTTTCAACCACTTCGGTGAAATATTGAGGCCCCTACCTTCAAAATACCGCTATATAAAGGTGTGGGTCTGTACCTACAAATATCCAATTTCAGCGATTTCGGTCGAATTTTGAGGCCACAACTTTCAAAATACAGAAAATCAGGAGGGCTATATGAAGACGTGGATCTATACCGACAAAATTCTGTGGGGAAGTTTAATACAATCAACGAAGACTAAGTGCCAAATTTCAGCCATTTCGATGTAACAATGAAACTAACCTTCAAAATATCGAAAATCGGGTGGTACCGTTCTATGGGGGATAACACATTTGCAATACCAAACAACATAGGAGTAATATAAACTTCTATACAAAATAACGGAGCTCTATCTTAAAAATTGCGAGCTGTATCTTGATTTTAACAGACGGACAAACAGACACGGTTTTAGAATTTTACCCTTATTTAGAATATATGCACAGTTGCGTTCAAAATAATAGGAGAGCCCATACACAAAAGGGAATGATCCGAAAACATGGGTAAACTTCTCCATTTTGGCATATTTTTTATTATTTAACACTGTCCGCATCCCAACTGTTAATTCATTAACAGAAATGTGGCAATTTATTTTAAACTAGCAAATACCCGCTACTTCGTATGCGGAAAGGGCATAAAATATATATGAACTCTGTTCTGTTGTATTAAAACCTATTTTAAATACCAACATTTAATCGATTTAATTCCAAAAAACATATCTGCCGTATCGCACCCCTACACAGCTACCACATTTTTTATTTCGGATTTCCACAACTACGACCTCATATCACAGACATAAACCAACCGCGACTCATATTGCAAATTTCAGACTTGACTTCTGGTTTTACTCCTTCACTTACACAGCATTCCCTCCCAATACGAATTTCCAAACACTAAACTTTCTCTCACCCCTTCACAACAACAATAACGCACATTCACAATTCAAGGTTCTAGCTTCAGCGGTTTCGCCAAGAACCCGAATAGGTTCGTAAAATTTTCGAAATATATCCCCATATAAGGGTACCCCACGACTTAGTGTTTTTTAAAAATAGAACAAATCTATACTGTCCAATTTTCTTTACATTTGGACCTTGAATCTCTGAGTATTCAAGGTCCAAATGTAAAGAAAATTGGACAGTATAGATTTGTTCTATTTTTAAAAAACACTAAGTCGTGGTATTAAAGCTTTATTTAAAAAAATGTCTACTTCAATCCACTTTTATTAGAAGAGGTATTTTGAAGACTTAGAGCATTTTGAAGATTTTATGCACATTTTCCAACCGAACTCCGAACTTTATCTCCAAGTTCAGAGTGATCTTCATAACAAATATTTTTCCATTTCGTATTTTTTGTCCAAATTATATAATCCAAGCTTTGTTCCTACACCCAACACCAAATTTAGTACCATTTAGTACTTTTCGTTCACCTATAGTAGGTATTTCTCACTTTAACCGTTTACACAATACCAAAATGGTTTTGGTACCAACATGTTACCAAACTTTTCGTACACATAATTAAAGGTTTCAAAGCTTACTTCCTTATACTCAACATATATCCCGACCGCAATTCACTTTTCCAGCTTTATATGTTCCGCTGAAAGCAATTATATTACTATTTAGTACTCTAAACAACAATTGCTAATCTAATACCGAATTTCAAATTTAAAAATTCCACCCCTTTACAAAATCACAAATTGTAGAAAATTCTGTACCATATAGCAAATACCAAAAGGTACCAAATTTTGTACCATTTGCCACTTACTGTACACGGCTTTCCAAAAACAACTTGCATAACTCACTTCTTTCGTTCACCTAAATCCAAATTATAGCCAATGTATTTTCATTTAGCACTTTTTCATAAGTACGAATTTCCAAAGTAACCGCAATCCTACACTCCAACAGTAATCTGTTCACGCAAATACAAATTGTATCGAATTTAGTACCATTTAGTACTGCTTCGTGCACATTAGTATGATTTTCTAAAGTTACCTCCATATCTCAATTCTAATTCTAAGAGTAATCTTAATTCCAAGTTTCACTCACTACCATTTAGGACTTTTCGACCTTTGGTACACCTTTGGTACACCTTTCTTACTCTTTATCAGTGACCCTTATTCCAAATTTCAGCACTATTCGTTAATTCAAATCCAAATTGTACTATATTTAGTACTTTTCGTACACTTTTAGTTCGAATTTCCAAAATCCTGTCTTTGTTACTCTCCATCAGTCACCCTTATTCAAAATTCCAAGATTCCTGTCCTATCCGTTCACCCAAAACCAAATTGTACTAAATTTAGTATCATTTAGTACTTTTCGTACCCTAATAGGTAGACTTTACAAAAACCTCTGATTGTTAATTTTCATCAGTGACCTTCATTCCAAATTTCAGTATTCCAGCTCTATCCGTTCACCCAAATCCAAATTGTACTAAATTTAGTACCATTTAGTACTTTTCGTACCCTTATAGTTCGAATTTCCAAAAACATTTCAACGTTATTCTTCATCATCGACTCTCATTTCAAATTTTCAGGATTTCATCGCTTCTCTCCATCAGTGACCCTCATTCCAAATTTCAAGATTCTAGCTCTATCCGTTCACCTAAATCCAAATAGTACTAAATTTAGTACCATTTAGTACTTTTCGTACACTAATAGGTAGAATTCCCAAAAACCTTTTTTTGTTACTCCATTAGTAACTCCATTTCAAATTTCAGGATTCCAACTCTATCCGTTCACCCAAGTCCAAATTGTACTAAATTTAGTACCATTTAGTACTTTTCGTATCCTTATAGTTCGAATTTCCAAAAACCTTTCATCGTTATTCTTCATCAACGACTCTCATATCAAATTTCAGGATTCCATCTCTATCCGTTTACCGAAATCCAAATTGTACTAAATTTAGTACCATTTAGTACTTTTCGTACCCTTATAGTTCGAATTTCCAAAAACCTTTCATCATTACTCTTCATCAGTGACCTTCATTCCAAATTTCAGGATTCCTCTCTATCTGTTCACCCAAATCTCAATTGTACTAAATTTAGTACCCTTTTGTACTTTTCGTACACTTATAGTTCGAATTCCCAAAAACCCTTTGGTACATCTTTCTAGCTCTCCATCAGTTACCCTCATTCCAAATTTCAGAATTCTAGCTCTTACCGTTTGCCTAATACAAAGGGTACCATATTTAGTACCTTTTAGTACTTTTCGTACACTTCTAGGTCGAATTTCCAAAAACCCAGTCTTATCTCACCCCTACACCCCAACAGCAACCTACACCCAAAATTTCAACTTTCTAGCTTCAGCGGTTTCGTCTACTCTTTTATATATATAGATTATTTACTGTTTACACCAACAATATAAATCGTCTCCAATTGTTTTTTTTTTAATAGGAGTGTGGAAGAAAAAGAACGATAAAAATATTTTTATTAATTCTCTTTCGAGTTGAGCTGTTTGGCCTTTAGAGATACATTGAAAAATTAGGAGTCTACCGAAGTCCCACGCATCCAACCATTACACTACGTTTCACGGGTGGTAAAGCCGATCTTCAGGTGTATTAGGATGTTGTTGTTGTGGCAGACGAAGGCAAAGCTTGGAAACTAGTATACATATATGTATATCGCACTTCATTAGATAAATGTATATGCGAAATTATGTCAGTTAATTGAAACTCCAAACTTTTCCTATAGTCCTGCTTGGTAATCCCATTTTTCAATGTTCACAAATACTACGGTAAGTTTTATTCCTACATCATTAGTAATTGCTCTTCTATATCAGAAGATTTTATTTTTGATTTGATCATCAATTATTGTCTACTAAAGTTTTTGACAAGTTGATGGTGGCATAGAACGCTAAGACGCCGGCAACCTTGACACTCAGTTGTCGGAGTCCCAGGTTCGAATCCCAGCCTGGCTCATGCTGAAATTATTTTTTATTTTTGCCTTATTAAGGCGAAGGCCATTTATAGTGATACTAGCAAAATGCCCGCTACTTCGTATGCGGAAAGGGAATACATAATATACAAATAAACAATATTTAACATGAAAATTGTGGACACTGAAAATTTGACCTATTTTAATTGATATCACTGTGCAACATTTTTGGGCCAATCGCTTGCAAACAACTTCTGTCCAGAATTTTATGAAAGTAGAGGACCAATAGGCAAAAACCATATTTGGGTTTTGTTTTCCTAGATCGGGTTCGGTTTTTATGGCCTCATCTAAACATGGTTAAAGATCGAATTTTTAAAACAAATCGGGACTGTATCTCTGAAACCCATACGAATCTTGTTTTGACATCTGTAGCAAACTTGTAGATAAGAGCAAGAAGAAAATATTTGGAGGAATAGTGAAGTCGAAAAACTGCATTTAATGCCTCAAATTTTATAATATATCTAAAAATTCTATAATTTGTGTATATTTCGCAGAGTATCTCCCAAAATGTTAAAATCTTCTTAATGTTACCTTTTGGGAAAATATTCTGTGGAATGTAATACACAACTCTTCAGAACATTATATTGTTGTAAAATGCCTCTATCGCCTTGTTTATAGCAAATTTTTCAACAACAATTTGGTAAATATTTCAATAATTCATTGAAATCCCCAACATGAGAATAAGCAGCCTTTGTGAACATTGTTTGAAATAAGTTTTGTAAAAGGTATGTTATGAAATACCCCTTAAACAACGTGAAATAACCATTTTAGAGTTTCAGAATGTTCTGAAGAATTGATGGTCACATTATTTAGAAAATTTTTAGAATGGTTACTTGTTTCAACTCCCAACAGTTTAGTTGATACTGACCAGAATTTCAGAAATTATGTAAACTTTTCTAGATTTTAACGAGTTTGATGCTCTAGATGCAGCCTGTCCTAGTTCATCTGTTTGACACATAAGTTCTACTACTTTTGAGCTACAATATTGCTGAAGACTGCAAAGCAAAATTCTTATTAGTTTTGGAGATAAAGGTCCGATCACTGGAAAAAAGGCTCATTTTAGGTCGGTTTAGATGAGGCCATAAAATTTAAACCCGATCTAAGAACACAAAACCCAATTAAGGTTTTTGTTGTCTCAATATGTACTTTCAGAAAATGCCCATTATAAGTTGTTTGCATTTCCAGTGTTGCACAGTGTATTTAATTTCGTTTAAGTACAGTTCGAATATCTCCAGTTCGAATTTCAAAAAAATACGTTATCGCACTCCCAGAACAACTTCAACCCACATTTGAAATTTCAGCCAACGTTTTATTAAAACGGTACGGGTATTTTGAAGATTTATCCACATTTTACAAAATGTAGAAAACCTTTATTCAAAAGATGTTACTTAATACGCACGCGTTTACCTGCAGATGTACAATTTCAAATGTATTTTCTAAAACGTCCAGAATAAACAAAAAACTATTTTGTTCGAAAGATACGTTTGACTTTTTAATCTCAGTTCTTTATTTAGAATCCGCCTTCGAGTTATCATGAAAGTAATAGTACACTACTCAGCACAAATCTGTGGTATTGTCTATATGTAGAAACATTTCATAAATTTTAAAGGCGGATTTTCAAAAACATTGTAGTTATGTACCTTCCCATAACAAATTTCAATTAATGGTTCACTCAAAACCAGTGCTTCAATATTTAGTATTATTTACTACTTCTAGTACACTTATTGTACTACAAATAAATAATAAATCAGAATTCCACTTCTATTTCTTAGGCCAATACCAATTTTATTGCACTTTACTTTTACTTTTGGCACTTTAATTATATAATTGCAGCTTCATTGCTACACCCAACACCAAATTTAGTACCATTTTATACTTTTCCAACACCACCTCAATAACTCAGCTCTCAGAATTTGTATTAATACAAAAGTGCGAAATTCCAGTTATATCCCTTTATGTAAACCAAAACGGTACCAAATTTAGTACTTATAGTAGGTATAAGTTTAAAAATTACATCCCAACACAATAAAAATTTGAACCAAATTCTGTGCCATTTAGTAATTTTCGTACACCAATGGTACGTATATCCACAATCACATCCATATTTCAACCCAACACACCAACAGCAACCAAATTTTAGAAATCCACCTCTATTCATATACCAAATTTAGTACCATTTAATACTTTTCGTACGAAACTTCGAATTGCAATAACTATATCAGTCCTCCACTCCGACAGTAATCATAATTCAATATTTCAGGATTTTAGCTCGTTGCTTTCACCAAATCCAAATTGTATCACATTTAGTACCATTTAGTACTTTTTGTATATATAAGCACGAATTTCCAAAACTACCTAAATCCTTTACTCAAACAGTAATCTTAATTCCAAACCGTACCAAATTTACTACAATTTAGTACCTTTCGTGCACATAAGTACGAAATTCACAAAACTATGTCAATCCTACACTCCAACAGTAATCTTAATTCCAAATATCACGTTCACCCAAAACCAAATTCTACTAAATTTAGTACTTTTCGTATGCAATAATCACGAATTTCCAAAACTACCTCAACCTTATACTTCAACAGCAATCTTATTAATTACTTCTCTATCGGTTCAATCAAATCCAAAGTTAGTACCTTTTAAATACGAATTTCCAAATATACCTAATATCCAAATTCTACACTTCAACAGTAATCTTAATTCCAAATGGGAGGATACCAACTCCATCCGTTCTCCAAAATCAATATTATACCAAATTTAGTACCACTTAGTAGTTTTCGTACACATAAGTACGAATTTCCCAAACCACCCCCATATCTCAATCCTACACTTCAACAGTAATCTTAATTCCAATTTTCAGGTTTCCAGCTCTCTCCGTTCACTCAAATCCAAATTGAACAAAATTTAGTACCATTTAGTACTTTTCGTACACATACAGTGGCGGCCATATAATTAAGAACGACATCGTATTAAAAAGTATTTGACTTGCTACGTTCCAAATATTTAAATATTTATATGGAACAAAATTTGTAAATAAAGTACATGGTAAGCACTTTCAAATAAAGCCAAAACATGTTTTAATTCTCCCTCGTTTACACGAAAGAAACCACGATTTATTAAAATAGTCATAAATCGACCTGGCCACATAATTAAGAACGATATAAGTATAGGTTACTTTAAGGTAATTTTCATACACAATATGTGAATATATCGTTCTGTATTTTAGAAATCGGTTACTTTGATTCATTTTTAGTATCAATTGTCTTTCAATGGTACATATTATTGAGTCTAAGTTTGATAATTAGGGCATACCTAACGTTTTCAAAAATTTGCCCATAATTTTACGAATTCATTTTATTTTTGGGATCTAAAGCCACAGTTTTGGCTTCCTCTCATTCCCTCGATGACGCTCTAAACGATACCCTGTGATTGTCGTTCCAAAGTCGGCGCTTATTTACCCTTAAATTGGTTTTTACCCCACTTCTTTGAATCCTTTACGTGTGAATTGTCTGGGAAATAGTTTCGTATGAGCCATTTCCACCTTATAAATCGGCAGGATTGTTGTCTGCAGGTAGTAGACAGAAAATAAAAAAATAATTTCGTTTTGTACAAAAAATTGGCCTAACGGTACACCGAACAAAAATGAAAGGTTTAATATTATGAAAGCCTTCATTGCACAATGTCTTTGTGGGTGGGGTAAGCATAGTTATGTAAGACTTTTTAATCAATGAAGCTCTTATTAATATCAAAACCAGTAAAATCAATAATTTTTATGGATGAAAATACAATTTTTGTATAAACTAATGTTTGATGTACATACACAAAATTATTGTGGAATTCGAGCTTTCAAAACATTATGTTAATAAATGTTATATTCGGTGTGGAATTCTTCCAGTTTTTGTATAGACATTATATTATTGTTTCATTTCCTGTCTACTACCTGCAGACAAAAATTCTACCGCTTTATGAGGTGGAAATGACTCTTTCGAAACTATTTCCCAGACAATTCCCTCGTAAAGGACTCAAAGAAGTGAAATAAATGCCAATTTAAGGGTAAATTAGCGCCGATTATTGAACGACAATCACAGAGTATCGTTCAGAGCGTCGTCGAGGGAATGAGAGAAAGCCAAAACTGTGGCTTTAGATCCCAAAAATAAAATAAATTCGTCAAATTATGGGCAAATTTTGGAATACCTTAGGTATGCCCTAATTATCAAACTTAGACTCAATAATATGTACCATTGAAAGACAATTGATACTAAAAATGAATCAAAGTAACCGATTTCTAAAATACATAACGATATATTCACATATTGTGTATGAAAATTATCTTAAAGTAACCTTTACTTATATCGTTCTTAATTATGTGGCCAGGTCGATTTATGACTATTTTAATAAATCGTGGTTTCTTTCGTATAAACGAGTGAGAATTAAAAAATGTTTTGACATTATTTGAAAGTGCTTACCCTGTACTTTATTTACAAATTTTGTTCCATATAAATATTCAAATATTTGGAACATAGCAAGTCAAATACTTTTTAATACGATGTCGTTCTTAATTATATGGCCGCCACTGTAAGTGCGAATTTCCAAAGCTATCTCCATATCAATCCTACACTCCAATAGTAACCAAAATTGTACCAAATTTAATGCCATTTCCAAAACTACCTCACTCCTATTTCCACATTTCAGAATTCAATCTCTATCCGTTCAATCAAATCAAAATAATACCAAATTTACGAATTTTCAAAACTATCTCCATATCTCAATCCTCCACTCCAACAGTAATCTTAATTCCAAATTTTAGGATTCCACTTCTATCCATTCACCTAAATTTAAATTTTACCAAATTTAGTACCATTTAGTACACATAAGTAAGAAATTCAAAAAACCAGCTCTATCTGTTCCCCCAAATCCAAATTGTACGTACCATTGAGTACTTTTCGCTCGCCATAAGTACGAATTTCCAAAACTTCCTCCATATCTCAATCCTACACTTCAACAGTAATCTTAATTCCACATCTGAGGATTCTAACTCCACCCGTTCTCCAAAATCGAAATTGTACCAAATTTTGTACCGTTTAGTATTTTTCGTACACATAAGTACGAATTACCAAAATTACCTTAATCTTATACTCCAACAGTAATCATTATTTAAAATTTCAGGATTCCACCTCTATCCACTCATCCAAATCCAAATTGTACCATATTTAGTACCATTCAGCTGTTTTCGTACACATAAGTCCGAATTTCCAAAACCACTTCCATATCTCAATCCTAAACTTCAACAGTAATCATTATTCCAAATTTCAGGTTTCCATCTCTATCCGTTCACCCAAATCCAAATTTAGTACCATTTAGTACTTTTCGTACACTTAGAGGCCGAATTTAAAAAAACCCTTTGGTACGTCTTTCTAACTCTCCATCAGTGACCCTCGTTCCAAATTTCAGAATTTTAGCTCCTCCCGTTTGCCGAATACAAAGGGCGTACACTTCTAGGTCGAATTTCCAAAAACCCAGCCTTATCTCACCCCTACACACCAACAGCAACCCACAGTCAAAATTTCAACTTTCTAGCTTCAGCGGTTTCGCCTGGGCGATGATATGTCAGTCACTCAGTCACTCACTCACTCACTGAACTCTTAAATATATATAGATTTAATTAATTCTCTTTCGAGTTGAGCTGTTAGGCCTTCGCCTTAATAAGGCAAAAATAAAAAATATTTTTAGTTGAATTTACGACCAAAACTGTAAATATTTTAATTGATAGTACTAAATCCAATACATTTGAAGTTCGTTTGAGAACAAAAGTCCTTTGGTAGTATCTAAAAACTATTGTCGTTGTGGCTACTTTTCCCATAAATTAAGCACTTATTGGGCAATTCAGTGGATTTTATAAACAAAATCATTATTAATTAGAGTTGTTTAACACTCTGGCTGTTACCTTAAACAAAACATAATGAGTGGTATACCATAAATTAGTGTATTTTGATCTATGAGCCAAGTTTCAGCCAGTTTCCATTAATCCTTTATGAAAGGATCGGCCAAAAACCGCATCTATAAGCCATTTATTCCTCGAACAAATAATATTATGTACTCAGGATATTAACTTTGTGTATACAATCACTTTCACTTCTATTCAAAAATTGTTTAAAGCGTGAAAGTTTGATAGTTAGTTTTACACCATTTTGTGATAATCCGGTTTTGATTACACTATGGTTGGTATACACCGTACTATATTTTCTACATAAACTCACGTTTTTCGTTCAAAAACACTTGATTTAGATTAGTTCCAATGGAAAACTGTGTATAATACGATTCAAAACCTAATAAACATATTCGTAGGGCAACTTCAAAAGTATTTCTTTAAAGTTTGCTTTTTAACAAAGCGCGTAGAAAAATGGTCAATCATCCAATTTTTCAAATATAAACAAAATAATTGTTATGCATTATTTTTTTGTTTTTCAAATCTATTAGATTCACTACTAACAACTAAAATACTGACAACTTTGGTCCTAAACTCAAATAAAAATATTTTTATTGTCATTTTTCTTCCACACTCCTATTTTTTTGAACAAAAAATTTGAAGACGATTTATATTGTTGTTGTAAACAGTAAATAATTTAAAACAAATTGGCACATTTCTGTTAATGAATAAACAGTTGGGATGTCAACGATGTAAAACAAATACAAAATAAGCCTAAATGGAGAAGTGTGACCATGTTTATTTCATCATTCCCTCGGTGTGTACGGGCACTCCTATTATTTTGAACACAGCTGTGTATGGTAAAAACCAAATTTCCTATACAATTCCATTTGAAAAAAAAAATTAAATGTTTTTTTGCGAGCATATCTACGATTTTTGGTTTAGAGGTTAAGGAAAAAAATTCTGGTTTCAAATCCGTTCGCGTTCACAAAATTTGCCGCCGCGCGCATAAGTTATAGCGATTTTCATTCTCTTATAAAGAAAAAAATATTTTAATATTTCTTATTTATTGTATTGAGAAAATGTATGCATATATCTGTATTAGCATTTGACATCCAACCGTAGATGTACCATAATTTCTAAAATTTGTTATTATTTTAGCGGAAATTAAGAAAAAAATTAAAAAAAAAAACTGGGAGCAAAACTAAATTATACTACCTTAGAGTCCGTATAAACCTCTAAAAAATAAATTTAAAATACGGACAGAATCTAGACAACGCGTAAAAATAAGAAACCAAAATTTTAAACATTGGCTTTATAAATTGAATATTTTAGCAACAACAAAAAAGAAAAAAAAACTTATCTTCCACCATACGAAAATCGTTTAAAATTAATCGACCTACCAACGCTCGAGAGAAGACGTTTAATGCTAAGAGTAATATTTATTAACAAACTTTTAAGAGGGCAAATTGATAGTAACTCTGTGGTCGGTGAATTAGATCTAAATGTTCCCTGTTGTAATACGCATCATTACTAGACATCGGATTTTGCATATTTGCATATTTTTTAATAATAAAGATACGAAGGTTCTGATTGGACCAAAATTCGTTTCAAAGAAATCTAAATTCAATGGCAGGGTCATATTTTGTATTTATTTTGCATATTTTGCATATGCACAAAATATGCAAAAAATATGCAAAATATGCAAAAAATATGCAAAATATGCAAAAAATATGCAAAATATGCAAAAAATATGCAGAATATGCAATAAATATGCAAAATATGCAATCAGTTTTTGGCCGAAAATCGTCATAAAAGTCGTAAAATTGACAATTAAAGTTGGAAAAAATCATCAAAACAACTTCAAAGTGTCCTAAATTAGGATTGTTGGCCGTTTAACGTAGCTTTTTTAGCAGATTATTGTGCTATTGAGACCCCTTACCACAGTGTGGATATAAAAATATGGTTATATGTATATTGTAGTACCATTTTTTTATTATTAACCTATTAAAAAAATATAAAATTATGGTAAATTGCCAAATATTTTATGTAAAATTCAATATTTTCTTTGTCTTAATTCGTTGCATTAGTCTGGTTTTAACTCAAAGGGAAAACATCGATGTCGAATTTTTTATGCGGCACTCCCCTAAAGTTGTTAGTTTGGTTAGATTTTAAGATTGTTTAAGTTTGAGCACCATTGGAATATGTTAACACATGCCACTGGGGCCTCGTAATTATGAAAATCTCGATTTTTTGGCTATTTGACGACTTCAGCGACCCATATCTATGAAACGGTTAAAGCTATTTGCCCGTGTTATACATTAAATTAAATGCCATAGTTTTCTTGATATTTCTTGCCGAACAACAAAATACCTAAGTAGTACTGAATTCAAGGTAATAAAGCCAATGTCCTGAAAACACCTTAGGGTGAAAATGGAGTCTATTGTGAAAAAACCTTTTTACAGTGTTTTATTTAACTTGTCTGTTTAGTTCAAATCTAGTAACTTATTTTCCACTCAGTTGTAGTTGACCAATCGAACTAAAACTTTGCTCATACTTGGGTGACAATACATGAATATGAAACCAAAACCAATATGGATCCATTTTTTCTTAGAGCCCCCATATAGCGGTACAACCCGATTTAAAGTATTTTAAGGATTCTGTTTTAATTTTTAGGCCGAATTGGCTATAACTTGGCAATTGGGGTTCCCAATGGTACAAAAACTTCCTCACCAAAAATGTTGGACTCAGGCCAAGGTTTTGCTATAGCCCCTATATAACGGTACAACACGATTTGAAGTATTTTAAAGTTTTTATCTACGTTTTCGGCCTAAATTGTCTATAATTTTGTTATGAGGTTCTCAGTGGTCAAATCAATAAAAAATTGTTAACAAAATAAGTTACAGTGTTTTATTATAAATGCTCTTAAAACTAGAAAATAATTTTTAATGATGAAATCTCTCAAATAAAACGCTTGCATTTGAATTAAAAATTGTGGCAGTATTAAACGGCAAGCGTTTTATTTGAGAGAATCTATCATTACAAATTATTTTCTAGTTTTAAGTGCTTTTATAAATAAAACATTGTAACTTATTTTTTTTTATTATTTTTTATTTCTTCCCATATTATCAATTTTTGGGAATGGAAACAAATGTCTTTTACATTTTGTTCATATTTAAATTTATATAAGGGACTGACATAATGTAATTTTGTAGCTATCTGGATAAACCAAACTAACAAAAGAACAACTGCTGAAATTCCCAGAAAAAGTCTACCAGACGTAATCACAGGGTATACTTACTTGTTGTTCAAGAGATTAAGCATTAACTCCGAATTTCTTGAAAAAGATCCTACAACATGACCACAGAACATCAATTACCAGGAAGGGTAAAGGATGGTAAACAAAGAGTCGAGTTCATCACCAAGTAGTTTTTTCCATTTTCTTTTGCTTGCTTTGTTAAGATATTTGTCGCATTTGGCTCTTCACGGTGGTTTGAACTATCAGATCAAACAATGCCAGGCCAACAAGTTCAGGTTTGAGATACCACAGATGATTTATCATTTTGTTATTTCCTTTTTCTGATATTTGTTTCGTATTTCAATAAATCTTCAATGCGGTTTAGGTCTAATTTTGGACCTAAAAATAATTCTGAATTTCGTTTTCACTATTTTTTGTATTAAACTCAATCTATTGTCTCTAAACCTTTTCAAACTCTTGATTATGTTTACCCAATACATCCTATATTATAACTACATAATCATTATCTTGTTCATTATACGTTTTGTAAAAACGAAAGCTGAAAACACAAAGTGCTTCTACGGCCTCTTGTTCTTGGGAAGTCAGCTGTGAAGTAGTTTTAAAACATTCTCGCTTATATCAAACTTGGATTCGTCAATCGCAGACTATTTTTACAGAAATGGCGTGAATATGTTTGGTTGATTTGCTGCCAAACTTGCAGTCAAAAATCCCTCTCATCAATACTTCTAATAAGTCTGTTCCCAGGTACAGAAGCTCTCGACCTAACATCTGCTCAACCTGGCTAGACCACATTATTCTAGGCATTAGTACACTGCTAGGTCTTGTTTCCCCCCTAAGCTACTGTCAGTTTCCAGAACGCCCAGGAGTTGTTGTTTACCCTCATACCAGATGATACCAGAACAGCAACCCGTTCTTTCTGCTCTGTTTTGAGAATACATGGTAATAGTTTTCCATGCCAGTGCACACAAATAGCCTTGTTTTGGGGTACGTTACCCCTTCCTTGAAGTTGTTGCGAGTATTTTTCACTGTTTATTCTCCGAGAGAATAGAGATCTTATATTTGTTGGGATCCTCTCCGAAAGCTTCTACTGTAGCTAAAATGATACGACTAACGTTCCTATAGGACACTTTACAGGGGTCCAGCAGCAATGACAATTTCATGGTTAGGAGTCCTTGTTGAAGCCGCGCTTGATTATATTCGGGGCAGATGGTTCTTCAGATTCTACGAAGCGTTTAGCATCAAACGAAGACCTCATTGAAAATCTATTGAAATACGAAAACATAGACAGAAAAAGGAAATAACAAATTGATAAATCACTTGTGACATCTTAGTCCTGAACTTGTTGGCTTAGCATTGGCGACAAAATTCTTAACAAAGCGAAAATGGAAACTTCTCCGGAAATATTCAACGCAAACTTACAAACTTACTGTTCGAAATTCATAAAAAAAGTCACATTAACTCCGAGTCGAGCTCACCACAGATTACAACCAAGTAGTTCGCTGTACCAAGAAGTCGGCTGTACCCAGATAGGCTCCATTTTCGCCCTAAGGCGTACGTAGTCACGTTAATCGGGACACTGTCTTTCTATGTCGAATTCAGTAATAATTACGCATTTTGTTTTTCAACATAAAATGAACAGAATGGTATTTAAGTTAATGCATAATACGGGCAAATAGCTTTAACCGTTCCATAGATATGGGTCGCCGAGAGAGACGAGATTTTCATAACTTCGAGGCCCCAGTAGCACTGTTAACTTATTCCAATGGTGCTCAATTGGCAATCTTAATCTTAAATCTATCTAAAATCTAATCTAAGTAAACAGTTCAGGCGGCAACCCCCGCCTAAAAAAATCCGACATCGATTTCTTCCCTTTGAGTTGAAACCAGCCTAAAGCTATAAATTAAGACAAAGAAAATATTGAATTTACAGAAAATGATTGATATTTTATCAAATTTTATATTTTTGCATAGCTTAACAATAAAAAAATAGTATTACAATATCATATACCCTACACCACACTGTAGTAAGAGGTATAAATAACATAATAATCTGCTAAAAATCGACGTTAAATGGCCAACAGTCTTAATTTAGGACACTTTAAATTTTTTTGATGATTTTTCCAACTTTAATTGTAAATTTTACGACTTTTATGACGATTTTCGCCCAAAAACTGTTTGCATATTTTGCATATTTTTTGCATATTTTTTTGCATATTTTGCATATTTTTTGCACATATTTTGCATATTTTTTGCATATTTTTGATATGACCCCAAATATCGAAAAATTTACCCATAAAACGCCTAGATCCAAAATTTGAGTCCAATCGGATAAGAAAAAAAAAACATGCAAAAATCCGATGTCTAGTCATTACATACCACTTAAACTTACTGTAGCAAAATCAAACTATGAATTAAGTAATCCGTTTCGGTCCATATGCGAAGTCTATAACAAACTGTATAATATTATACCCTTTTATGATACTGTGGAAGTAATAAAAAATGCTATTTATATACACACGATTTTGATGAGCATCCGGTTTCATCAAAAATACGTCACAAATTTCAAATAGATTCTTCAAGAACCGCCGATGTGCCTCCACATTTCATTTTGGGTAAAAGACACATATTACTCGCTTATCTCTGTAATTTATGACACGCGTTTTCGCAAATAATATAATCGCGTATAAAGGATTTCATTTATGTAAACATTTTTAAAGAAAATCGCGGTTTAGTTCGCGGGTTTGTCAACATATATTTTTGCTGATTTTCCTATTTCCAATGTACCTATATCCGCGGCTTTAGTGGATGGATTCGATTGCGGAAGGGCTTATTAGATCCGTCACGTAAAAAAAAACTAAATTCACGGGGGTTCAAAGGAAATTCAATGACACTTGCAAATTTTAAACGCAAAATGTACATAGATGTTTTAAGAAAATTCACGCATCAAATGTTGGCCTTTAGACTCCAATTATAAGAATACTGTAAGGATCCACTCATAAGATATACATTAATAGACGTAAAATCACGAGTTCTATAATCCTATTATGAGTTTGGATTACTATCCTGTTGCGCGTCCGGATTTTTAAAAAATTCAATAGAATTTCGGCTTCAAAATGTCAGCATCAATTTTAGGTGGATGCAGTGAATATATCGAAAAATCATACACTAGTATCATGTTGCCCATGGAGCATTCTGTCATTTCTTCTCTGGGCATAGGTCTATAAAATGTTAGGCTAAGCCAGAAATCGGAAGGGAGCATAAAAACTTGTTGGCTTCAACCCATTTTTATACCCTCAGCATTTATGCTAACGAGGATATACTCTAGGCCGGGGCGATTTGAAAACCTTAATGGGCCCTTCGCGTTTCTTATTCCTGGAATTGAACTGAGCAAAAAAGTCTACTAGACAATAGGTCTATCGTGAAAATCGAGCCTCCCGACTTTGACTTTAAGTTTTTTATCCTCGTTTTTTGACATTTTGGCATATAACAGCCAAACCATTGAGATTTTCGATCGAACATACGGACAACAATTATAGCCATGACAGTAGTTAAGAACTCTCTAATACATCGAAAAAGCATTGGAACGCTCCTTCAGGCAGTTTAGGCCTTGAGAAGGTGCAAACTTTTCGAAAAATTTCGATAAATGGCATTGTGCTACAAAAGTTGACCAGAAAAATATTCAAGCGTTCCGACGCAAAACTATATCGTGTTGGAATCCATGGACAACGACAATACCTTTAGTTCGTTTGTATCACTTCGTTTTATTTTGTTATAACGGTGAAAGTTGTGAAAATCTTCTTTTTTTCACAACGGATTTCTATTGATACTTCTTCCTTCTTCAAGTGATACAAACGAACTAAAGGTATTGTCGTTGTCCATGGATCCCAACACGATATAATTTTGCATCAGAACGCTTGAATATTTTTCTGGTCAACTTTTGTAGCACAATGTCATTTATCGACATTTTTCGAAAAGTTTGCACCTTCTCAAGGCCTAAACTGCCTGAAGGAGCGTTCCCATGCTTTTGCGATGTATTAGAGAGTTCTTAACTACTGTCATGGCTACAATAGTTGTCCTTGTGTTCCAAAAACGTGGATAAAAAACTTAAAGTCAAAATCGGGAGGCTCGATTTTCACGATAGACCTATGGTCTAGTAGACTTTTTTGCTCAGTTCAATCCCAGGAATAAGAAACGCGAAGGGCCCAATAAGGTTTTTTTCCTTCCATACAAATCGCCCCGGCCTAGTATACACACTTGCATACGGGCAAAATGTGCCTCATCGAAATAATGGTTTTAGACTCCAAGTATGTTTGGACGAAATGTGTTTCACACAATTTGGAGTCGATTGAGCAATGTCCGTCCGTCTGTCTAGCTGGCTGGAGCGCACGATAACTCTCGAACGGATCAACCGATTCCGTAAAACATTTGGCTTTCGTAATATTTTGTCCAAACTTAGTTTAAGTTCGAAGATGGGTTATATCGGTTCAATCCTTCCAGTACCTCCCCCACAAAAGTTCGAAAATGTTCGGAAAATTTGTGCGCACTATAACTCTTGAAGGGAGTGCACATCGTAAAATTTCTACCAGAATTAGATGATGATCTAGTATGGAATCAATCGGTCCACTCCTTCGGGTACCTCCCACACAAAATTTCGGATAAGTTCAGTTTAGGACCTGCTCTCGAATCGCTTTGATTTTTGTTTTAGCAACTTGTATTCACCGCCCCCTACACGACGTTAAAAGTTTCATCAGGGGTTGCAAAAAACCTCTATGACACCGTGTGTGGTGGTTGTAGCGAAAGACAACTCTCGAACGGATCTGCCGTTTCGGTCCAAAATTTGGCCTTAGTAATATTTTGTCCAAACATGGCTTAAGTTTGAAGATAAGCCATATCGGTCTACTCCATCAGGTACCTCCCCCACAAAAGTTCAAAAATGTTCGGAAAAATTGTTCGCACGGTAACTCTTGAAGGGAGTGACCGAACTGGTCCATACTTCACACATCCTAATATATCTATCAGATATAGATCAGGTGAAAATATAAACTATATATGTCCACTCATCCGGTATCTCCCACACAAAATTTCGGATAACTTCACTTTAAGACCTGCTATCGAATCACTTTGATTTTTGTTGAAGCAACTTGCATCCGCTGCCTCAATTACGATGGTAAACGTTTTTTTCAGGGACAAGTCCATACTTCTTGAGCAAACAGCCCGAAGGGTGTAAAAACCCCCTATGGCACCATATGTAGTGGCTGGAGACACACTTCCTTAATGGTCAATCCATTCCTTTAAGTATCTCCCCCGCAAAACTTTTGATCTTTAATCCTAATCAATATTTTTGTCGGTTCATACGCCCACAATTTTTAAAACCACCTAAATACATACTTTTTTTGGGGAAAAAATGCTTCAATATTCACAGGCTGAGGGTATATCTCTGTCGGCAAAGCCGACTGATACTTTTTTACTTGTTACCCATTTCTTTACATTGATGCCAACACAGCTTCCACGAAAATTTATTTTAATTGTCGACATTAGGGGATCCCTCCTAAACAATTAATATTAAACAAATTCCGTCATACTATATAGAATATGTAAACAGTTCTCAAATTCTGAATGGGTGAAACTCATATTCATCGATTGTAAAACATCTTTGGTTTTTACCATATATACTTTATACGGTCTCTGATGAATATTTCGATGTATTACAAATGGAATGATAAATTTAATTGTACCCTTTTTCGATTGTTTGAGTGGAGTATTCCACCATTGGCTCAACTTCATTTATTACCCTCTATTACAGAGAGTAATGTTTTTCAAAACGAACTGACAGTGTTGCAAAATTTAATTGTACCCTCTATATAATCCCGCAAAAACATATGAAGATCGGATCATCTGTTTTCGAGCTACAGTGGGCACCGCTTTCAAGAGAATTAAGGTGGTACAGGGCCCATTTAGAGGGTATCGAAATTCGAATGAATATTACAATGCAAGACCCATAAAGAATACCGTAAAAAAAATCATGTAATTTCTCATCAGGTAATCATTCCCATATGTAGTAAAATATAACAGGTTTAATACAAATAACCTACTCTTCTGCGCACAAACAACACTCATTGAAAACTCATATCTCGACAATTTGTCACCGATTAACTCGGAATTTTGCAACATATTTAATTCTACTTATACTTCAAAACAAGCAAATTAAAATTTCGATTTTTCTTTAATTTGCAATTGAAGTATTACAAAATTATTGATATGTACTCTATTTTGTTATAGGCACGAAAATACTTCTATAACAATGCCATACAAAAGACGAAGTCTAATTCCCTACACATAACAAGTACGTACTTTAAAAAACCATTCAACTGAAAATACAATTCAATTTAATATTATTTCTCCCCCATTATTTGTTTAACAATGACCTTTTGTAGCTTTTAGAAACATAACATTAAAATAACTATCAACAAAATACTTTGTTTCAATATACATATTTTTCATAACTCTGACAAATTATTTTCATTTCATTAAAACAAATTATGCAACTACATAAATGAGTAGTCGACACTTCACAAAAATATGTTAGTAGGAACTTTTGTTACAATAATAGAAAAAAATATACATATGTATACACTTTTCAATTTTAACTTGGTCTTGCTTCCAGGCCATAGATGAAATTGACAACAACAATAATATATGTACATTTTTAGTTTAATTAATATATTTGTTTGTATGCAATGTTATGAGTTTGAACATAAAAAGTTCTGTAGATAGCTTTAAGATTGGTCTATATACAAAACAAATAAGAAAGTATCAGTCAACTGTGCTGAAGGAGATATACCCTCAGCCACTGACAAAAAAGCAAAAAACAAATTAACATTATAATTATGCCGAATATAAAATATATTGATTTTGTATCACGAGTTTGCTTTAAAATCTGTACTTATCGTAAAATGGGGCTTTACCAACTCATCGGCATATACCAAACATTTTTAGTAACCAAACTTCTTCATAAAGGACTCGAAGTACTAAATTACGTTAAACTAAGTTTGGAAGAAATGTTTGAAAAGGGTTTAGAGTTTTCTTGCAAAAAACCATTTTAATATGTGCCGGCAGGGTTTTGGAGCTTTTGGGCCATTATCTCAGGAAGTATTGACTAACTCCGGAAAAAAATTGTAAATGGGGCTCCTAAAACAACCTACTGAAAAAAGAATCAAAACGATCCGAGAGGAGCTCTTAAACTTCATTTTATCCGAATTTTGTGTTGAAGGTACCCGAAGGAGTGGACCGATATAGTCCATATTCCAACCTGATACATGACTGGATGAAATAATACGAAGAGCAATATCTGCACCAATCAGAAACTCCTTGATAGAATTATCTTGCGGATTTGCCATTTTGGTTGGCGACGTCAGGGTTTCTTGGGGCTTTTTGGCCAATATCTCAGGAAGGACTTGCGCCCGAAGAAAATTGTACCGTCGTAAAGGGAGCCGCAACCTGCTGAAAAAAAATCAAAACGATCTGCGAGGTGCTCTTAAACTTCACTTTATCCGAATTTTGTATGGGAGGTACCTGAAAGAGTGGACCGATATAGTCCATAGTCGAACACCATCTATGTCTGGAAGGAGTTATACGATGTGCAAAGTTTGGACCAAATCGATTGTTCCCTTCGAGAGTTATCGTTCACACTATTTTACAGAAAAATTTAGAACTTCTGTGGGGGAGGTACAAGGAGTGGACCGGTATGGTCCATCATCGAACTAAAACTAAGTTTGGAAAAAATATAACGATACCTAAAATTTGGTTCGAAACGGTTGATCAGTTCGAGAGTAATCGTGCGCACCAGCCAGCCAGACGGACATGGCTAAATTAACTCCAAATACTCTGAAACGAATATCGTCCAAACATACTTGGGGTGTAAAACCGTTATTTTGATGATGTACATTTTTGGTCGTATAAAAGTGTATATACTAGGCCGGGGCGATTTGAAAACCTTAATGAGCCCTTCGCGTTTGATTGAACTGAGCAAAAAATTCCACTGGACCATATATCTACCGTGAAAATCGAGCCTCCGATTTTGACTTTAAGTTTTTTGTTGGCGGTTTTTGGATATTTTGGCATATAACAGCCAAACCATTGAGATTTTCGATCCAAAACAAATACAAAAATTGTAGCCAAGACAGTAATTGAAAACTCTATAATATATCGCAAAAGCAATGGAACGCTCCTTCAGGCAGTTTTGGCCATAAGAATGTGCAAACTTTTCGGAAAATGTCGATAAATGACATTGTGCAACAAAATTTGACCAGAAAATTATTAAAGCGTTCTGATGCAAAATTCTATCGGGTTGGGATCCATGGACAACGAAAATGCTTTTATTTCGATTGGGTAACCCCGATTTATTTTTTTATAACAAGTAAAAGTAGTGGGTAACCCCGTTTTATTTTTTTATAACGGTAAAAGTAGCGAAAATCTGGATTTCTTACATTTTCAAATTTAAACGGACATATCTTCTTTTTTTCACAACGGATTTCTGGTGATCCTTCTTCCTTTTAAAGGGGTGAATAATATCTTTAGAACAAGTTATTATTTGTTGAAATCGGTTAACAAATTAAATTTGAAAATGTAAGAAACCCTGATTTTCAATACTTTTACCGTTATAAAAAAATAAAACGGGGTTACCCAATCGAAATAAGGGCATTTTCGTTGTCCATGGATCCCAACCCGATAGAATTTTGCTTCAGAACGTTTGAATAATTTTCTGGTCAAATTTTGTAGCACAATGTCATTTATCGACATTTTCCCAAAAGTTTGCACATTCTTATGGCCAAAACTGCCTGAAGGAGCGTTCCAATGCTTTTGCGATGTATTAGAGAGTTTTCAATTACTGCCTTGGCTACAATTTTTGTATTTGTTTTGGATCGAAAATCTCAATGGTTTGGCTGTTATATGCCAAAATATCCAAAAAACGTCAATAAAAAATTTAAAGTCAAAATCGGGAGGCTCGATTTTCACGGTGGATATATGGTCCAGTGGAATTTTTTGCTCAGTTCAATCCCAGGAATCAGAAACGCGAAGGGCTCATTAAGGCTTTTTTTTCTTTCACACAAATCGCCCCACCCTAGTATATACCTTTTCTAGCCTAAAGTCTGAGGGTATAACAAGTAAAAAAGTATTGCGAGGGATGCTTGATAACTTTCTGGCCTAACAATGAAAACGCGAATATTTATTATTAACAAGTAAACAAGTATGCGTCAGCTTTGCCGACACAGATATACCCTCAGCATATGTGAATTGAAAATTTTATCTACGGATAGATCGCATTTTGTGACCCTTTTTGGATATTTAAACTTGCCGACAAAAATGTGGATTAGGATTAAAGTTCAAAAGTGTTGCGGAACAGGTACTTGAACGAATAGTCCGACATAGTATATTATGGAGGTGGATCTTATTTTGGGAGTCATATCTTTTCGATAGATATCGCGCTTTTGGACCAGTATGCCAGCAAACATGGACTTGTCCACGGAAAAAAACAACAGGACCACAACGAACAGCATTGGTATACATTTACAAAGGATCTTCGAACAGACCTTAAAATTAACTTAGACACAAGTGTTGAACCTTACTGGGGGAGGTACCCTAAGGAGGGGACTGATATGGGTCATTTTAGAAGTTAAACTAAATTTAGACAAAATATTAGGAGATCTAAAGTTTGGACCAAATTGGTTGCGCCGTACAAGAGATATCGTGCATTCCATTCTAGTGCCATTTTTTATTGCCCATCTTCGAACTGAAACTAAATTTGGACAAAATATGACGAAGGCCAAATTTTGGACCAAATCGGTTGATCAGTTCGGAAATTGTCGTGCTATCCATCCATTACATATGGTGCTATAGGGGTTTTTCACCTTTCGGACTGTTTTCTCAAGAAGTATGGACTTGCGCCTGAAACATTTTTACCGTCGTAATTGATGCAGCGAATGTAAGTTGCTTCAACAAAAATCAAAGTTATTCAAGAGCAGGTCCTAAAGTGAACTTTTCCGAAATGTTGTATGGGAGGTACACGAAGGAGTAGAACGATGGAGTCCACATTGGAACCTCATCTAAGTCTGGTAGAAATTTCACGATGTGCATAGTATAGACCAGATCCATTACTACCTTCAAGAGTTGTCGTGCACACCCACTTTCCCAATATTTTCGAACTTTTGTGGTAGAGGTACTGGAAAGAGTGGACCGATATAACTCATCTTAAACTTTTATTTTTTGAAATTTTGCCTTTTTAGGGCGAAGATTATTTTTAATGATTTTTTATTAATTTTCTCGTTTAGAGTTAAGCTTGATGATCGGAAATTATTTGCAAGTGAAAAAGGAAAGCCAAGGACTCGAACCCACATAGTCACCAAACTACGTTACCTGGTTTCACTGGTGGTAAAGCATATTCGAGTCCTTGGCTTTTCTTTTTCACTTGCAAATAATTTCCGATTATTAAGCTTAACTCTAAACGAGAAAATTACTAAAAAATCATTAAGAATTATCTTCGCCCTAAAAAGGCAAAATTTCAAAAAATAAAAAACAGGCTGAGCCCGGCTGGGATTTGAACCCACGTCCTTGAAAACGTATCAACAAATGTTGTCACGGCGTGTTAGCGTTCAAAGCCAAAACTCATAACTTCAAAGGCAGCGCAAAAAAGAGTTTGTCGTGAAGAAAATACATTTCAGCGGCCAAATATCCGCGTAAATGTATTTGAAAAAAAAAAAACGAAAAAGTTCTACATAGTCGATACGTCCGAAGATCTGCTTTACCACCAGTGAAACCAGGTAACGTAGTTTGGTGACTATGTGGGTTCGAGTCCTTGGCTTTTCTTTTTCACTTGCAAATAATTTCCGATCATCAAGCTTAACTCTAAACGAGAAAATTAATAAAAAATCTTAAACTAAGTTTGCATAAAATATTACGAAAGTCTAAAACCATTATAAAAATAAGGCATATTTTTTGCAAGTAAGAAAGTGAACCAAAAATGTTTTACAATCGATGAATCCGATTTTTACCCATTCAGAATTCGCGAACTGTTAACATATTCTATATAGTACGACTAATTCTTTAAAGATAAATGTTTTAGGAGGGATGCCATAACGCCGACCATTAAAATTCATTTTCGTGGAGCTGTGTAGGCATCAATGTAGAAAAATGGGTAGAAATGGGTTGAAGCCAACAAGTTTTTTTAGGTTCCCTTCCGATTTCTGGCTTAACCTTACATTTTATAGGCCTATGCCCAAAGAAAGAATGATAGAATACTCCATGGGCAATAGGATAGCAGTGTATGGTTTTTCGATATATCCACTGCATCCACCTAAAATTGATGCTGACATTTTGAAGCCGGAATTTCGGGGTTTTTTGAATTTTTTTAATAATCCGGACGCGCAACAGTATTCCAAACTCATAAGAGGATTATAGAATTCGTAATATTACGTCCTTTAATGTATATCTCATGAGTGTGCTCCTTACAGTATCCTAGTAATTTGAATCTAAAGGCCAAAATTTGATACGTGAATTTTTTAATAAAAAACCTATTTTTGCGTTTAAAATTTACAAAAAATTACATTAATTCTCCTTCGAGTTGAGCTGTTTTGACCTAATACCCTAGACAATATGGATAGGATCAAAACGCGGGGATATCGATAGATAGGCCTTTTTATACCCTCCACCATGGGATGGGGGTATATTAAGTTTGTCACTACGTTTGTAACTACTCGAAATAATCATTGTAGACCCCACAAAGTATATATATTCTTGATCAGCGTGCAATTCTACATCGATATAGCCATGTCCGTCCGTCTGTCCGTCTGTCCGTCTGTCCGTATGTGGAAATCACTCTAGCGTCCGAACGGATTGACGTAGGTTGATGAAACTTTGGGAAAATATATTATATGTACGTAGGACTTTTGGTATTGAAAGCGGGCTATGTAGGTCCACGCTTTCGTATAGCCCCCATACAAAATGACGCGTGACGCGTCGTCGTTTTAAGGAGTTTTTAAGATATTTGTCCCATTTTACCACCGAATTGGTTGTAATTTGGTACTTTGAGTCTCCAGAGGCCAAAAAACATTCCTACCAAAGTTGGGTTATATAGGTCCACGTTTTGATATAGCCCCCATATAAGGCCCCATATAAAGTACGCGTCATTTTAATATATTTTGAATGTATTAGACCCATTTGACCACAGAATTGGTTGTAATTTGGTATTTTGTGTCTCCAGAGGCCAAAAAACATTCCTACCAAAGTTGGGTTATATAGGTCCACGTTTTGGTATAGCCCCCACATAAGGCCCCTTATAAAGTACGCGTCATTTTACTATATTTTGAATGTATTCGACCCATTTTACCAAAGAATCGGTTGTAACTTTGTATTTGTGTTTCCAGAGGCTAAGATACATTTCTACCATAAAATGTTTATATAGGTCCACGTGTTGATATAGCCCCCATAATACGATATCTCCCGATTTTCGATATTTTGAAGGTTTTAGCCTCATTATCACACCGAGATGGCTGAAATTTGGTATTTAGTATTTTTTAGGCTTATAAAACTTTCCCCCAGAAATTTGTAGGTATAGGTCCACGCCATCATATAGCCCCCATAGAACGGTACCTTCCGAATTTCGGTTTTTTTGAAGGTTGTGGTCACATTAATCCACCGAAATGGCTGAAATTTGTGGTGGAGGGTATAAAAAGTTCGGCCCGGCCAAACTTAACGCTTTTCTTACTTGTTTAAATTGAGTTTCGACAATATTTAGAGTACCATTTTAGCGAATATTTTCGAACTTTTGTAGGGGAGATATCGGAAGGTCTACTACTTCCACCTTCGAATTTCATCTAATATTCTAAGAATAATTACGATATCCAAAGTGTAGACGAATGCAGTATTCGGTTCGTTTATACAACTTCGGGGTTTATACAACTTTCGGGCTTTTTTTCTCAAGAAGTATGGACTTGCCCTTGAAAAAACTTTTACTGTCGTAATTGAGGCAGCGCATGCAATTTGCTTCAACAAAACTCAAAGTGATACGAGAGCAGGTCTTAAAGTGAATTTATCCAAAAATGTGTGTGGGAGGTACCCAACGGAGTGGACAAATATAATCCATATTCGAACCTACCTATACTTGATAGATATATTAGGATGTGTAAAGTATGGACCAAATCTGTCACTCCCATCAAGAGTTATCGTACGCACAATTTTTCCGAACATTTTTGAACTTTTGTGGGGGATGTACCTGCAGGAGTGGACCGATATGGCTTATCTTCGAACTTAAACTAAGCTTGCAAAAATATTACGAAGGCCACATTTTGGACCGAAACGGCAGATCCGTTCGAGAGTTATCATGCGCTCCCACCACCACACACGTTGTCATAGGGTTTTTTTACCTTTCAGTCTATTTTCTCAGGAAGTATGGACTTAACCCTGATGACACTTGTACCATCGTATGGGGGGCAGTGAATATAAGTTGCAACAACAAAAATCAAAGCGATTCGAGAGCAGGCCCTTAACTGAACTTTTCCGAAATTTTGTGTGGGAGGTACCCGAAGGAGTGGACCGATTGAGTATTGAAACCTTATTTAAGTCTGGTACATATTTCACGATGTGCAAAGTATGGACAAAATCGGTTTCTCCCTTTAAGAGTTACCGTGCGCGTGTCACGTGTTCATGTTATTTTTGTTTAGTACTGTTTGACATTTTATCATGGACAACCTTACGGCTCTACAACGTTTACAAATCGTTAAACTTTATTACGAAGATTCGCGTTATGTGGGAAGTGTGTTTCAAGCCTAATTTTGTTCAGTGATGAGGCATACTTCTGGCTTTATAGTATGTAAAGAAGCAAAATTGCCACATTTCGGAAGAAGATCAACTTTAAAGAGATTCAAGAGCTGCCACTTCATCCAGAAAAAATAACGGTTTGTGGGCCGGTAGAATCGTCGGACCCTATTTCTTCAAAATGATGACGGTTAGGACTTCATCGTCAATGGCGACAGTTATTGCGCCGCGATAACCGAATATTTGATGTCTGAAATTGAAGCTCGTAATCTCGGCGATATTTGGTTTCAACAAAACGGCGCCACTTCCCACACATCGCATCAATCAATGGATTTATTGAAAGAACACTTCGGTGAGCAGTCGATTGGCCACCAAGATCGTCTCATATCACCCCGTTAGGCTTTTTCCTGTGAGAAGACGCTTCGATTCCGGTCTTTGGGGAAAACATCTGACGTGTCATTCGCCAGTTACCACTCGAAAAGCTTGAACGAGTCATTAAAAATTGGACTCAACGAATGGACTGTCTGAGACGTAGCCTCAGCCAATATTTGTTAGACATAATATGCAAAAAATAAATGTCATCAAATGTTCTTTCAAATGGTAGTAAACATTCCCCATTCAATTTGATTTTTCTCTGTTTTTTTTTCTTTTTTTTTCTTTAAAGAAAGTAGGAAACTCTAAATGGATCACCCTTTTATTTTAATACTGACAAATTTTTGACGAAGTAAGCGGTTGACTTGAAAATCACGAAACTTGAAAATCAACTCTTGACTTCTTCTTCTTCTTCTTTGATGTAAATTATATCAAAAATGATATCAATAAGATAACGTGTCGCAATCATATGAAATAAATTCCATGGAAAATAGTGCCCAGAGGAAATGGTGTAGGAAATCACATGGTCGACCCGCCCGATTATTGCCCTCTCTTACTTGTATTTATTTGAATTAATATTTTCTTACATTTTATGGTTTACTGAAGATGTGGTAATTGATTTCTGCTTTGTTGGGATATTTATTATTGGTCGGAAGAATAGATATTCTGTTTCGCTGTTTTTCTTGTTTAATTTCTTCTTCTATTTGTCATTCTTTACAATTACAACTCAATTGGTTACAAAGTACTCATATTTCCACAATTATTTCGGTCTTATCTTCCACAACGAATTCTCAAGATTTTCGCATCCTACTTTAATTATCATAATTTTGATGGAATTTTTAATTTCCATTTTGCTAATTGCAGCATATAAAACAGAGAAGGAAACAAAAAAAAAAAAACGAAAAAACACTTACACTTACTTTATTATATTGCAGGCTATTTATTTTTGTTGTTAAAGTTTTTCGTAGTAAAACTTGCCAGGCTTTTAGGGCAGTTTTTCTTTTTTCTGTTCCCCACAGACTCTGCAAGAATTTTAGAAGAAAAAAATAATTTTTCCCGATTTATATTTTTGTTGCTTTTATTTATTTACTTCTTGATTTTAACTACTCTAGTGTAAAATAAAATTAGCTAAATACGCTCATGAGTAACATTTATAATAAATATTAACTAAAGGAAGAAATATGCTACCGAAAAGCAGAAGAAGAAAAAACCAGAAACGGAAATAGCACACCAAACCAACTACCGCCGCCATTGGGACAGGCAATGTTAGTGGAAGAAAAAACAAAACCATTACAACTGTCTAAGGATAAAGTGATATTTGCCCAGTCATATCTTCTCGCATTATCATCATCACCACTAGCATTAGCTTTAGTGAGTTCGCCCTCCCCACCCCCCTTCACCCATCACTATTCACACCCCTCAAAATAGCAACACTCCTCTCTTCATAAACTAAATAAAATTATGGCATAAGTTACTTAAGAACTTCAAGTAGATTCACAAATATTTTGTGTGTGTCCGTCCTCGTTCGTTCGCTTGTACGTCGATTCCGTTGCTGTATAAATAATGTTTCGTGTAACAGAATTCCTAGTCGGGGCAAAATAATGTTGCCTTGCCGAATGTCACCAGGGACCATAAGCAAGCAGCAGTCTGATTTTAATGGTAGGATGGGTGGTAAATGTTTCGCTTAAGTTTATCAACCAAAACACCATTACCAGAACCAGAACATCACAAGAGTAACTATGTGCAGAACACGATGTCCGTGCACTGTGAAAACATTTATGTCATATCTGACATTACAATGTTACGAAAACATCTTGCCCTTCGGCCATAACTTTCGTTATTGGAAACAATAACCGTTGTCATTTATGACTTATCGATTGTCTGGTTGTTATCAATTCATAAACAGTGCCAGACATTATCAACATCGTCATCATCATCAGCGAAAATGTAGTAAAATGTCAAAATTCAGGCACAGTGGTATTACACCACAAGAGTCAGTGTCTCAAAATGAGGATATCGATTAAAAGGCAGGTTAAAGATTTGTTTAACTAGAAATTAGAAATACACGACCAGTTCTCTGGCAATATACACTGGTCGAAATCTCCGATCTAGCAGCGCGAAAGTAAAAAAATCAAACTATAAAACTGCGAAATGTTTTCGTATCGATTACCGACACTCTGCTGACTAAAATTTTGTTTTTTATACCCTACACCACTATGTGGTAATACCCCTTTATGTGTTAGTGCATTTGTATGTAACATACAAAAGGAAGCGAGATAGACCCATAGTTCCTTCTAGGGATATACATAGAATCACTTTCTGAGTCGATTTATGCATGTCCGTCCGTCCGTCCGTCCGTTCGCAACATACAGGTCGCATTTGTTGACCGATTTCGCTGAAAATTGGGGAATACCATTTTTTTAGCCGTCGGAAGATCAAGTTCGAAGATGGGATATATCGGTCCACGTTTTGGTATAGCCCCCATATAACGGTACCCCCCGATTTACGGTATTTTGACGTTTTCAGCTACATTTTCGGACCGATTTGGCTATAATTTGACATTTAGGGTTCTTAAGTGTCAATAAACATATATAACAAAACTTGAGGACATAGGTACACGTTTTGGTATAGCCCCCATATAACGGTACCCCCCAATTTACGGTATTTTGACGTTTTTAGCTACATTTTCAGACCGATGTAGCTATAATTTAACGTTTAGGGTTCTTAAGTGTCAATAAACTTATATAACAAAAGTTGTGGACATATGTCCACGTTTTGGTATAGCCCCCATATAACGGTACCCTCCGATTTGCGGTATTTTGACGTTTTTAGCTACATTTTCAAACCGATGTAGCTATAATTTGCCATTTAGGGTTCTTAAATGTCAATAAACTTATATAACAAAAGTTGTGGACATAGGTCCACGTTTCGGTATAGCCCCCATATAACGGTACCCCCCGATTTACGGTATTTTGACAGTTTTAGCCACATTTTCAGACCGATTTAGCTATATTTTGACACTTAGGGTTCTTAAGTGTCAATAAACTTATATAACAAAACTTGTGGACATAGGTCCACGTTTTGTTATAGCCCCCATATAACGGTACCCCCGATTTGCGGTGTTTTGACGTTTTAGCTACATTTTCAGACCGATATAGCTATAATTTGACATTTAAAGTTCTTAAATGTCAATAAACTTATATGACAAAACTTGTGGACATAGGCCCACGTTTTGGTATAGCCCCCATAAAACGGTTCATTTAAGTTCATATTTTCGTATAGCCCAGATACCTCCGAACTAGCTGTTAATGACATTTGAAGTTCCCACGTTATGTACCGATTTTCGATATTGTGAAGATTCTAGCTAAATTTTTTAACCGAATTAGGAGTTATTTGACATTAAAGGTTCCCATCAAAAACTGTCAACATAAGCCCATGTTTTATTATAACCCCTATATAACAGTACCTCCCAATTTCTAGCCCACCAAAAATTGTCAACATACATAGTTAGATATAGGCACTATAAAAAAGCATAAATGTAAATGCATGAATGAAGCATAAATGTACATAAACATTATCTGACATTTTAACGTACCCACTTAAAGTTGGGGACAGAAATGAAAAGTAATTATTCCATTTTAGTTCAGAATATTTTATGGTGGAGGGTATGAAAATTTCGGCCCGGCCGAACTTAATGCTTTTTTACTTGTTTTACTTTGTTGTTGTTATAAATATTTTGAATAATGAACTAGAACCTCCAATGCCAAAATTCATCTTATTTGGTATGCAAATGTGGAAAAAATCCTCAAAATACGAAATATTTGGAGGTACCATTATATGAGGACAATACAAGGCCGACATTAGTGCCATACAGGAAATACGACGGAATGGGAAAAGCGTCACAACAACACCTAACGCACTGTACTAGCTGACATTTTTAGTTGGTCGGAGGTTAAAACATCTGGTCTCCAGCTTCACAGCAGTGAATGAAAGACTTTCTATAATACTGATAAAGGCAAAATTCTTCAACGTTAGCCTTATCTGCGCTCATGTCCCAACCGAAGACAAGGACAAACAGACCAAAGATATATTCTACGAGCGCTTAGAAGAAACATATGACCGTTGTCCTGCGCATGACGATAAAAGTACTCTAGGCGATTTTAGTGCCAAAATTGGAAAGGTGAATATCTTTGGCCCAACAGTCGGGAAATTCAGTCTCCATAGTGAAATATCTAACAATGGAATGAGACTGAGTTAGCAGTACCAGATTTAAGCATCTCGATATTCATAAGGGCTCATGACTGTCGCCAGATCAAAGAACAAGAAAGCAAATTGATCACGTTGTGATATATGGAAGACATTCATCGAGCGTGTTGGATGTACGATCGTTCCGAGGTGCAAACATAGACTCGGACCACCACCTTGTTGCAGCAAAGGCACGTACCAGATTAAACGTAGCAAATAAAGTACGAACAGACACAACACGGAAGCTGGACATCGGTAAGCTGCAAAAACAACAAATAGCAACAGCATATTCCACTCAACTGGCCCAATTGCTTAATCAAATCACTTCTCGTCCCGTTAACATATCAGCACAATGGCAAAGTATTGCCCATTCCATTCATACAGCCGCAAAATCCATACTTGGATAGCAGAGACCTCCACCGAGGAAACCATGGTATGACCAGGAGTGTCGTGCTGCTACCGAAGTGAAAAATGCGGCATATAGGGCTACTCTACAATCCGTAGCAACGCGTACCACACGAGAGAGAGGCGAGAAATGGAAAATCGAGTTTTTGAAAAAATCAACATGTACATGAGCCAGAATGAAGTCCGAAAGTTCTACCAAAGAGTAAAACATCAAACTGATGGCTTTGGTACAGGCACATCCTCCTGTAGAGGCCAGCAATGTCATTTGATAACTGATACAGAGGTATGGAAAGAGCATTTTTCCAAACTGTTGGTGTCCCATTGTAACACAGACGTAGAAGATACCACATATTCAATTCCAGAAGATGGTATTGAATGTATACCGCCCAGCCAAGATGAGGTAAAGTCAGCAATAAACCGGCTATAGAATAATAAGGCAGCAGGAACTACCAGCCGAGCTGTTTAAAACCGGAGGCGACACGCTGATAAGGTGTATGCATCAGCTAGTTAGCACCATCTGGAAGTAAGAACGCGTACCCAACGTTTGGAACCTGAGTATCCTGTGTCCCGTCCACAAGAAAGGAGACAAGACTGTATGCTCTAACTATAGAGACATAAGTCTTCTCCCAATAAGATAGTGTCAGGGATATTATGCGAACGACTAAAGCCTATGGTCAATAAAATAATTGAACCATACCATTGCGGCTTTAGACCTGGCAAGTCCACCATTGACCAGATATTTAGCCTGTCGATGCAGATCGACACCTACTACCTTTTTGAAGATTATAAGGCAGTCGTCGACAGACTGTCGACGACAGCCCCCTATGCCAAAAGGTATTCAAAACCATGTCTGAATTTGGTATCCCCCCGGCTCCTAGAGAAAATGAAGCATATTAAATTTGGTGATGGTTGGATTATATTCAAGACTCGAAATGGGCAAAAAAACTTATGTGGACAAAATTTAAAGTTTTATTATTCGAATATCTCGGCTTTTAGTAGTCGTATTCAAAAAGGAAATCCCGGCAATGGAAGAGGAAAATATGACATTTATTACGATGTATTTCCCAATTTTTATACCCTCAGCATTTATGCTAACGAGGGTAAGTACACTTTCATACGGGCAGAATGTGTCTCATCGAAATAATGGTTTTAGACCCCAAGTATGTTTGGACGAAATGTGTTTCAGACAATTTGGAGTCGATTGACAATGTCCGTCCGTCTGTATGTCTGGCTGGCTGGAGCGCACGATAACTCTCGAACAAATCAACCGATTCGGTCCAAAATTTGGCTTTCGTAATATTTTGTCCAAATTTAGATTAAGTTCGAAGATGGGCTATATCGGTCCACTCCTTTCGGTACCTCCCACAGAAAATTTCGGATTAGTTCAGTTTACGACCTGCTCTTGAATCGCTTTGATTTTTGCTTAAGCAACTTGTATTCACTGCCCCCCATACGAGGGTACCAGTTTAATCAGGGGCAAGTCCATACTTCCTGAGAAAATAGCCTGAAAGTTGCACAAAACCCATATGACACCGTGAGAGGTGGTTGGAACGCAGGATAACTCTCGAACGGATCTGCCGATTGGGTCCAAAATTTGGCCTTAGTAATATTTTGTACAAACTTAGTTTAGGTTCGAAGATACGCCATACCGGTCCACTCCTTCAGGTACGTCTCCCACAAAAGTTCAAAAATTGTCGGAAAAATTATGCGCAAGATAACTCTGGAAGGGAGTGACCGATTTGGTCCATACTTTACACCTCCTAATATATCTTCCAGATGTATGTCAGGTTTGAATATGGACTAATTTATCCACTCCTTCGTTTACCTTCCACACAAAATTTCGGATAAGTTCACTTTAAGACCTGCTCTCGAATCACTTTGATTTCTTTTGAAGCAACTTGCATTCGCTGCCTCAATTATGACGGCAAAATCTTTTTCAAGGGGTAAGTTCATACTTCTTGAGAAAACAAACCGAAAGTTGTAAAAAGCCCTATGACACCATATCTAGTCGCTAGAGAGCACTATAACTCTCGAACTGATCAACCGACTAGGTCCAAAATTTGGCCTTCGTCATATTTTGTCCAAAAGTAGTTTCAGTTCCCAGATGGGCAAGAACTTCCGGTACATCCCCCTAAGATTAAAAACTGAAATGGTATGCGCTGTATCTCTTGAACGGGGCAACCAAATTGGTCCAAACTTTGTACACTATGGTTCATCTGAATAGAAACAACCAATATTTGCCTACAAATACCGTTATATCTGACGATAGCAGAGGAATTGTAAATTACATTTTTGTGGACATGTGGAGTATATAGTAGCCGATATTTTCAATACCTGATATGTTTCACATATGCATTTCAACTGTTCTTTTTACTTGCTTTATGAAAAAATTTAAAAATTTTAGTATATTTTAATGGTTCACCAGGATAGAACCACCCTAAGAATTTACACAAATCCTTTGTCAGATGTGGTAAATTTTTCCAAAAAACTATTTATAATTATAAATAAAGGCCGTGAGTGTTGATTGCCAACAAGTATTGTTCAAAAAAATTGTATTAGGCTCTTGGAATTTGATGAAAATCGATGCTTAGAGCTCCAAAAAATATTCATATGAAGAAATCGGCAGAAACAACTTACAAAATTTTCAAGACTAAAATAAAATTACGAAAAAGTCACATTTGATAGGTTTATGAGTCCGAAAAACAGAAAATATTGTAAAGATAACACAAATTTCTACCTTTCCAATTCAAAAAATGATATTTTATATCAAGAAAATGAATGGAAATCGATAGGTTTTTATGGGGTCTCCGAAGAATATTTCGATGGTGAATCTATATCATTCATTCTTGCCACAGAAAAACATTTTTGAGAAAAGAGTAAAACGTTATCACCCTAGTAAACATACCCTACTGTAAACTAATGTCGTCGTTTTGTAGTTTTTCTTTTTCTTCTATTTCGCTGTAATATAATGTTTATCTAAGACAGAAAAAAATACCAAAAATAAGTGTCGAAAAGAAAAACTTAGTTAAAGGCGATAAAAGCCATAAACTTATCATTACTGCTGCAATATTTACCAGATATGTACGGTGTAAGTAAGCTGCAGACAGCAAGCGAACACATATACACTGACACCTAAAAAGAAACAAAACAATCTTACGAAAATGTTTTTCAGTAGTCGTGAAAGAAAAAAACAACAACACAACTATATTTTCTACAAACGCTAACAATGCTACGCAACAGCAACGAATCTCTTCCATTTGTCAGGAAAAACATTCTGCACCAAAGCAGATGCAGTAATAAGATTGTGGTCGAATTATTATTCTAAGAAGATGAAAAACAAACAAACTAATAAACTTGCCATCGGTTAGAAATGAATGAATGAAAAACAGGTATAAATGTTTCAACAGAAAATTGTGCAGGTTCTAAATTGTTTTTCTCCGAGTGGTTTCTGGAATACGGTAGAAAGTGTTTATAAATTTCGTATATGTATAAATTGTGTAAAAGAAGATTTCATAGTTATATAATAAAATAAAAGTAAAAAAAAATGTACAGCACGATTTTGGCATTGATTTATTACTGCTGTGACACGATTGAGATTGTGGATTTTGAATGTAACAGTGAAAACAGAAAATAATGGGGTTAGATAATAATGCACCACAAGTGTTTACGTACTATTATCGACAAGTCCTGAAGACACGGCTATAAGAATTACAGATGTCATCTAGCTAAAAATGGAATCGAATTGCACTTATTGATATGAAAGAAGTCTCTGCATGTTCAATAGGGTATGTTTGTGTCAACCATTGTATTTTATACCCTCTACCATAGCATGGAAGGTATATAAAATTTGTTTTTTTATTATTTACTTACTTAGCTGGCCCATTACAGAACATTTGTTCCATAGACCGAACTAAGAAAAGATCTTCAATTCTCTCTGTTTAGTGCTTCGCTTTCTGGAATACCGCGCTTTGTCATCTCTTCATCTGGTTGTTTCCGCCATATACTCTTTAGCTTGCCAATTCTGCCTGCACCGCCAGGTGGCCCGAATTTATACGCCTTTTTAGCGGGTTCATCATCGCTCATTCTTATGATATGGCCTAGCCAACGCAATCGCTGCATCTCGATACGTTTAACTATATTGATGTCGTTGTATAGCAGATACAGCTAGTGGTTCATACGACGTCGATATTTACCGTCAACGCAGATTGGCCCGTAGATCTTTCGAAGAATTTTTCTCTCAAACACGCCAAGCACTGCCTTATCTGCTTGCTCAAGTACCCAGGCTTCGGAACCATACATCAGCACGGGTAGTATCAGTGTTTTGTAAAGCGTTATTTTTGTTTGACGAGTTATGGCTTTGTTTTTGAAGTGCTTACTTAAGCCAAAGTAACATCTGTTGGCCAATACAATTCGTCTTTTTATTTCACAACTGATGTCGTTTGTTGTGTTTACGGCGGTGCCGAGGTCTACGAAGTCGTTTACTACTTCAAAATTATAGGAACCAACTTCAACAGTTGGTCCGATCTCAATGGACGCATTGCGCGTCGACACCATCAGCTTGGTCTTCTCGCCGTTTACCGTCAGGCCCACTTTAGCAGATTCTCCTTCGACCTTCATAAAGGTATCGGTTACTTCCTTTACTTATCGTTCCATTATTTCCATATCATCAGCATAAGCAAGTAACATGTGGCTATTGGTGTAGATTGTGACGTTTGCCTCTCGTATAACCTTTTCTAGCAGGATGTTGGAAAGATCACACGAAAGGTTCTCGTTGACCATGGGCTTTAGTCGTTCGCACAATATTCCTAACACTATCTTGTAGGCGATAGGGAGAAGACTTATGCCCCTATAGTTGGAGCATAAACTCGTATCTCCTTTCTTGTGGACGGGACACAGGATGCTCAGGTTCCAATCGTCGGGTACGCGTTTTTACTGCTAGATGGAGCTAACTAGCTGATGCATACACCTTATCAGTGTGTCGCCTCCGGTTTTAAACAGCTCAGCTGGTCATCAGCTCCTGCTGCCTTATTATTCTTCAGCCGGTTTATCGCTGTCTTTACCTTTACCTCATCTTGGCCGGGTGGTATACATTTAATACCATCTTGTGGGATCTGTGGTATCTTCGTCGACTTCGCTATTATTGGATACCAACAGTTTGGAAAAATGTTCTTTCCATATCCTTAGCACACTATCTGTATTAGTTACCAGATTACCTTGCTAGTCTCTACAGGAGGATGTGCCAGTTCAAAAGGCATCAGTTTGATGTTTCACTCTTTGGTAGAATTTTCGGAACTTCATTCTGTCTCCTGTACCTCTCGATCTGTTCACACTCCCGCTTTTCCATCTGTCTCTCTTTTTCCTGCGGAAAAGACGTTTCTCCTCTCTCCTATTATCCCTACACCTCTCTCGTGCGCTACGCGTTGCTACTGATTGTAAAGTAGCCCTATATGCCGCATTTTTCTCTTCGGTAGCAGCACGACACTGGTCATACCATGGATTCCTTGGTGGAGGTCTCTGTTATCCAAGTACTGATTTTGCGGCGGTTTGCATGGAGTGGGCAATGTTTTGCCATTGTCCTGATATGTTATCGGGACAAGAAGTGTTTTGATTAAGCAGTTGGGTCAGTTGAGTGGAATATACTGTGGCTATCTGTTGTGATTGCAGCTTACCGATGTCCAACTTCCGTGTTGTGTCTGTTCGCACTTTATTTGCTACGTTTAACCTGGTACGTACCTTTGCTGTAACAAGGTAGTGGTCCGAGTCTATGTTTGCGCCTCGGAACGATCGTACATCCAACACGCTCGATGCATGTCTTCCATCTATCACAACGTGATCAATTTGAGTTCATGTTCTTTGATCTGGCGACAGCCAGATGCCCTTATGAATATCGAGATGCTTAAATGTGGTACTGCTAACTACCATGTTTCTTGCAGCTGCAAAGTCTATCAGCCTCATACCATTGTCAGATGTTTCACTGTGGCGACTGAATTTCCCGACTGTTGGGCCAAAGATATTCCCTTTCCAATTTTGGCATTATAATCGCCTATTATAATTTTAATGTCATGGGCAGGGCAACGGTCATAAGTTTCTTCTAAACGCTCTTAAAATATACATATCTTTGGTCTGTTCGTCCTTGTCTTCAGTGGGAGCATGAGAGCAAATAAAGCTGATGTTGAAGAATTTTGCTTTTAATCGAATTGCAGCGAGTCTTTCATTCACTGGGGTGAAGCGGGTGGCCAGATGTTTTAACCTCCGACCAACTACAAATCCGCAACCAAACTCATGCTTTGTGTCATGGCAGCTATAATACAGTGCGTCACCTTTAGGTGTTCTTGTGACTCCTTTCCCGTTCCATCGTATTTCCTGTATGGCAGTAATGTCGGCCTTGTACTTTTCAAGTACATCTGCCAATGCGTAAACTGCACGTTCTGTATAAAGAGTGCGAACATTTCAGGTGCAGATCGTTTGCGGGGTTCGTCAACTTTAGAGGGGTTTGTTTTTCTTTTCTTTCGTTTTTTCATATTAGGCTGTATTTTCTAGGGGAGGGTTACTAACCCGACGCCCAAAACCCAAGTTTTTAACGTTCTTATGGGTGAACGGGCGGCACATGTTAGCTCACTACTTTTAACGGGTGTTAAAAGCAGTTCCCCAGTTGACACCACGGGGAGGTCAGTGTCCACTTGAGATGAAAGAGGAACCAAGATAAATCCTAGGCTTTGCCATGTTAAAGCCGGTCAGGGCCGTTCCTTGGTATCTTCCATCCCCTTTTTTATTATTTGTAGCTCATGTAAATAATCATTTGCGACACAATAAAATATATACCCTATAGGGTACAATTATGAGTCGATCTACCCATGTCCGTCTGTTTTAATCACACTAATCACACAACAATAATTGAGCTAGAACGCTGAATTTTTGGACCCGAGTGTATTTTTTCCATAGGCAGGTCAATTTATTTTCTAATCAAATAAATTGCAAATCTGCATTTAGGTTACCCAGTGGTCAAGAAACAGCCCCATCAAAAATTGTGAACACAGACCTACGTTTTTGCATAGCTTCCAAACAACAGTACCACCAATTTTAGGTAAATTGGAGCTTTTATCTATACCTTTTCACAAAATTAATCATTACAGAACGCTATTTGTACGCAGCGGTTCCACAAAAACAAAAAAGCGAATGTGATCTTTCTAATGATCGGGATATTGAAAGACCGAGCAAAAATGATTTGAAAGCAGTGGCGAAGGACATTTTTAATTTGGTCCATGTTTCCAAATGTAATGGAATGACTTTAAATCTTACGTCGCACAGTAGTTCAGAATCGTTTCTTCCTGATCAAAACTCCCTAACTTTGGAAGGGATAGAGATATTTTCATAATTTTGTTTTTGTTTGACATAAGGGAGGAGAAGCACATTGAAAGAAGCAAGTTCGAAGGACGGAATGCTCTAAGAAATAATCCTCATTCGATTTGACTGAAGACATGTCGTCTCATAAATAAGCTAAAACAACTGTTAACAAAGATATAACGATAATTTCAGATGCCTTACAGGGTCTTCAGCAGAAATTAAATCACACCATTACTCGGAATTTCGACTCACGGTCGATCTGTCCTTCGGGATTCTTAATATACTCACCAAGGGCTTTTATCCCCCAAAAGGAATTTTCTCTGTCCCGAAATTTCGGTTCACAGTGTAATTTATATGGAACACGCTATGAAAAACACACATTTTTACCCAGGTAATTTCAAAAAAATTAAAAAAGTGTTAAACTGACGGGACTGATACAAAAGTATATATGAACTGAAATAATAAACTGTTGGGGATCATTCTGTAAAAACGGAACTTTGTGCCAAGCTGTTCCCTAAAAGATCTAGTCCACAAAATCTGGAATTTCTCTAAAATTTAGTACCTGAGGTAAAATAAAATATCTTACTTCGTGTAAACGCCAATTATTATTAATAATTTATTAAAACGACTCTTAAAAGCAACAATCCTACCTATCTAACAAAAAACAATGAATCTGTTATATTTTCTCAGAGATAGCTGTTTCTTTCTCCAGATATTTGCAAAAATTACGTATTTTCTAAAGTTGGGAAACATGTTTCGTCTTTAGGAGCATACCAATATGTTTACTATCGAATCCCAACAAACAAAAAATGGGTGTTTTGGCCAGGAAAATCGATTTCTGAACAACTGGAGGTGGGTGGGTGTGTGAATGGGTGTGTTTATTATCCAAAGAAAAATCTCCCATAATAAGACAGATTTCCAAAATTGTCTTTGATTGTCCATTTTTTCAGGTACCTACTCCGCAAAAGTACAACACTTTCGCACTTTAATCCAAATCTTCTATATTTATAGGTATATATTCGGAACTCCCACAATCGTTAAAACAAATATAAGTCCGCGACATACATATATTTTTTGTGAAAAAGGCATCGGTTTAGGATTCCGGTTGTGAAGTCGATCTATCCATAAATGAATGTCCCAAATCACATAGGCCCAATATATATATATATATCAGTTAGCAAACCCGACTGATATGTACTTCTGTACTTTTTATACACTCCACCATGGGGTAACGCATTAAAATAATCATTTGCGACCATAAAAAGTATTGATCAGGATAAAATTCTGAGTCGATATAGAAATGTCTGTCTGTCCGCCTGTTGTAATCACTAGAGATGGACAGTGGGTAAATACCCAATGGGTAAATACCCGGTAAATTGGGTAAATTGGGTAAATACCGGGTAAATACCCATTTGTGGGTATTTATTTGGGTATTTACTATATTGAATCGCTAATACAACATCTTAGACCCTATTTCTGGGTTTAGGTTATGAAATCGATTCAAAATGGATAGTTGTACAATACTTTAAACAAGTGGGTAAATACCCGAGTATTTACCCAAGTGTTGGGTAAAAACTCATTAACTGCCGAACCACTTGACGTAGGCTGACAAAATTTGGCTCAAATCTTACTTATGTCAAGAGAATATCTATCATTGAAAATGGGGTCTCTGGGTCCATGTTTTGATATAGCCCCCATATAACCGTACCTCCCGATTTAAGGTATTTTTTGTCTATTTGCCTCATTGTACAATCATAGTGGCTGAAATTTGGCATAGTGAGTTCTCAATATGTAGAAAATACCCTTGCAAAAACTTGTCAACATAGGTCCACGTTTTCTAATAGCCCCCATATAAGTGTACCCCGATTTCGAGTATTTACCCACATTTTGGGTAAAAACTCTTTAACTGCCGAACCACTTGACGTAGGCTGACAAAACTTGGCATAAATCTTTCTTATGTCAAAAGAACTTCTGGTACTGAACATGGGGTCTCTAGGTCCATGTTTTAATATAGCCCCCATATAGCCGTACCTCCCGATTTAAGGTATTTTTTATCTATTAGCCACATTTTACAGCCAAATTGGCTGTAAATTAGCACAAGGAGTCCTCAAGGAGTAGAAAATATCCTTGCAAAAATTTGTCAATATAGGTCACGTTTTCTATTACCCCCCATATAAGTGTACCCAGATTTCGAGTATTTACCCAAATTTTGGGTAAAAACTCTTTAACTGCCGAACCACTTGACGTACGCTGACGAAATTTGGCTCAAATCTTACTTATATCAAGAGAATATGTAGTATTGAAAATGGAGTCTCTAGGTCCATGTTTTAATATAGCCCCCATATAGCCGTACCTCCCGATTTAAGGTATTTTTTACCTATTAGCCTCATTGTACAATCATAGTGGCTGAAATTTGGCATAGTGAGTTCTCAATATATAGAAAATTCCCTCGCAAAAACTTGTCAACATAGGTCCACGTTTTCTAATAGCCCCCATATAAGGGTACCCCGATTTCGAGTATTTACCCAAATTTTGGGTAAAAACTCATTAACTGCCGAACCACTTGACGTAGGCTGACAAAATTTTGCTCAAAACTTACTTATGTCAAAAGAACTTCTGGTACTGAACATGGGGTCTCTGGGTCCACTTTTTGATATAGCCGTACCTCCCGATGTCAGAAACCCATATTGGGGCCACAAGAAAACGTGGACCTACGTCGACAATTTTTGCAAGGATATTTTATACATATTGGGAACCCACTGTACCAAATTACAGTCAGTATGATTGTAAAATGTGGCTAATAGTTAAAAATACCTTAAATCGGGAGGTACGGCTATATGGGGCCTATATCAAAACATGGACCCAGGGACTCCATTTTCAATACCCTTATTACTATTGATATAAGAAAGTTTTGAGCCAAATTTTGTCAGCCAACGTCAACTGGTTCGACAGTTAATGAGTTTTTACCCAATTTTGGGTAAATACTCGAAATCGGGGTACCCTTATATGGGGGCTACAGGAAAACGTGGACCTACGTTGACAAATATGTGCAAGGATATATTATACTTTGTGAGGACTCACTGTGCCAAATTACAGCCAATTTGGTTGTAAAATGTGGCTAATAGATGAAAAATACCTTAAATCGGGAGGTACAGCTATATGGGGGCTATATCAAAACATGGACCCAGAGACCCCATGTTCAGTACCAGAAGTTCTTTTGACATAAGTAAGATTTGAGCAAAATTTTGTCAGCCTACGTCAAGTGGTTCGGCAGTTAATGAGTTTTTACCCAAAATTTGGGTAAATACTCGAAATCGGGGTACCCTTATATGGGGGCTATTAGAAAACGTGGACCTATGTTGACAAGTTTTTGCAAGGGTATTTTCTACATATTGAGAACTCACTATGCCAAATTTCAGCCACTATGATTGTACAATGAGGCTAATAGGTAAAAAATACCTTAAATCGGGAGGTACGGCTATATGGGGGCTATATTAAAACATGGACCTAGAGACCCCATTTTCAATACTAAATATTCTCTTGATATAAGTAAGATTTGAGCCAAATTTCGTCAGCGTGCGTCAAGTGGTTCGGCAGTTAAAGAGTTTTTACCCAAAATGTGGGTAAATACTCGAAATCGGGGTACACTTATATGGGGGCTATTAGAAAACGTGGACCTATATTGACAAATTTTTGCAAGGATATTTTCTACTCCTTGAGGACTCACCGTGCTAATTTACAGCCAATTTCGTTGTAAAATGTGGCTAATAGATGAAAAATACCTTAAATCGCGAGGTACGGCTATATGGGGGCTATATTAAAACATGGACCTAGAGACCCCATGTGCAGTACCAGAAGTTCTTTTGACATAAGAAAGATGTATGCCAAGGTTTGTCAGCCTACGTCAAGTGGTTCGGCAGTTAAAGAGTTTTTACCCAAAATTTGGGTAAATACTAGAAATCGGGGTACACTTATGTGGGGGCTATTAGAAAACGTGGACCTATGTTGACAAGTTTTTGCAAGGGTATTTCCTACATATTGAGAACTCACTATGCCAAATTTCAGCCACTATGATTGTACAATGAGGCAAATAGACAAAAAATACCTTAAATCGGGAGGTACGGTTATATGGGGGCTATATCAAAACATGGACCCAGAGACTCCATTTTCAATGCTAGATATTCTCTTGACATAAGTAAGATTTGAGCCAAATTTTGTCAGCCTACGTCAAGTGGTTCGGCAGTTAAGGAGTTTTTACCCAAAATTTGGGTAAATACTCGAAATCGGGGTACCCTTATATGGGGGCTATTAGAAAACGTGGACCTATATTGACAAATTTTTGCAAGAATATTTGCTGCTCCTTGAGGACTCACTGTGCCAAATTTCAGCCAATTTGGTTGTAAAATGTGGCTAATAGATGAAAAATACCTTAAATCGGGAGGTACGGCTATATGGGGGCTATATCAAAACATGGACCCAGAGACCCCATGTTCAGTACCAGAAGTTCTGTAGACATAAGAAAGATGTAAGCCAAATTTTGTCAGCCTACGTCAAGTGGTTCGGCAGTTAATGAGTTTTTACCCAACACTTGGGTAAATACTCGGGTATTTACCCAAGTATTTACCCACTAGTCTAAAGTATTGTAAAACTATCCATTTCAAACGAATTTACAACCTAAACCCAGGAATAGGGTGTAAAATGTTGTATTTGCCATTCAATATAGTAAATACCCAAATAAATACCCACAAATGGGTATTTACCCGGTATTTACCCACCGTGTGGGTATTTACCTGGTAAATACCCGGTAAAAACCATCTCTAGTAATCACTCCGTCCATAATAGTTGATTTTGCTTTTTTGTCATAGGCAGGTCAAGTTCGAAGATGACATATTCTTGATCAGGCTAAAATTCTAAGTGGATATAACCACGTCCGTCTGTCCGTCCGTCTGTTGAAATCAAGATACAACTCGCAATTTTTAAGAACTTTGTAATTTGGTATAGACGTTTATATCACTTCTAGAATGTTTGGTATTACAAATGGGTTATATCGGTCTACGTTTTGGTATAGCCCCCCTATAACGGTATCACCCGATTTTCGGTATTTAGAGAGTTTTATCTACATTTTTTACCAAACTACCTATAATTTAACAATTAAAGGTCCCAGTTGTCCGAAAACATCTCCGCTGAAAATTTCTATCATAGGTCCATGTCTCAGTATAGCCCCCATATAACGGTACCTCCCGACTTTTGGTATTTTGAGCACTTTAGCCACATTTTTGCGCCTGTTATTTGGGGTTCCCAGGGGTCACAAAACATCTCCACTAAAAATTACCAACAAAGGTCCATTTTGTTGTATATGGGGGCTATACCAAGTATAATATATGAACCCAGTGGTCACAAAACATCTTCAGCAAAAATTTCAACATAGGTTCATGTTTCGATATAGCTCCCATATAGCGATACATTTCGATTTTCGTTTTTTAATTTAATGACAATTAGGAATATGGTATCAGAAATAATTGACAAGCATTATTTTTTTAATACCCTAGACAGACGGCAGAGTTAATGTGCATTAAAAATTTCCTAATTTGAATTAATTTTTCACCCTGACAGACGATAGTTTCTGCATTTATGAAACAGCTGTTTGTGTTGTTTGTTTGTACCCAGCAGACCATTTCATAAAGCTTTACAAAAGTTCGCCAAAATATGCGAAACAAATACACTTTTTACCATTGACCTTTTCACCACGATGAAGCAAAAATAAATTTAATTTATTCGCGATATTTTTGAGTCTTTTTAAAATTATAAAAATATTGCAAAACTTTAAAAAACATTTAAAGAAGATAAAATTTTCTATAGAATTGGTATGGTGGGTAATGACACTTTTTGTGAAAACAAAAATTTTAAAAAGAGATTTGTTAGAAGGCTTTAAAAACAATTAACTGCTACTCTATTCGCGAAGGACCACTACTTTTTTGAAGAAACGCGAAAATTGCTGATTTGCTTTCCTTTTTTATTTTCTTAAACATGGAAATTTGACAAAAGACAATTGATTTGCTGTTGAAAATACTGCCATACTGAAATTGCTAAATTCAGTTTAAATTTCCTTTGATTTTGTGCATTAAGAATGTGGATAATGCACGAATTAATTTGAATTAAGGGAGTTAATGCAAATTAACACTGCCGTCTGTCTAGGGTACAACAAAAATATCTGAATTTGCAGGTTGTGCACTCAACAACTTTAACTTCTTTTCTTAATATTGCTTAACCAATAACTATACTACATGAAAACAAGTAAAAAAGTATCAGTCGGCTTTGCCGACAGAGATATACCCTCAGCCTGTGTATATTGAAACAATTTTTTTTTTTTTTTTCAAAAAACGCATGTATTTAGGGAGTTTTAAGAATTTTGGGCGTTTGAACTGACAAAAATGTTGATTAGGATTTAATATCAAAAGTTTTGCGGAAGATATACTAAAAAGAATGGATCTCCAGCCACTACATATGGTACCATAGGGGTTTTTTTAGAACTTCAGGGATGTTTGCTCAAGAAGTATGAACTTACCCCTGAAACAACTTTTACCGTCGCAATTGAGGCAGCGAATGCAAGTTGCTTCAACAAAAATCAAAGTGATTCGAAAGCAGGTCTTAAAGTGAACATGTATCCGAAATTTTGAGTGGGAGGTACCGGATGGAGTTGACAAATATAGTCCATATTTGAACCTGATCTATATCTGGTAGATATATTAGGATGTGTAAAGTATGGACCAATTCGGCCACTCTCCTCAAGAGTTATCGTACGCACAATTTTTCCGAACATTTTTGAACTTTTGTGGGGGAGGTACCTGAAGGAGTGGACCGATATGGCTTATCTTCAAACTTAAACTATGTTTGGACAAAATATTACTAAGGCCAAACTTTGGACCGAATCGGCAGACCTGTTCGAGAGTTTTTTTGCCCTCCAACCTCCTCACACGGTGTCATAGGGGTTTTTTGCAACTTTCAGGCTATTTTCTCAGGAAGTATGGACTTGCCCCTGATGAAACTTATACCGTCGTATGGAGGGCAGTGAACACAAGTTGCTAAAGCAAAAATCAAAGCGATTCGAGAGATGTTCCTAAACTGAACTTTTCCAAAATTTTGTGTGGGAGGTACCCGACGGAGTGGACCGATTGAGTCCATATTAAAACCTGATCTAAGTCTGGTACACGCTCCACGATGGGCAAAGTATGGACCAAATCGGTTACACACTTCAAGAGTTATCGTGCGTACAAATTTTCCGAACATTTTCGAACTTTTGTGGGGGAGGTACCGGAAGGAGTGGACCGATATAGCTCATCTTCGAACTTAAACTAAGTTTGGACAAAATATTATGAAAGCCAAAATTTGAACCGAATCGGTTCATCCCTTCGAGAGTTATCGTGCGCTCCAGCCAGCCAGACAGACAGACAGACGGACGGACGGACATTGCTCAATCGACTCCAAATTGTCTGAAACACATTTCGTCCAAACATACTTGGGGTCTAAAACCATTATTTCGATGAGGCACATTTTGCCCGTATGAAAGTGTATATACCCTTCATAGCCTAAAGGCTGAGGGTATAATTAAGCGTCGCAACACGCTTATGTAACGATTTTTTTCTAACACTTTGAGTATTTAATTTAAGATTTATTACTTATGTATGTATATTTTTTATGATATTACTTCCACAATAAATATCGTATTGATGTTAAAACTATTTTCAATATACACACAAAGTTACATGCACACGCACACACACATACACACAAATTTTCTATTAACTTTTTCATACTATTTCCTGTAATAAATAACGACTTCCGTTTCGTTCGTTCTTTATACAGGAAATCAAATTTATTTATTCATGACAAAAGGCATTTTCCAATGCCTTATAGAAAATCTGACTATGGGTTTTGATGTAAAATAGATGCAATTCACTTTTGGTTTATTGTCAGTGTTGGCTGTTGTTGAGGAAGGGAATAAACAATTTTGTCGTTCCTGGAGTTTTTTTTTACTTCTTCCATCTCCTCTTCTTCATATTCTTTTTCGCTCAAACACATTTCTGCAGATGACATTTGTATCCGATGACAGGGCAATCGGAAGGAAGTGAGTTACTTCTATTGTATGACGCTTTACTGCTATCATAGATTTGACTTAAATTGAAAGCATTAAACACCTGCGGCTGCAATATGTTTTTTTTTTCACTATGCTCCGATAAACAATAGAATTTATCAGACATATCGGAACAGTATGTGAATAGACACACATATGATGGTTACGAACAGTGGTGTGAAATGGAAACTGGTGGTTATGTTTCGAATATGTGAAGAGTATGTGGGTACATTTTTCTAAGCATTCTACTGTCGTTTAACGAACATGCGGATTATGAAACGAAAATGTTCAAAGATGAGAAAACTGAAAAAAATAAAGAAAAATCGCCATAGGGATTTTTAAATAAATCGAGGTCAAAGATAAAAATTTTAGAGTTTTTTTTGTTTTTAGGATTTTTCTTGGAAACCGCATGTTCTATTGAAGCGGGACTAGAGAAAATGTTGTAGCTGTGAAAATTCCCTACAAGATTGGCCTTTATAATTTTTTACTAGGTTTTACCACTTTTGAGATATAGAAATTCCAATTGGGACTATGCATTGACCCCATCGCCTGCTTATAAGAAATGTCATGACTAGAATTTTCAGGAAGTAGACGAGAGTTAATAAATTATCCCAATTCGAACTTCCATATCTCAAATATTGTAAAACCAATCGTAAAGGTTAATCTTGAAGAAAATGTTCACAGCTACAATATTTTCTCTAGGCCCATTACGATAACCGTTTGTAACGTGACCATTATCTTTGTATATTTTTATATAGCGCCATAAGACGGCACCTCCCGATGTTCGGTATTTTGAAGGTTGTGCCTTAATATCTCACTGAAATGACTGAAATTTGGTATTTAATCTTCGTTGGGGGTAAAAAACTTTCCACCTGAAATGTGTCGGTATAGGTACACGTCTTCATAAAGCCCCTATGGAACGGTACCTCCCGATTTTCTGTTTTTTGAAGGTTGTGGCCTCAAAGTACGTCAGAGTACGTCAAACCGAGTCGCTTCGACACGACTACACCAAGCCAAGTATCATAAGCTCGAATACAACACACCGAGTCGCTTCGACACGGCTACACCAAGGCACATTGAATAAGGTAGCCGATCCGACAAATACCAACAACAAAAAACCTCTTGTTGTATACTTTAAATGCCAGCATTTGTTATCTTTTAGTATGAAGAATTGTTGTTGTAGTAACCGATTTGATCCATAAATTGCGCATCGTAATATTTCTACCATGCATAGATCATGTCCCAATATGGACTAGTGGTCCACCCCTTCGGGTACCTGCCACACAAAATTTCGGAAAAGGGCAAGGTAGGACCTCCTCTCGAATCGTTTTGATGTTTCTTGAAACATGTTGCACTCAAGGCTGCGTTTATCCACACTTGTCTGCCCGAGAATCCTTTGGAAATTTATTAAAGGTACTCCTAGTAGGTACTCCTAGTAACCCTGATATTTTTCGTGGGCAAGCCCATGTTTCCTGATATAATGGTCCTATAGAGAGGAATGGCTCCCCAAATAAGACACTTCCAAAATAGAATAAATCGGTCCATTCCTTTAGGTACCTCCCTCGCAAAACGTTTGAAATCTTTTCCTAATCCATATCTTTGTCGGCAAGTTCATACGCCCAAAATTCTAAAGGCTCCCTAAATACATATCGCTCATTTACTCAAAGAGTGATACATTTCAAAAAATACAATTTCGAGAAAAACGCGTTTTAAGTTGACGATTGAAATTTGACTTCCCCACAAAAAAAGATTATTACACAGAAACAGTAACAATTACTTGGACCATATTTTGCAAACAGCTAGCGAGATATTAGTGCTAAATTTCTGTGCAAGATCAAACATGATTTGAAGTGTTTAAGAGCTTCATAACTCAAAAAACTTTTGTATTGAATTATGCGAAACTTGTAGTAAATGATCTTTAACTCGCCGAGTTTTAGAGATATCAGTATGAAAATTTGACACAAGATAAAGTAGAAGTCGTAGAAAAGTTAGAAATTGCTAACTCAGAAATCGCATTTTCTGAGTTATGCCACTCTTTGAGTAAACGAGTGATATGTTTTTTGGGAAAAGGGTGACTCAGTTCACAGAGGCTGAGGGTATACCTCTGTCGGCAAAGCCGACTGATTCTTTATTACTTGTATCACCTATGAACATTGCAGTTTAAGAACCCGCCGGAACTTTCCAGGTGTAAACACTTTTCATTTAAACAATGTTTTTGATTAGTTTATTTAATACTACTGTGCTCCACTTATTCATATAATACACAGGCCAGTTTATTATGGGAGGGTATATAAGAACTTATGTGAATTTCGGTTTGGTGGGTATTTAAAATATTGAATATGTTGCAGGAACTTTGTGCTATTAATATGTACATATATTTCGTACGCAGCCTAAGCGTAGATAAAACGAATTAATATTTAATACCTTTATATTTCAGATAAAACAGTTTACCGATCGTGTTGGTCACATCTGGATTTGTATGGATAAGATCACACTGGATTTCGTTAAAACAAATATCTAATTTCACAACGATACATCAGCATTGGTCACTGTGCAAATGTTCAAGCACTTGAAATAGTTCTTTGTTTTATTTCAAAACACTGTTTGCAAAGAAGATAGCAAACAAGATGAATGCTCCATCGATTCTAAGAGCATTAAATAAATATGAAATAAATTGCAATAAAAGGGATGTTTAAATTTATATTTGTATACCTTCGCTCATATCCGCACCGCACACATACAAATAAATGTGATTGACTTGTTCGTAAAATATTGTTAGAGCAAAATGAAAAGTTATTTTGAAGCTGCTTTCTTTGTTTATTCGAAAAGATACTGTAAATAAAATATTAAAAAATATGAAAATGATATTGGTAGCGATCAGTTAATTTTGCATGCTGTCAGTGCGTTTTGTAAACATTTTTCTCTGCAAAGAGGAAAGTGATGAAGTTAAGCCAATGGGGGAAACTCCAGACTTAGACAATCATATGATTGAATCTTCAACTAAAACAAAACAAACAAAAAACAGCGAAGGCTCGCGCAAAACGGAATTTTGTAAATAAAATTCCAACGACATACTCACAGGTAACTGTGTTGATGTTATTTCAACTTAACAGAAATCGATGATTTCTTAGTTGAATCGTGCTGTCAGCTTGCAAATATTTTGTTCTGGTGTTTTTTGGGAAAGCCGAAAAGTGAGCATCATTCTCATTAACATGAGAATACTCGATGCTTAAAGAGTTCAGGTTTTCACTAAAAATTCATCATTTCAAAAACTGAAAAGCCAATTGATAATTCCCTTCGCCGGGATGAAATCATGATATTGGTAGCGATCAGTTAATTTTGCATGCTGTCAGTGCGTTTTGTAAACATTTTTCTCTGCAAAGAGGAAAGTGATGAAGTTAAGCCAATGGGGGAAACTCCAGACTTAGACAATCATATGATTGAATCTTCAACTAAAACAAAACAAACAAAAAACAGCGAAGGCTCGCGCAAAACGGAATTTTGTAAATAAAATTCCAACGACATACTCACAGGTAACTGTGTTGATGTTATTTCAACTTAACAGAAATCGATGATTTCTTAGTTGAATCGTGCTGTCAGCTTGCAAATATTTTGTTCTGGTGTTTTTTGGGAAAGCCGAAAAGTGAGCATCATTCTCATTAACATGAGAATACTCGATGCTTAAAGAGTTCAGGTTTTCACTAAAAATTCATCATTTCAAAAACTGAAAAGCCAATTGATAATTCCCTTCGCCGGGATGAAATCATGATATTGGTAGCGATCAGTTAATTTTGCATGCTGTCAGTGCGTTTTGTAAACATTTTTCTCTGCAAAGAGGAAAGTGATGAAGTTAAGCCAATGGGGGAAACTCCAGACTTAGACAATCATATGATTGAATCTTCAACTAAAACAAAACAAACAAATATGAAAATTCTTTTTCGTTGATATGGTTTTGACATTTCTTAATATTTGTTCAAAGTGTAAATATCTATTTTTTCCTTTTTTGTGTGATTGGTCAATAGATAGAAATGAAACCCTTTTACGAAGTAAAAAAAAATAAAATTTATGACAAGTGTCCAAGGCCCTAAATTTCATGATGAGTTTATTTTATTTTAGTAACTTTTCCGAGTTAAATATAAATGTATAAAATATAATAATAGGCTTACATTAGGGAGGATTTTATAATGTTATGTAAATGCAACGAATAAAAAGCTATATGTGTTTTAGTGTTTGTTCGCGTACTCAACTTTTCAAATGTACATAGAAAAAATATTAAAAATGTCGAAAATAGTAGACCAATAATACACAATGCCATGCATTTACATTCCATATTGATATGAATAGCATATCATTGTCATGTACTCACATACATACGGACCAAACACAAATTTTACAAGGCACCAAGTTGATTGTGCAATTTCACATGCACCCAAAGAGATCTAAAAATAAGGATTTCCAGAAGATTTTAGGAGCATCCAAGGAATATATAAACGTGGATTTCTGAAATATTTTTTGGAGCATCCGAAAAGGCCTTTAAATGTGGATTTTAAATGGTTTTAAAGAATACACAAGGAGGCCTTTCAAGGTGTATTCTAAGATATCTTTAGGAGCATCCAAGGAGGTATATAAACAGGGATTTAAAAAAAAAATTAGGAGCACACAAGGAGACCATCAAACGTGGATTTTTAAAAGATTTTTTTGGAGCATCCAAGGAGGTCTATAAACGCAGATTTCTAAAAGGTATAAAGGAGCATCCAACAAGGTCTATAAAAGTGAATTTCTAAATCATTTTAGGAGCATACGAATAGGTCTATAAGCGTGGATTTCTAAAATATATAAAGGAGCATCCAACAAGGTCTATAAACGTGAATTTCTAAAAGATTTTAGGAGCATCCAAAGAGGTCTATAAACGTGGATTTCTAAAAGATTTTTAGGAGAAATTTTAGAAGCACACAAGGAGTCCTTGAAACGTGGATTTCTAAAAGATTTTTTGGAGAAATATTAGAAGCACACAAGGAGTCCTTGAAACGTGGATTTTTAAAAGATTTTTGGGAGAAATTTTAGAAGCACACAAGGAGATCTTGAAACGTGGATTTTTAAAAGATTTTTAGGAGCATCCAAGGAGGTCTATAAACGTAGATTTCTAAAAGATTTTTAGGAGCACCCAAGGAAGCCTATAAACGAGGATTTCTAAAAGATTTTTTAATGCATACAAGGAGGTCTGTAAACGTAGATTTTTAAAGGAGTTTTAGGAGCATCCAAAAAGGTCTGCAAACGTGGATTTCTAACAGATTTTTAGGAGCATCCAAAAAGGTCTGCAAACGTGGATTTCTAACAGATTTTTAGGAGCACACAAGGAGACCTTCAAATGTGGATTTTTAAAAGAATTTTAAATGCATACAAGGAGGTCTGTAAACGTGGATTTCAAAACGATTTTTGGAGTATCCAAAGAGGTCTATAAAAGATTTTTAGGAGCATCAATGAAGGTCTTTAAATGTGGATTTTTAATAGATTCTTGGGAGCACACAAGGTGTCCTTGAAACGTGGATTTCTAAAAGATTTTTAGGATCATCCAAAGAGGTCTATAAACGTGGATTGCTAAAAGATTTTTAGGGGCATCCAAAGAGGTCTATAAACGTGGATTTCTAAAAGATTTTTTGGACCATCCAAGGAAATCTATAAACGTGGATTTCTAAGAGATTTTTGGAGCATCCAAGGAGGTCTATAAACAAGGATATCTAAAAGATTTTTTGGAGCATCCAAGGAGGTCTATTAACGTGGATTTCTAAAAGATTTTACGGGCATGCAAGGAGGTCCATAAATGTGGATTTCTAGAATAATTTTAGGAGCATTCAAAACGGTCAATAAAAATTGATTTTTTAACAGATTTTCAGGTGAATCCAAAGAGGTCCATAAGCATATATTCATAAAAAATTTTAGGAGCGTACAAAGATATATTTATCGTGGATTTCTAAAAGAGTCTTAGGAACATCCAAAGAGGTCTATTAACGTGGATTTCTAAAAGATTTTACGGGCATGCAAGGAGGTCTATAAACGTGGATTTCTAATAGGTTTTTTGGAGCATCCAAGTAAGTCTATAACCGTGGATTTCTAAAAGCATCCAAGGAGGTCTATAGACGTGGACTTTTAAAAGAATTTTAGGAGCATTCCAGGAGGTCTATAAACGTAGATTTCTTAAAGACTTTTAGGAGCATCCAAAGAGGTCTATAAACGTGGATTGCTAAAAGGTTTTAGGAGCATCTAAGTCGGTCTATAAATGTGGATTTCTAAAAGACTTTTAGGAGCATCCAAAGAGGTCTATTAACGTGGATTTCTAAAAGATTTTACGGGCATGCAAGGAGGTCCATAAACGTGGATTTCTAGAATATTTTTAGTAGCATCCAAAACGGTCAATAAAAATTGATTTTTTAAAAGATTTTCAGGTGAATCCAAAGAGGTCCATAAGCGTGTATTCATAAAAAATTTTACGAGCGTCCAAAGATATATCTATCGTGGATTTCTAAAAGAGTCTTAGGAGCATTCCAGGGAGTCTATAAACGTGGATTTCTAAAAGGTTTTTTTTGAGCATCCAAGGAGGTCTATAAACGTGGATTTCAAACAGATTTTTTGGAACATCCAAGGATGTCTGTTAGCGTGGGTTTCAAAAGGATTTTTGGAGCATCCCAGGAGGTATAGACCTCCGTGGATTTGGAGTATCCAAGGAGGTCTATAAGCGTGGATTTCAAAATGATTTTTTCCAAGAACGTCTAAAAATGTTAATTTCAAAAGAATTTTTGGAGCATCCAAGGAGGTCTATAAACGTGTATTTCTAAAAGATTTTTAGAAGCATTTGACAAAATTTTGCATCGTAATATTTTCAAGAAGGTTTATGTACATCAAGCAACGCAATCGGACACAACATTTCTAAGTATTCATTTAAACGCTATTTTAGGTTGTTTATTTTGTTTGTTTATTTAGGACCACAAGGGTCCTGCTTTTAACATATATGTTTCGTGGGCAAGTCCATGCTTCAAAGACTCAATCAATCGTATAGTTGTGGTTGGTTGCCATGATAACTGTCAAAAAAGGGGGCAGGCATTGGTCAAACCTTTAAACGTCTTAATATTTCCATTAAACATAAATAAACTTCGAAGATCTACCTAGAATATTGGACAACTCCTTCGAGTATCTTTCCCACAAAAGTTCGTGCTGAAATTTCAATAGTTTTTGGTTTTCCTCATGACTACGAGCTAATCGAAAAGTTAGACGCCATTTACCATTTCCATCGCAAACTTTGATATGTTTTAGCATAAACCTACTCAATATAGTTTGACGTACGACTATACGTTGCGTTGTCTATAGTGACTTAAAAAAAAAACAATTAGTGGAAAAATGGAATTTGCTTGTGAACATTTTTGTTCGATCATTTTTCACAGTTTTCGACATGGATTGTCACGGCAGCAATGCATCGATCAAATTAAATCTTTCTAAGGCGATGAAGCCTCATCCTATATCACTGTGAAAAACTGGTTTAGCAAAATATCCCTAAATAATGTTGGCGACATTTCCTGAGTATTCCAGCCATGTAAAACTTCTCTACAAGTGGTGTCTTAAGACCCGCAGTTCGGACACGGCGATAAACCGTAGGTCCCATATCATTTAACTAATATGAATCGGGGTGCACTCATTTCTATTAAAAAAGTCCCCCTTGTCCCGTCTGAAATGTTTGTGGAACAATTATATTACTCATACGTTTTGGTACTAGTACAGTGAACTGGGAAATATTTTACCCAACTCCAATACTTACTTTGTACTTCAGTTTATTGAAGTGCAAGGCAAGGATGTACCGATTAAACTACCCTAACAAACCACTTATAAAGGTCTTCGAAAAATGTGGAGTTTTTTATTTATAACAAAAAGGTTGCTATTTGTGACAAAGGTTGCTATTTGTGTTTGCATTATTGTCTGTCTTACATGATTTCAAATCACCATCATAGAAAATTAAAAACATCAAAACTACCATACGTATAACCTCCAAACGAAAATGGCGGCCGTAAACTGTGTGAATGAATTATATGTAAAGATATTGGAAACGAAGAAAAGTGCTATTAAGTGAATGACTCTTAAATGAGTGAATGTCACAAACGGTTTCGTAATAATGAAGAACATTTGCTATTGGCAAAATTTTTTAAATAAGGAATCTTGCTCCTTTATAGATAAACATCACATATACATACATATCTTGTTTAGAAATTTGGTTTTATATACATATTTATTTGTTTTCAACTGAGCGTATGCTTGTTATTATTTAGAAAGATTACATTAGCAATCATACGCACCAGGGTTCCAATGTTAAGAAATAAAAATATTGCAGAAAATAAAAACGGCGTTAACCATATTCTGGTGGGGGTTCCAATGTTAAGAAATAAAAATATTGTAGACAAATAAAACTCTTACATGCCAATCCCTTGGTTTTTGATTGAGACGATGTTCTTACTATATCACTGCGTGTAATTTTTTGAGTCATGGTTTAAACACCATAAATATGAAGACACGTGTCACTTCAACTTTCGCGGCTATTGGTCCCCAAAGACCTGAGACGTTGATGTCAAAAGGGGTAATTTTGTCTTCTAAACCGCTAAGAATTTGGATTCACTCGTGGAAGCAAAGTTTTAGCTCCCGTCTTAAGGAATAATAATTGCGAACACATAAAATCCATTCAATCCCATCTTCAAGTCCAAAATCGTAATTTTTGTCATCAAGGCCTCAGGTTTTTGAGGGACTATAAACGCGAAAGTTCAAGTGGTAGAGAAAAACGTCGGGACACGTGCCTTCTTATGTTTGATCTTCTATCACGTTGCTGTGTCAGAATATGGTTAATAATGTTCGTGCTGCATAGTGTACTCCTAATGAATCCCTGAATTTATATGAATGTAACATTTATGGTTAAATTTGTACCACATATTTAGGTTTTTCATCCAAAATGGAAAATTACAAAGAACCTTTTTCTTTTATAAATTGCATGAGTGTTAGGCCAAATACATAGGCTCAATGAAACTTTATAACCGTGGAATAACAGATAACTAGATAGCGGAATCCTATGCAAACGCATATATGGTTAGGATGGTCGTAGAGAAAATCTGATTAGACAGAAATTCGTTTTATCACAAAATAAAACGAATTATGCCCAGAAATTTTTGCATATTTTGCATATCGTGCATTTTTTGCAAAACAATATGCAAAAATATATACAAGGATTTGTGGTCTTAAAATCCCACCGAAATGGATGAAATGTGGTATTAAGTCTTCGTTAGGGGTATGAACCCTCATATAGCCCCCATAGAACGGTACCTCCCGACTTCCGATTTTTGAAGGTGGTAGTCTCAACATCACACTTAAATGGCTGACATTTTGTATACAGTCTTTGTTGGGAGTATAAAACTTTCCACCTGGAATTTGTCAGTATATGTCCACCTCTACATATAGTCCGCATAGAACGCTACCTCCCGATATTCCGTATTTTGAAAGTTGTAGCCTCAATATCCCACCGAAATGGCTGATGACTTTCCACCTGAAATTTCCCGGTATAGGTTCACGTCTTTATATAGCCCCCAATAGAACGGTACCTCCGGATTTCTGGTATTTTGAAGGTTGTGGCCTCAATATCCCTCCTAAATGGCTGACGTTTGGTATTAAGCTTTCCTTAGGGGTATAAAACATTCTAACTGAAATTTCTCGATATGGGTCCACGTCTATATATAGCCCCCATAGAACGGTACCTCCGCACTTCTGGTATTTTGAAGTTTGTGGCCTAAATATCCCTCCCAAATGGCTGAAATTTGGTATTAAGTCTTCCTTGGGGGTATAAAACTTTCCACCTGAAAATTTTCCGTATAGGTCCACGTTTTCATACAGCCCCCATAGTACAGTACTCTCCGATTTCCGGTATTTTCCCGCCAAAATGGCAGAAATTTGGCATCAAGTCTTCCTTGGGGATAAACAACTTTCCACCTAAAATTTGTCGGTTTAGGTTCAGGCCTTCATATAGCCCACATAAAACGATACCTCCCGATTTTCGGTATTTTGAATGTTGAGGTTGTGCTTATACATTTCTCTATTTTATTGACTTGTCTGAAAAGAAAGAAAGAAAAATTTTAAAATTTTTTTTTAATATTTGTTGTATAATTTTGCATATGTCATATGTTTCGATTGCAATTTAATCAGAAGACAAAAATATGCCCAGTCCGAAAATTTGACATGAATCGGACCAAAAATAGGGGTTGCAAAAGAGAATTTTCATAGCTACAACATTTTCCTTAGTCCCATTGTGATAGGACTTGCGGTTTCTAAGCAAAATCGTAAAAACCTAAACAACCCCTAAAAATGTCAACTTAAATGGCGATTTATTCAAAAAGCGCTCCGGCAATTTTTTGTTTTTTGATATTTCTCATCTAAGAACATTGTAGTTTCAGAATCCGCAAAATCTTCCAAGGTGTAAGCACCTTCCATTTAAAATTGTTTCAAGAGCACCGTGTATTCTCTCGGGAAGTATGGACCTGCCCCTGATGAAACTTGTACCGTCGTATGGGGGAAGTGAATACAAGTTGCTACAACAAAAAACGAAGCGCTTCAAGAGCAGGTCCTAAGCTAAACTTCTCCGAAATATTGTGTGGGAGGTATCCGAAGGAGTGAACCGATTGAGTCCATATTGGAACCTCTTCTAAGTCTAGTAAAAATTTCACGATGTGCAAAGTACGGACCAAATCAGTTACTCCCTTCAAGAGTAATCGGGCGCACAAATTTTCCGAACATTTTCAAACTTTTGTGGGGGAGGTACCGGAAGTAGTGGACCGATTTAACCCATCTTCGAACTTAAACTAAGTTTGGACAAAATATTGCGAAAGCCAAATTTTGGACCAAATCGGTTCATCCGTTCGAGAGTTATCGTGCGCACCATCCAGCCAGACAGACAGATGGTCTGACATTGCCCAATCGACTCCAAATTGTCTAAAACACATTTCGTCCAAACATACTTGGGGTCTAAAACTATTATTTCGATGAGACACATTTTGCCAGAATGCAAGTTAGCATAAATGCTGAGGGTATAAAAAAGAAGTTGGGTCCATTTGTCTCTTCGTGGTAAACACTGTTTACTTTGCTTGTATCCGAATATGTATTTAAATGCCCACCTAACATGATCTATATTAGGAACACCTACACGACCTTTCCCCGGACGTTTTATGTTTTATGGAGAATTTAGGTAATTGTGTAAACAAGAAATACTTAGAAACTTGGCATATAAAATATATTTACAAATTCTTGATGTGTCACATTTCAATGATTTAACAGTTTGAATTAAATTAAGACACACATTCATAGTCCTTCAGAGGCCATAACATCTATCTAGATATGTACATGCTCCACCTACATTTATATGTATAAGATAACAAGATATATTTGCAAGTCAACATGTAGGCACAAATTAGATTTAATTTATTGGGAAAACTTAAAGGTCACAACAAGTTTTATCTTTACGTATGTATTTGTGATAATTTATGTTATTTACTGAGACATATTTACTGAAAGTAAACATAAAATGAACAGATCTCGAACTATTTGAATATTTATGGCTAGGACATTATTTGCATATAGTCAAATGGCTGTTTTGGTCATTTGTAGCAAGAAATTTAATGTGCGTGTGTGTGTTCGTTTCGTTTGATTTCTTGAAAACATACATATTTGCTGCTAAGGGTGTCCTTAAGAATATAGATAGCCTTGATTGACATTGACTTCTGTGAATTGAAAAATGATTTGGAAACACGTGTCACTCACTCACTCCCTCACACACTCGCTTCACATACATACATAGATGCATAAATAAACATTTTAACTTTAAGTGATTGATGTAACATTTAAAAAACAAAATTCCCTTCGAAAAGGTCAATAAGCAAATAATATTTTCATGACGTCTGTTAAATATTGACATTAATATAACATATTTTTGGGTTAAATGTCTCTATATATTTTGTTAAATAGAAGTGTCCTATTTACTTCGACAATATTGTAGGGTTTTGTAATGTAATGAAAAGAAAACAAAATCACACCAATATGAAAAAAGTTATAATCAATTATTACAGATTCTAATGTAAACGCATTCAAAAATGGTTTTTGCTATTTTGTTAAATTTAGTAGACATGCGTTTATGGCTCTTGGAAGTGTCATAGCTTTCATAAATATAGTGCTTGGCATAATTATATTGACAAGATTGGAAAAATTATGTGTTTGGTTTTTTACCGGATTAGTCTTCTACAAAAGTATGAAAAATATTCTGGCAAATAATTTACTAGAGTGTTTAAAATTAGTAATAAATTTTATCAATTCAAATGTACGCTTGGGCTTTTGTAATAGAAATAAAATTTCACTGCGTGGCATAAGTATTTTGATAAAATTTTTCTATTGATTTTTAGACCCCAACAATTAAAAATGTTAAGTTAAAGTTTCGGTAAAAATAATATATTTCACATACATCAGTACCATTATGGACTCATTTACGCATCGATATGTCAAGGATATATGGATATTCAAGAGATTTATCGTTAAACAACATTTTCGATAGTTTTCTCCAATTATCTCGGAATATTTTGCGGATTTCGAATTTTGTATGAGAGTAAGAACATTTTTTCTCTTACAAATGTGATACTTGAAGGAAATAAATTTATGTTTGAACCCGAAATACGCTCTAAACATGATCAACAAAATTCAGCCTTAAAATAGTAGCAGTGCTTTGCAAATGAATACATAAAATCCCGATCAGTTTACTACCATATTGATATGGAAAATTGTTGAATATTCAAAATATTAATTTTAGTCCACAGTATTAACGATAAAAATTAAATATAGCAGTATTTCAAATGTTGGATCAGACTATTCTGATGCCGCACGCAGTAAAATATATGTTAGAAATATGTTTGGATCCAAACAAATATTTGTTTGGGACTGGTTGCAAACAAATATATGTTTGGATCCAAACATAATTTTTTTTGTTTCCAAACAAACTTCTGTTTGCAACATTTTGTAACATATCTTAATTTTATTTGTTTGGATACCAACACATTTTTTATGTTAGAACATATTTTTTATGGGTGGTGAGAGGATTTTTGTCAAAAAAATAACAACAGGGCTTACAGGGCTGCGGAATGCCGTTTTATAATAATGATCTGTGTGTATGGTATAATAGAAGACGCAGATGCGAAGGCGGGAGGATAAAAAAGTTTTATTTATTATTGTCTTTTTAGGATGAAGACTATTATTTTATGAAAGTTTTTAATTAATTAATTGAATTAATAGAGCTAACATGGCCTAAGGGGTTTTTATTGAAAAAATAGTTCTAGCGAAGTACAAGGTGGCGCAAAAGTAATCCTACTATCAGAAAATGCTATAATTTTTGCGATTGGCCCCTAATGGCCATTTGTGTAGTAAACACATGCGAAATACACGTTGATAAACAATGTTACGCTACACTGCTCCAGAACGCGGAATATTGGTGACAATTTATTTGACTAACAATAGGTCGGTGACATTGGCACAACGTGAATTCCTTGGCGCAGACGTTTATCCGCTCGCTTCGAAGAGACTGGCACAACACGAGATGCTGCCAGGCATGGCAGACCCCGGAGTATCCGTTCAGCAGAGAGTGTTGCTGCTGTAGCCGAGGATGTCACGGAAGCGCCTTCGACATAGACCAGACCACGTGCCACGCAAATGGGTATCAGTTGACCGTCTTTACAGCCAATTTTGGTACGATATTTGAAGATGTTTCCGCACAAAGTCCAGACGGTGCATCAGCTGTTAAGCGCTGACCGCCAATCGCATCTAACATACGAGGAAGATGATTTTTCATCAAAAATAATCACGAGTGATGAGGCGCTCCAGGCTTCTTCTTGTGGGGCTTTTTGAAGTCGCGGGTTTATGTCAACAAGCCTCAGACTCTTTCAGCTCTTAAAGACAATATCCGTCAAGAATGTTAGGACCTATCGCCGGAAGTTTTGGCCAAAGTGATGTAAAATGCCAAAAAAGGGCTCAAATGACAATAAACTGTGGCGGCGGTCATTTACCTGAAATCATATTTTCGACTTGATGTAAAAAAAATTAAAAGACCAAATACAAATAATCCACAAGAAAAATCAAAGTTTTTCATTATATATATATAAGTTGGTTTTGGCCAAAATGTTTGTAACGTATCGAAATAATGGTCGCAGACCCATACTTGAATATACCAAAATGAATGTCTCGACGAGCTGAGTCGATCTGGCTATGTGTGTCCGTCCGCTCGTCTGTCCATCTAAACCTTGTAATCACGCTACAGGTTGCAATTTTGATCGGATCGTCACGAAATTTTGGAAGTTGATGAGGGTCCCGGAGGGGAAGAAGCCTATTGATTTTGGTGATGGTCGGATAATATTTAGGGGTCGGAAAGGGCAAAAAACTTAGGTGGATAAAAAGACAACGTTTTTTTCAAAGCGAATATCTCAGCTTCTATATTTGTGTATACCAAAAACAAAACCTGACAATGAAAGTAGAAAATATCACCTTTCTAATGATGTAAAGTAGGTGCTCGTAGGTGATCAAACAACGAAGATTTCACAATAGTAGCAAATAAAACCCCAATGTTCATATTTGCGATTTTAATTATATTGACGAATATCACAGCTTTGGTTGAAAACTTTCCAAAAGCAAAGCCTGACTATGAAAGTGAAATAAGGGAGATATCACAATAATCGGTAATACATCCCATTTTTCTATTTTTTTGGAAATTACGCTAGGTGAGGGTTAATGGGGGTCTCACAGATGAAGAAGTTTATTGATTTTGGTGATGGTCGGATAATATTTAGGGGTCGGAATGGGCAAAAACTTATTTGGAGAAAGGTCTACGTTTTATTTCAAAGTCAATATACCTCTTGAAGAGGTATATCAAAAGCAAAACCTAACAAGGAAGGTAGAAAATATCACCTTTACCACGATGTAAAGTAAGTTGTCATAGGTGGTCAAACAACAGAGATATCGCAATAGTCGGTAATGCATCCCATTTTCGGATTTGTTTGTAATCACGCTGGTCGCAATTTTGATCGGAACGTGACGAATTTTTTGGGAGTTGATGCGGGTCCCACAGAGGAAGAAGCCTATTTAGTTTGGTGATAGTCGGATAATATTTAGGGGTCGAAATGGGGAAAAACTCATTTGGAGACAAATTCAAAGTTTTGTTCTTTGTCGATATATTCACGCTTCTAGTAGGGGTATTCCAACGGCAAAGCCTGTCAATGGAAGAAGAAAATATTATCTTTACATTGGTGTAAAGCAGGTTGGCGAAGGTGGTCAAACAAGGGAGATACCACAATAGTCGGTAATGCATCCAATTCCATTTTTGCAACCAAGCTACAGGTCGTAATTTTGATCGGATGGTCACGAAATTTTAGTTGCATATGGTGGTCCTAGAGAGAAAGAGGCATATTATTTTTGGCGGTAGTCGGATTATATTCCCTAAAAGAAATGTTTACCTGTGAAAAGCTTATTCACAGGGGTAGTGGTGTAGTCTATCACATGGTCGGCCCCGTCCCGACTATAGCCTTTGCTCACTTGTTATACCCTACACCACACTGTGGTAAGGGGTATTATGTTTTTGTGCATTTGTATGTAACAAAAAAGCAAACGAAATAGACCCATAGTTCCTTTTGGGGATATACATAGAATCACTTTCTGAGTCGATTTATGCATGTCCGTCCGTCCGTCCATGTATTTTTGTTCGCAACGTACAGGTCGCATTTTTTGTCCGATTCAGCTCAAATGTGGGGAATATAATTTTTTTAGCCATAGGTTCAGATTTGGATATAGCTCTCATATATATTTTCTGCCGATTTGACGTATTTGCTGCACCAAACACGCTATATACGTCCGATTTTGATGAAAATTAATATATGTGACTAAATTCTTTCTACAAATAAGTGTGCCAAATTATATCGAAATCGGTTAAGATTTGAATGTAGCTCCCATATATATTTTCGTTCGATTTGACGTATTTGCTGCACCAAACACGCTACATAGGTCCGATTTTGATGAAATTTGGAATGTGTTACTGAATTCGATCAAGAAATAAGTATGTTAAATTATATCGAAATCGGTTCAGATTTGGATATAGCTCCCATATATATGTTCGTCCGATTCCAGGTATTTGCTGTACCAAACACGCTATATATGTATGATTTCGATGAAATATGGAATGTGTGACTGAAATCGAAATCGGTTCAGATTTGGATATAGCTCCCATATATATGTTCGTCCGATTCCAGGTATTTGCTGTACCAAACACGCTATATATGTATGATTTCGATGAAATATGGAATGTGTGACTGAAATCGGACTAAAAATAAATGTACCAAATTACATCGAAATCGGTTCAGATTTGGAAATAGCTCCCATATATATTTTCGCCCGATTTGACGTATTTTCGGCACCAAACACGTTATATACGTCCGATTTTAGAAATAAGTTTGCCCAATTATATCGAAATCGGTTCAGATTTGCATTTTGATGAAATTTGAAATGTGTAACCGAATTTTGTCTAGTAGTAAGTGTACCATATTATATATCTGTATATATTTTACATATTCATAGTGGTGTAGGGTATCATATAGTCGGCCCCGCCCGACTATGATCCTTTCCTTACTCGTTTTTATACCCTCCACCATAGGATGGGGGTATATTAAGTTTGTCACTACGTTTGTAACTACTCGAAATAATAATTGTAGACTCCACAAACTATATATATTCTTGATCAGCGTGCAATACATATAGCCATGTCCGTCCGTCTGTCTGTCTGTCCGTCTGTGGAAATCACTCTAGCGTCCGAACGGATTGACGTAGGTGGATGAAATTTTGGGAAAATCTATTATTTGTACGTAGGACTTTTGGTATTGAAACTGTGCTATGTAGGTCCACGCTTTCGTGTAGCCCCAATACAAAATGACGCGTGACGCGTCGTCGTTTTAAGGAATTTTTAGGATATTTGTCCCATTTTACCACCGAATTGGTTGTAATTTGGTATTTTGTGTCCCCAGAAGCCAAAAAACATTCCTACCAAAGTTGGTTTATATAGGTCCATGTTTTGGTATAGCCCCCATATAACGCCCCATATAAAGTACGCGTCATTTTAATATATTTTGAATGTATTAGTCCCATTTGACAACAGAATCGGTTGCAACTTGGTATTTTGTGTTTCCAGCGGCTAAGAAACATTTCGACCATAAAATGTTTATATAGGTCCACGTTTTGATATAGCCCCCATGGGACGATATCTCCCGATTTTCGGTATTTTGAAGGTTTTGGCCTCATTATCACACCGAGATGGCTGAAATTTGGTATTTAGTCTTCGTTGGGGATATAAAACTTCCCGCCCAGAAATTTGTAGGTATAGGTCCCCGCCATCATATAGCTCCATAGAACGGTAACTTCCGATTTTCGGTATTTTGAAGGTTGTGGCCACATTAATCCACCGAAATGACTGAAATTTGTGGTGGAGGGTATAAAAAGTTCGGTCCGACCGAACTTAACGCTTTTCCCACTTGTTTTTTTTAACTTACAGCCAAAAAACTTCGAAAAATTACTTTTGCGCCACCTTGTACCACACACTCAACTAAAATGCTACGTTCGTTTCGCTGGTGGTTATCCTTACTTGGCTTGGCTTATTTTGAAGTACACGTAGTATAGAGTCTACCGCAAACAATTTCAAGTCGATCGGAGCAAAATTGGCCGAGATATGACCTTTCAAAGTGGATTACCCGTAGTGGTTTGTGTGTTTAGACGTACTTTATTGGTTTATTATTCCATTCTTTTTGCATAATATAATGTCCTGTACCATTAAATATTGGAGACGGAGACTAATCCATATGGCGAGGTAGAAGTCATAGTATGTCATAGTCAAGGTATGTATCGGACACTTCCAACCGGTGAAAACAAGAAAATAGGCTTTCATACAGGATTAGAGATCACTTCCATCAAATGTTTTGGATGCTATTAGATATATATACAACGATCTAAGTAAAGAGTCTTTACTCAAAAGATGCGTCGGCGGCTTCAATCAAAATAGCAACGAAAGCTTCAATCAATTTATTTGGAGAATTTGCCCCAAAAACCCTTTCAAGTGGAGCACTCGTTGTAAATTTAGTAGCTAACATTACGATTGGTCTTTTTAACGAAGGTACAAAATCATTGTTATTTTATTCGAGCTCGATCGGAGTGAGCTGTGGACAAAACGCACACGAATATGCTAAAAAAATCGACCAACCACGAATTGCACTTGCAGAGAGACGCGCGGCCGAGTGTACTCGTGAAGGAACAATGTTACGAAGGCAACATTAAATTCCCATTTTACAAGCTTTATCGTCGGCGGAAGAGCTCCTGTATGGACCAGGAATAGAAGACTCCCTGTAATTTTACCAAATATAAATTTTTTTATTCATGTACACCGAAATAAAAACTTAAAACGTGTTTTTCTTGAGATGCCATTTTTGAAGTCGGTGCCAACGATAGCTCGAAAACGGATAGACAGATCTTCGTATATTTTGGTGAGCTTATTATATACATAAAAACTTTGTCTTTAAGCGAGACACATTTTTTTTTTTAACTTTTTGGCCGATTTTTGGGCAAATGTCAGTCCATTTTTTTGTTAAAATCGAAATTTTGAATTTTACATTACAATATTTTTGTTATAATAGATTTTTGAAAATTATGACTCGCTTTAGAGACAAGATTATTAGGTTCTTAAAACGAGCAAGCGTTGGCACCGCAAAACGCTTTTGCAACAAATGGGTTTTGCAGGTAGGCATTTACCACAAAACTGTGCAATATTTTTCAACAACAAAAATTCCACAGGTAGTTTAAGATGTGCTCTTTCATAGGAATAAAATATTTAGTTAAAAATATTGGTAGTTTTCTCAAAAAAATTATGAAAATTGAGTTTTTTGGCGAGCATAAATAGGGATAACCTCTTAAGTCAGTTTATTTGAATGTTAATGGCTAGAAGACAAAGGCTGATTTTGATAACTTCTATTTATACAATCATTTTTACAAATTTGTAGATATGAAGTCTTTTTCTTTATCAAGTCACCCTAGTGTCTTGTCAAGGAATCATTTTCTCAATACATACACATGTACAATCGAAGGGGGATTTCTTTCATGAATTGTAATGCCTTCCATTTCGGCAGTCAAGAAGTTTGTTGATATGATAGATTGGCAGTGGCTTAGAACGCTAAGACCTCGACAACATTGTCTGTTTTTTTAGAGAGGTTCAAACCTCAGCCGGGCAGCCGGGCTCTACTGTAAATTTTTATTTATTATTGTCTTTTTAGGATGAAGGCCATTATTTTATGAAACATTGCGCTATTGCATTATCCGTTCACGCACAGCTTACTTTTTTCTGGCACAACGGCCGTTTTTAAACGACCCTCACGACCTTCATTTTTTAGAGTGCCGCCACCACGATCAACTTCCTTAAACCAGTTTTTCATAGTGCAATTGGATGGTCGTTTATCGATGCACTCTTGCCGTGATTATCAACGTCGAAAATTGTGAAAAATAATCGGAAGCAAATATTCACAATTAAATTCCATTTTTTGCAATATGATGTTTTTCAGGTCCCTGAGTACGTTTAGGCTAAAAACCAGGGTTTAAGCCTTTAAAAGCACTAACTTTATCTATACAAATCAACTGCTACACAAAATTGCCACACACGGCTAAATTATCAAACTAACGCATATTTATGTTAGTGCATCTTTGCTTATTTCGTATTTTACACCCAATCTTTTTTTCGTTGGGCACATTCGACAATTACGCTTCATATTTAGCACTCGGCTGACCATTCGTCGCAGCAAATAGACAACCGAGGGATGTTTTTGTGATTAATGTTGCCACCGAACAACTGAAAAAAGGTGTAATTTAATGCCAAAAATAGTGGCATCATTATTTTTAACGTACAACATATAAATAATAAGAGAAAATACATATTTCGTTATTAAATGAATAAAATTACTGTTAGCATACGGGCTTTTATTAAAAAATGTAATGAAAAAATTAAATATTTCAAAATTTTGATGTGTTGCTAACGGTATCACATTTCATCGAAGATAATTTTTAATATTAATTTTCATTAATTTCTCGTTGAAATCGAGCTCAATGACCGTTTATTTTTTCAAGTGAAAAATGAAAGCCGTAGGTTCGAAACCACACAACCACCACTATGTGACATGCATGTTTCGCCGGTCTCAAAAAACTATTGATTGCTGAAAACCTGGCTAAGGCGTTGAAACTATGTTGCTTATTCTCTTTACTAATATGTGTTGATCGTGTGTACTGCAAAATATGAGTATGTTTGTTCGGTGCTGTTTTATTATAGCAACAATATGAAATAGTATATGCATCGCTAGCAACATTTTTGCGTAATGTGTTGTTACGCGTTGCAGTATTTAATTTTTGCCAAACATATTTTGAAGAAATTTGAGCAGGCAAAGATGCAAATTTTCGATGCTCTTGCAACCCTGCTAAAAACTATAAAAGTTTCCAAAGAAATGGCAAATGGCGCCTGACAACACGCAATGATGCCTAGGCCAGCAAAGTACTCGAGCAGAGCTCGTATAAACATGTTACTTGGTTATGGAAGATTTTGCAGAGTTGGTATTTAAAGCGGAAGTGCAAGCTACTGCATACCGACAACATCTTTACGGACTGGAAATGGCCATCAACGTTCTAATATATCAGCTAAAACTATCCGTTCAAAAGTTTGAAAACATTTCTTCAGTACCACAAGTATATAAAAATGCGACCTAATAAAGCTAATTCAATTTCGAATTTTTGAAATCTTCAAATTGTATGGAAAGAAATGAGCAGGCACATATTTGTCCACACATACACATTTCATTGAAGTAAACCTTCACAAGTGAACTTAGCAACTTACAGTCGCTGGCATAATTATTTTGACAAAATCTACATTTGTTTTAAGAGGCATATAATTATTGTCAGCATTCATAAAACGGGATATTAACAACTTAGAATTTTTCTCTGACCTCTCAGCAAAAAAAAATTAATGAATTAAAGAAATTCAAGGTTAATTTCTAATCAGGTAGGCGGATGTAGAAATAGGGAGGCAAAAGCAAAACGGCATAAGTATTTTGACACGTCATAATTCTGTTACTTTTGGTACTTAATCGTACCTTTTGGTACCAAAATTAATTGCTTCAGCTAAATTATTAACATTTAAGTAAAAATGTTCTTGATAGTCATAGATTTGAAATTAAAATATGGAATGTTGGTGTCAAAAGTTGTAAGGAAATTTAATATTACAGTTTCAGTGATAAATGTAGCTAATGATTAGATAATGCTACAATTATCTATTTATTTTGTAAAGAATAAATACCAAAATACTGAAAACGCTGTAATTATGCAGGAACTAGGCAGAAAATGTGAAATTACAGAAATTGCTCTCCGGTAAATAGAGCAGAATTACAAATATAATTTTACTTATGCACAAATCCTCATCTTCTGAGCAATTTCGATGTCAAAACAAGTTCTCTACACGGTGCGTCTTAACTAACTTTAAACGAAAGGTACTTACTCGTGGGAAGTTTTTACGGATTCTGGAACTACAGTGTTCATAGATGAGCAAAATAAAAAAAATAAAAAAATAGCCGGAGGGACTTAAAACAATCGCGGTCAAAGTTTAAATTTTTGGGGTTAGCTTAGGTTTTCAAGATTTTGCTTGGAAACTACCAGTCCTATCGGAATGGAATTAAAGAAAATGCTGTAGCAGTAACAATTCTCTAAAAGAATGATATTTATGATATTTTCGAGATATAGGAGTACAAATTGGGACAATGCACTGACTGTATCGCCTCCATATAAAACAGTGTCATGTAGGGTACGCGTTAATTATATTTTAAGGACAAATTTGGGGATTTTGAAACAGCAATGCTCACAGATGAGAAAAATCCAGAAAACAAAAAAATCGAAGGAGGGCTTTTTAAATAAATCGCGGTCAAAGATCACATTTTCAGAGTTTTCTTAGGTTTTCATGATTTTGCTTGGAAACCGCAAGTCCTATCCAAATGGGACTAAAAACATATTGTAGAGCATTTTCGCCGCTACAGTATTTTCTTCAGTCCCATTTCGACAGAGCTTGCGGTTTGCAAGCAAAATCATGAAACTTTAAAAGAACTCTCAAAATGTGAACTTTGAAGCGCTCCGGCGATTTTTTTCTTATTTTTGCATTTTTCTCAGCTTTACCGCCAGAGCCACTTTAGCAGATTCTCCTTCGACCTTCATAAAGGTATCAGTTACTTCTTTTACTGATCGTCCATGATGTCTATATCATCAGCATAAGCAAGTAACATGTGGCTATTGGTGTAGATGGTGCCACTTCTTTTGACGTTTGCCTGTATAACCTTTTTAGCAGGATGTTGAAAAGATCACAGGCAGGCTTTCTCCTTGAAGCCTGAAACCTCTTTTGGTACAAAATTCTTCGGAGAGGTTATTTCATATTTAAACTGAAGATTTTGTCTCAGTTAGAGTCATTTTGCAAAGCCGAATGACCTTTGCGGGGATACCAAATTCAGACATTGCTTGGAACACCTTTGAACGTAGCGGGCTGTCGAAGGCTGCTTTATAATCGACAAAAAGGTGGTAGGTGTCGGTCTGCATCTCTTGGGTCTTCTCCAGGATTTGCCGCAGGGTAAATATCTGTTCAATGGTGGACTTGCCAGGTCTAAAGCCGCATTGGTATGGTCCAATTATTTCGTTGACCATGGGCGTTAGTCGTTCGCACAATATCCCTGACACTATCTTGTAGGCGATAGGGAGAAGACTTATGCCTCTATAGTTGGAGCATTAAGACTTATCTTCTTTCTTATGGACGGGACACAGGATGCTTAGGTTCCAATCGTTGGGTACGCGTTCTTCCTGCCAGATGGAGCTAACTAGCTGATGCAAACACCTTATCAGCGTGTCGGCTCAGGTTTTAAACAGCTTATTCTTCAGCCGGTTTATTGCTGTCTTTACCTCATCTTGGCCGGGTGGTATACATTCAGTACCATTTTCTGGGATTGGATCTGTGGTATCTTCGTCGACTCCGCTACTATTGGATACCAACAGTTTGGAAAAATGCTCTTTCCATATCCTTAGCACACTGTCTGTATCAGTTATCAGATTACCTTGCTGGTCTCTACAGGAGGATGTGCTAGTTCCAAAGCCATCAGTTTGATGTTTCACTCTTTGGTAGAATTTTTGGACTTCATTCTGTCTCTTGTACATCTCGATTTGTTGTTTTTCCATCTCTCTCTTTTTCCTGCGGAAAAGACGTTTCTCCTCTCTCCTTTTCTCACGATACCTCTCTCGTGCGCTACGCGTTGTTACTGACTGTAAAGTAGCCCTATATGCCGCATTTTTCTCTTCGGTAGCAGAACAACACTTCTGGTCATACCATGCATTCTTTGGTGGAGGTCTCTGGTATCCAAGTACTGATTTTGCGGCTGTTTACATGGAGTGGGCAATGTTTTGCCATTGCCCTGATATGTTATCGGGACGAGGAGTGCTTCGATTAAGCAGTTAGGGCAGTTGAGTGGAATATGCTGTGGCTATCTGTTGTGATTGCAGCTTACCGATGTCCAACTTCCGTGTAGTGTCTGTTTGCACTTTGTTTGCTTCGTTTAATCTGGTACGTACTTTTGCTGCAACAAGGTAGTGGTCCAAGTCTATGTTTGCACCTCGGAACGATCGTACATCCAACACGGTTGATGCATGTCTTCCATCTATCACAACGTGATCAATTTGATCCCTTGTTCGTTGATCTGGCGACAGCCAGGTGCCCTTATGAATATTGAGATGCTTAAATCTGGTGCTGCTAACTACCATGTTTCTTGCAGCTGCAAAGTCTATTAGCCTCATACCATTGTCAGATGTTGCACTGTGGAGACGGAATTTCCCGACTGTTGGGCCAAAGATATTCTCCTTTCCAATTTTGACATTAAAATCGCCTAGTATAATTGTATTGTCATGTGCAGGGCAACGGTCATAAGTTTCTTCTAAGCGCTCGTAAAATATACCTTTGGTCTATTCGTCCTTGTCTTCAGTAGGAGCATGAACGAAAATAAAGCTGATGTTGAAGAATTTTGCTTTAATCGAATTGCAGTAAGACTTCCATTCACTGGGGTGAAGCTGGAGACCACATGTTTTAACCTCCGACCAACTACAAATCCGCAACCTAAGTCATGCTTTGTGTCATGGCAGCTCTAATACAGTGCGTCACCTTTAGGTGTTGTTGTGATGCCTTTCCCGTTCCATCATATTTCCAGTATGGCAGTAATGTCGGCCTTGTACTTTTCAAGTACATCTGCCAATGCGTAAACTGCACCTTCTCTATAAAGAGTGCGAACATTTCAGGTGCAGATTCGCAGATCATGGTCGTAAAATTTAGAGGGTTTTGTTTTTCTTTTCTTTCGTTTTTTCATAGTAGGCTGTTTTTTTCTAGGGGAGGGTTACTAACCCGACGCCCAAACCCAAGTTTTTAACGTTCTTATGGGTGAACGCGGCACATGTTAGCTCACTACCTTTAACGGATGTTAAAGGTAGTTCCCCAGGTGACACCACGGGGAGGCCAGTGTCCATTTGAGATGAAAGAGGGACCAAGATAAATCCTGGGCTTTGACATGTTAAAGCCGGTCAGGACCGTTCCTTGGTATCTTCTATCCCCTACGTCACCCCCAGGGTGAGCGGTTTTCATTAAAATTTAATTAAGGCGCACCGTACATGACACTGTTTCATATGGAGGCGATACAGTCAGTGCATTGTACCGATTTGAACTCCTATATCTCAAAAATGGTAAAACCTACGAAAATATCATAAAGGTCAATCTTGTAGAGAATTTTCACTGCTATAACATTTTCTTTAATCCCATTCCAATAGGTCTTGTGGTTTCTAAGCAATATCGTGAAAACGTAAACAACCCCCAAAAATGTGAATTTTGACCACGATTTTCTTTAAATCCCCCGGCGCTTTTTTTTTTTTTTTTTTTTTTTTTTTGATTCTACTCATATATGAACATTGTAGTTTCAGAACCCGCAAAAACTTCCCAGGTGTAAGCACCTTTCATTTAAATTTAGTTAAGGCGCATCGTGTCTATTAAGACTAGAACCTCTGGACATTAGAAAAACAAAATAATCTGGAGTCGTCTTTTGCTATTTCACTCGTTTGATAAGGCATAGCTACAAATATTTTCAATTAGATTTTCAATAAACACAATTTACCCCCCACCATCATTATGGCAGAGCACATTGTGGACTGATAAAAATATATTTGAAAAAATTGGGTATCTTTGTGAAATAAATGTCCTTCTGATGCCATTTCCATGCCTAAATGTTCCCGGCATCAGAAAAGTCTGATCCGCCATTTAAAATACTGCGATATTTAATTTTTATCGTTAATGCTGTGGACTATAATGAATATTTTGGCACTTCGAACAATCTTTCATAACAACATGGTAATAAACTGATCGAAGTGTTATGTATTCACTTGCAGAACACTGCTACTATAGTAAGGCTGCATTTTGTGGAGTACTTAAACTTAAAGTTATCTCCTTCAAATATCACATTTGTAAGAGAAAAAATGTTCTTACTGTTATAAAAAATCTAAATCAGTAAACTATTTCAAGTTTATGGGAGAAAACCATCGAAAATATTGTTTAATGATAAACCTCTTGAATATCCCTATATCCTTGAAATATCGATCCGTAATGTTACAGATGTGTGTGAAATATATTATTTTTAATAGAACAATTTTATCAAAATTCTTATGCCGCGCTGTGAAATTTTATTTCTATTACAAAAGTGCAAGCGTACATTTGTATTGATAAAATTTATTACTAAATTTAAGTACTCTGGTAAAAGATTAGTCAGAATATTTTTTCATATTTTTGTATAAAACTAATCCGGTAAAAACCCAAACACATAATTTTTTCAAACTTGTAAAAATAATTATAGCAGGCACTGTATCTGTATAATGAAGTTCTTCCTATCAACCCATTATCATGAATATACGAAAGTTTATAGTTGTCGTCGCAAAACGAATATTCACTACACACATTAAAAATTCCCGAAAATTTGTACAACTTGAAGAATAACTTTTACTTGCATATAAATTACTTGCACAAACTAAATGAAAGAAAAATGGCCGCCAGGGATCGACAGCAAGAATGAAAACAAGAATTTCCTAACCAAATGGCCATATTTGCATAAATTACAGCGACAACAGCAGTCCCACACAGCAACGACCAAACAAACGAACATTGACACCAAATATCGCCAAAGCCAAATAGAATGGAAAGAAAGCAAAGCAACGAAACTAAACGAAAGGATGGAAAACGGAACAAACATTTGCTACAAATTAAAGAATTATCGCAAAGAAATTTTCTTTGAAAATTACGAATAATTACAGAGAGCATATGCTGGTTATGAACTTTCACATACTGTCGTCGAATACCTAATTGAAGGAAGAATAACTTTGCTGCAAGAAATTCGAGTGGCAGCAACAACAGCAGTGGCATGAATGAACATTGGTAATAGCAAAATATTTGATGGCAACATTTGTTCTGAGCACAGAGAACATTCATTCCCTTTGAATAAGAAATTTCAAACTAAAAATAAATGGGTACAACAAGAAAACTAGAAAACTAGAACTCCAGTTCATGCCCTTCTTCTTTTTTGTCCGAAATCTCTCTAAAGGGTCTTTGGCTGAACATAATTCATAATATGATGTGATATTTTTCCCAAAAGAATTTTTCTAAGAAAAAAACCGGCAAATGGACAAAAAGTCAAAGGCGCAAGGCATGATGAAGAGGAAACGGAAATGAAGTCATAATGCGACATTACATAAAGCATTTCTTAAGAAAGAGAAACGAAGTCGAATATAATTTTGTTCATAAAATATATTTTCTTATTAAAAGAATGCAAAATGAAAAAAAAAAACAACTAAGCCAAATGTATGAATTCCAAATACTGCAATTTCTTTGGCCAAAAAATAATTTGAAAATTCTTCTTCATATCCTCAAAGAACGAAAATGTCGTAAATTTTCCGAAAATATTTTATGAATATTGTGGTTTGTTTTTTTCGATAGAGAAATGTAAAAATTTTCTTGTGGAATGTGTTAAATCACATTCCAATGTAAATGGGTGCAGTGCGTTCAGGAATTGTTACAAGTAAATGTTTACTCTTGCTAATACACAGTTGTAAGGTGCTCTCCTTCATTAAGGCTTTCCAACGTAGTTTTGAACTTCAATTTAAAGATATGAAAAAAAAAACAAGTAAGCCAAGGCTATAGTCGGACGGGGCCGACCATGTGACACCCTACACCACTATCCCTGGGACTTAGCTTTCCACAAATTAAAATTTCTTTATGGAACAAATAAACTTATTGTAAGAAATAACTTTGTGGATCCTGGCACCGTATCACAACAAGCTTATATACGAGGGCAGTTCGGAAACTTCTTAGTCTAGCACAAAAAGCGCGGTATAAACAGAAAAAAGTTAAGTGTTTTGGAAACTTCCATATCTGTTATGAACACATGTTAAATTTAGCTTAGATCTGGCAACTCCTTCATATAGAAACAGGTGTTCCAAAAAGACGCATCCGCAATTTTTTTACAATGGAAAAATTAGAAATGCGTGCTGTCATTAAATATTTACATAAAAAAGGTTTATCGGTACAAGAAATTCATAATGATATGGTGAATGTGTTAGGTGAAAGTGCTCCTTCATATGCAACAGTAAAAAATTGGGTTGCTGAATTTAAACGTGGTCGTACAAGCATTGAAGATGAACCACGTAGTGGACGTCCAAAAACAGCAACAACAACAGAAATTGTAGCCAAAGTGCATGATATGGTATTAAATGATCGACGAATAAAAGTGCGTGAAATTGCTAATATCATGGGCATCTCAAATGATCGAGTCCATTTAATTTTGCATGAAGAACTACAGATGAAAAAGCTTTCTGCAAGATGGGTGCCGCATTTGTTAGCAGTCGATCAAAAACACATAAGAATGAACATTTCTCAAGCTTGTTTGGATGGATTTAAGCGAAATAAAATGGATTTTAAGCGTCGTTTCATAACTGTTGATGAGACATGGATCCACCACTATACTCCAGAGACAAAAGAACAATCCAAACAATGGACTGAAGCTGGAGGAAGTGCCCCAAAGAAGGCAAAAACAATTCAATCGGCTTGTAAGGTTATGGCAAAGGTCTTTTGGGACTTCAAAGGTATTTTATTGATTGACAATCTGCAAAAGGGTAAAACAATAAATACAGAGTACTATTGCAACCTTTTGGATCAATTAAATGTACAAATTCGAGAAAAACGTCCTGGCTTACAACACAAAAAAATAATTTTTCATCAAGACAACGCACCAGCACACAAGAGTGTTTTACCAATGGCTAAAATCAACGAATTAAAGTACGAGTTGCTTGACCACCCACCTTATTCTCCTGATTTAGCTCCCAGTGACTTTTACTTGTTCCCAAATCTAAAAAAATTCCTTGCTGGCAAGCGTTTTACCTCAAATTACAGTTGTAAACCACTATTTTGAAGACCTTGAGGAAAACTATTTTAATCAAGGGATAGAATTGCTAGAAAAGCGTTGGACTAAGTGTATTGAAGTTTCAGGAGATTATATTGAAAAATAAAAATATTTTTGAAAAACTAACTATTCTCTTTCATTGATAGGCTCAGAAGTTTCCGAACCGCCCTCGTAATAATATATAATTGTTTTACAAACATCCCAGAAGGGCAAGGGAGACTCATATATACTCAATGATATGTGACCCACAGCTTATCTCCGAGTCCGAACGGCGTGTGCCAAGACACCACTTGTACAGAAGTTTTAATGGCTGATATGCTCAGAAAATGTCGCCAACACTAATGAAGAGTATTTTTACACCGTTGAAAATTTGATGTTGTCTGGCTGGGGAATTGTTTTGAAAAAAGGTGGCAAATCGACCCATGCTGCAATGTGTGTATAAAAATTGCACCATGTAATTTGCAATAATGCAAAAGCTGGGAATGGGAAAATGTGATTCTCTACACAAAACCCATTATATATTAGGCAGTAGGCCCGTTATCTAGCAGACACGTTATTGCAATTTACATCAGGGGGAAAGGTCAGTAGTTCTTTTTCCATATGTAGGCTACTTTGCCGGTATATCAGCAAAAATTTCTAAAATCGTCTTTTCCATTTCAAAAAAAACAAAAAAATTTTTGTTACTACATCTATGATTTTTGGTACATCGATTAAGAAAAAAATCGTCATTCCAAATCTGTTTTCGTTACCAACTTTGATCGTTGCGCGCAAAAGATATGACCGTTTCAGTTATGCTAATTAGAAAAAATTCTAAAAACATCGCGGCTTAATATAGTAACTGTTATATCCTATTATCGTTAACGGAATTCGCACCCTTTGCGATGATGCAAAAAAAATTCGAAAAGTTTCAATGGATTCGCGAAAAATTAAATTTGTTAAATAATTTCACGTATTTACAAACATATTTTTGAAATAATAGCCCTTATACTTAAAAAAATATATAAAAAATTATAGCAGCATCCAGACATTGTGAGGAATAAAATGAAACCTAAGTCGTGAAGTTTGATGTTGTAGTATTCATGTTATTTGCAAAAATACAAAGAAAATATGACGAAAAAATAAAAATCATGTTATTCTAATTTTATTTTTTTATGGTTTTATAGGAAAGGTTAAAGAAAAAATATTTGAGTTCTTCGTCATTTTTAGTCCAAATTCCACGCAATAATGAAAATATTCCGTTGCAACAAATTTTTCGCTTATAGTTTTCCTATTGGCGAATATTTTTAGAACATTATATTAAATCACAAGGAATTCCAATTGTGGCATAACATTAAAATAATGTTATATTGAATATTACAATATTTGAAACCCATATAAACCGCGTAATAGTGGAAATCACAACATGCGCATCCGATTTTCCAAAACAGCGAATCAATCCCTATTATTTGATATTCCATTGGCGAAATTCCATTTGGCGACCACGATGTAGCATCAGTTGCATGTTAGGGTGCTAAAAACAGTAAAATGTCCATAATTTCCACGCAGTACATTTGCATTTTATGCGCATTCGTTTTCAATGATCACCATTAAAAAATACATCATCCTATGTCATTTCAATGCGATCCATCAAGAACCGTGGATGTAACATCGCACTCAGTTTTTAGAAAAAATCTATTATATCTCCGGATTCGCGAACGTTTTTCAATATCTGTTTTAGCATATTTTAAATATGCGTTTCGCTCTATTTATCTAAATAGTAATAACACATCTAAAACCCGTCTAAATACAGATTTTCGAAATTTGAGGGGTATCATATCCGCCGATCTAGTAGATGGATTTAGACTCACAAAGGCTTGTTAGATTCAGAACGTAAAAAAACTAAATTCACGCGGGTTTCCACTGGAATCGAATGGCATTTGTAAATTTTGAATCAAAAAAACTGGTTTTTTAGAAAAATTTACGCACAAAAATTTCGACTTTAAGCTGAGATTGTTGTGAACCTTTGAAGGCTACACGCCAAAAATGCGTAATCGCGAGTACTACAATCTCATAATCAGTTTTTAAACGAGTACAGTTGCGCGTCCCGATTAGAGCAAAAATTCAAAAAACCCAATTTTTCAGTCTTCAAAATGTCAGCATCCGTTTGAGATTGATGCATTGGTTATATTGAAAAAGCATACATTAGAAACTTCATCTCTGAAGTGTATTCTTTAACTTCTTCTTTGAACATTATACTCTACATTGTATTGTAAAGCCACTAATTGAAAATTGACTTAAAAAAACTCTTCTCATTCAACGATTTTTTTCCTATTTTTTTACATTAATATGAACACAGCTTCCGCTCAAATTATAATTTTAAGAAATCCATCGGTCAATCGTGCTAAAACAGTTTATTTTACCTAAATGCGTACAAAAGTTATGGTATATTACAACAATTCGCGAGTTACAATACCCCATACCTCAGTTTCAACATAAGTAAATTTTCTACAAAAAGGCCGATATGCCCTCCAGGAAATAAAATATAGGCCAAACATGTTTTATTTATTTTTCATACAAAAGTAATGTTCCATTTCACTCGCTAAATAATATCAGGTTATCATCCAAAATTGTAGGCATCTTCTTATACCTAATCTCTTACGGCGTTCAAAATTTCGTGATTATATTGCTATAATAGCGACCTCTATCGTGTTTGTGATTACACTACAAACAAAGAACTGGGTATATTAGGCAGTAATTCTGTTATCTTTTAATGTACACCAACACAATTGACATCAATAGAAAGCACAAGCGTGCCTCTTCCAAGTATTGCTTACTTGCCCGGAATGTCACTTCCAGGAATAAAGATATAAACCTATATATTAAAAATTTTCACAATTTTCACACAAAAGTTGTGGTCCATTTAACCCTCTAAATATTATCTGATCGCCATCTCAAATTGCAAGCTTCTTCTTTGTCATATACTCTTACCTTATTTAAAATTTCGCGTTAATCGGACTATTATTGCGACCAAGAGAGCCGCTACAAAACTAGACAAATATTACGTTTTTGGTCTATTTCACCCGGTAAATATTTCACGATCATCACCAATAAAAATGAGGATATATTCTGGTCTGAACCCGACCTCCATACAAAATTTCGTGACGATCGGTCCATAATTGTTGCCTGGAATTTAATTAAAATTTATAATGGACAAACGGACGGACACACATCTCAAAATCGATTTATCTCGTCGAGATATGAAGATTGGTATACCACATTGTGGGTCTAGGACCAATATTACGCGGTGTTACATGAATTTTTACGAAAACAAACTTATAATACACTTTCCACATAGTGGTTCGGGGTATAAAAGCGAAAGAAAAGAAAAAAAGCCTCTCTAAAGTTAACAACCCCGCAAACGTTTTAAGGACCATGATCTACGAATCTACACCTTGAATGTTCGCATTCTTTATAGAGATGGTGCAGTTTATGCATTGGCAGATGTACTTGAAAATACAAGGCCGACATAAAGCATGAGATTGGCTGCGGATTTGTAGTTTGTCGCAAGTTCAAACATCTGGTCTCCAGCTTCACTCTAGTGAACGAAAGTCTTGCTACAATACGGATAAAAGCAAAATTCTTCTACATTATCTTTATCTGCACTTATGCTCCAACCCAAGACAAGGGCGAACCAACCAAAGATATATTCTACGAGCGCTTAGAAGAAACATACGACCGTTGTACTGCCCATGACATTAAAATTATTCTAGGCGATTTTAATGTCAAAATTAGAAAGAAGAATATCTTTGGCCCAACAGTCGGGAAATTCAGTCTCCACAGTAAAACATCTGACAACGGTATGGGGCTGATAGACTTTGAAGCGACAAAAAACATGGTAGTTAGCAGCACTATTTTAAGCATTTCTTGATAGATGGGAGACATTCATCGAGTGTGTTGGATGTACGTTCGTTCCGAGGAGCAAACATAGACTCGGACCACTACCTTGTACGAACAGACACAACACGAAAGTTAGACATCGGTAAGCTGCAATTACAACAGATAGCCAAAGCATATTGCACTTAACTGGCCCACTTACTTAATCAAAGCACTACTCGTCCCGATAACATATCAGCACAATGGCGAAGTATTGCCCACTCCATGCAAACAGCCACAAAATCAGTACTTTGATATTAGAAACCTCTACCAAGGAATCCATGGTATGACCAGGAGTGAAAAAAGGGGAAAATGCGGCATATTGGGCTACTCTACAATCAGTAATATCGCGTAGTGCACGAGAGAGGAATAGGGAGAAAAGGAGAGAGGAGAAACGTCTTGTCCGCAGAAAAAAGGGAGAAATGGAAAAGCGGGTGTGTGAAAAAATCGAGATACACAGAAGCCAGAATGAAGCCCGAAAATTCTACCAAAGAGCGAAGTATCAAACTGATGGCTTTGGAACAGGTACATCCTCCTATAGAGACTAGCAAGGTAATCTGGTAACTGATACAGATACTGTTGGTATCCAATAGTAGCGAAGGCGACGAAGATACCACAGATCCAATCCCAGAAGATGGTATTGAATGTATACCGCGCAGCCAAGATAAGGTAAATTCAGCAATAAACCGGCTAAATGGTAAGGCAGCAGGGGCCGATGACCTACCAGCCGAGCTGTTCAAAACCGGAGGCGACACGCCCATAAGGTGTATGAATCAGCTAGTTAGTACCATCTGGCAGGAATAACGCGTACCCTACGATTGGAACTTGAGTATCATATGTCCCGTCCACAAGAAAGGAGATATGACTGTATGCTCTAACTATAGGTGCATAAGTCTACTCCCTATTGCCTACATGATAGTATCAAGGATATTATGCGAACGACTAAAGCCTTTGGTCAATGAAATAATTGGACTATACCAATGCGGCTTTACACCTAGCAAGTCCACCATTGACCAGATATTTACCATGCGGCAAATCCTGGAGAAGAGCCAAGAGATGCAGATCGACACCTACCACCTTTTTGTCGATTATAAGGCAGCCTTCTACAGCTCCCTACGCCCAAAAGTATTCCAAGCCATGTCTGAATTTGGTATCCCTGCAAAGCTCATTCGCCTTTGTAAGATGACTTTAACTGATACTAGGTCCTCAATTAAAATAGGAAAGCACCTCCCTGAACAATTCAGTACCAAAAGAGGTTTCAGATAAGGACCGGTTCACCATCCTGCTGGAAAAGGTTATACGAGATGCAAATGCCAAAAGAAATGCCACAATCTACAGCAACAGTCACATGTTACTTGCTTATGCTGATGACATTGACATCATGGACGATCAGTAAAGGAAGCAACTGATGCCTTTAAGAAGGGCGCGCGACATACCCTTGTTAAAATAATGGGCTAGTAGGGGATTTTTGGGTGCCATCGTGGTGCAATGGTATGCACGCCCGCCTTGCACGAAGAAGGTCGGTGGTTCGATTGCCCGGCCAGGCAACATCAAACATTTTTCAACGGTGGCAAAATACCCCTCAGTAATATTGGCGACATTTCCTGAGTATTTGAGCCTTGAAAAACTTCTCCACAAGTGGTGTCTTAGGACACGCCGATCGGACTCGGCGATAAACAGTAGGTCCCTTATCATTGAGCTAAATACGAATCGCGGTGCACTCATTGATATGAGAGAAGTCTCCCTTGTCCCGTATGGGATGTTGTGGAACAATGCAATGCAGGGGATTTTGTAATGAGTATTTTTGCTGGGTTGTCATTAAGAAATTAACATTTTAAGATTACATATCTTATGTATCTTATGAAAATATGCCTCAGATATCCACAAGTATGGCTATCATAGAACTTAAGTAAATCAGTATTACTATTCAGTTATTTACTTTAAATATTACATTAAATAAATTCACTGTATTTTGGGCAACATTACACATCGTTAGCCACATGCCATTAAATCGCTTTTACATAATTTTCCAACAAAAAAACACACACACATTCAATACTACAACTACTGCTTATTAAAAATTTAACTGTAACAACATTTGATTCGTGAACTTTGTTTTCGGGGTTTTGACAGTTAGTTAGAAATTTTGTTACTATGTTGTCTTTTACATTTTTCATTGAAACTGTCATGCTGAACATGGCGGAGGCAGCAGCAGTTTGTAAACGACAACAAAAACAACAAATCTAATTCACCCTTAAAATGTTCATCTAATTCATCGTAACCCAACCGTAAGGCACCAAGCGCGAACCGTGAATGAAACCAGGCAAGAACAACGACAACAAACAAGAAACTAAATCTAAAATTACACATGAACAGCATCAGACACTGTAAAATTACAACAGCAGCTCATTAAATTCGCATAAATTTCGAGAAGTTTTCATTTGCAAAACTCAGCACAAATGAATTTACATCAAGCTCTCTGGCCGTTGGTTCGGTTGCAGCAGGCATTCAGTGTAACTTTTTAGTGCTAGAAATCAAAATGACCGCACACAAACTCACACATTCTAGCTGGGGAAAACCCCCAAACCAGCTTATCTCATTAAAAAGTTATTTGCCGCACTTTACACACATAGAAAAAATCGCAAAAAAGAAGAAGAAGAAGTGAAATCATAGAATATGCATGACACTAGGGATGTGCTAACGCATTTTGGTTTCCAAGTAATGTTGCCAAATGGTGATGTCCATGTTTCTTGGCGTGTGAAAAGCGTCAGCAAGGGCTGGGTTTTACATCTGTTCCAGCTATCAGCTAGGAAATTTTTGTAAGAACATTTTTCAATTTGTATTAATATTTCTTAAATGTCTAATAGACCAGTATCATGATTCTTTGTAATAATATTTTAAAGGATTTTTAGTTATTTTAAAGAATTATTTCTTGAAGTACTAGTATCCCGCTAATCGCCGATTATTATGGAATAATTTCAAGACGAATATATTAAGTATTTTCCGTTTGTTACGCATTGAAATAATCATTTGCGACACTATAAAATATATAACATCTGCATCGTCGAAAAAGTTCGTAAGACCCTTTTCATAAATTTGTCAGGAGGAAAAAACATTTCAGCGCTTTCTGTATTAAAGATTTCTTTATGATGGTGAGACACATTCCATCGCATTTGGGAGATAATTGGATGTCTTTGGACTTACGACCATTTTCTTGTACAGTTTTGTATTTTTGCGGGGACTTACGACCATTCCCTACAATTTACGGATTTTTTTTTTTAAATAAAATAGTTATATCAATTGAATTTTAATCGAGCTAACAAGACCTAAGGAGTTTTGTATTGAAAAAGTTCAATACAAAACTCCTTAGGTCATGTTAGCTCGATTAAAATTCAATTAATTAAAAACTTTCATAAATAATGACCCTCGTCCTAATAAGACAACAATAAATAAAATATTTATACTTTACACAACAATGTGTATTATAAGTTAGTTTTAATTTTACATGTTACCGATAGCTTTTATTGCTAGTGCTTTTTGTAATTTTTCTTTATTATAATTTATAATTATAATAAATATATTCAAATAAATAAATAAGTTTGTTTTGTCCAATATTCGCGTAATTCTCCTTGCCATTTTTTCATATGTACATATATTGACAAGATAAAGCGATCTAACTATGTGTGTCCGTCCGTCCATTAACAATTATAATAAACTTCCAGGACCGATCGTTACGTAATTTTGTGGAGACGTGGGGTTCCGACCAGAAGTGACCCCAATAGATGTCGTAAGGTGCGAAATGGACCAAACCCAAAATTTTTACCCGATTTTGTAACTGTCCTGTATATCGCAATAATATTCCGATCGGCGCAAAATTTTAAGAATGATTTCAGTTTAAGACAAAGAAGCTTGGAATTTAACATGGTGATCAGATAACAATTAGCGGGTTTAATGGGCCACAACTTTTGGGTGAAATTCGGTAATTATACCCTACACCACAATGTGGAAAGGGTATTATAAGTTTGTTTTGGTAAAAATTCATGTAACACCGCGAAATATTCGTCGGAGACCCCCAATGTGGTATACCAATCTTCATATCTCGACGAGATAAAGCGATTTTGAGATGTGTGTCCGTCCGTCCGTCTGTCCATTATAAATTGTAAAACACGCTCCAGGCCCCGATTATGGACTGATCGACACGAAATTTTGTATGGAGGTTGGGTTCAGGCCAGAATAGATCCCTATTCTTATTGGTGATGATCGAGAAATATTTAGCGGGTGAAGTGGACCAAAAACATAATATTTATTCAATTTTCTAGCGGCTCAGTAGGTTGCAATTATAGTCCGATCAACGCGAAAATTTTATATAAGGTAAGAGTATATGACAGAGAAGAAGCTTACAATTTGAGTTGGCGATCAGGTAATATTTAGAGGTTAAATGGACCAGAACTTTTGTGTGAAAATTCTGAAAATTTTTAATATACAACTTATATCTTTATTCCTGGAAGATACATTCCGGACAAATAAGCTACCCTTGGAAATGGAACGTTTGACCTTTCAATTGATGCCAGTTGTGTTGGTGTGCATGATCAGATAACAGAGTTACATCCAAATATTTTCAGTTATTCGTATATAGTGTAATCACAAACTCGTTAGAGGTCGCAATTTTACCCCAATAGTCACAAAATTTTTCACCGGGTAAGAGTTTAGGTCAAAGAAGATGCCTACAATTTTGAATGATAATCTGATATTATTTAGCGGTTGAAATGGACCATTACTTTTGTATGAAAAATATACAAATTTTATTTTTGGTCGATATTTTAATTCTTTGAGGACATATATCGGCAAAGTAGCCTACATATAAAACAAGTGAGCCAAGGCTATAGTCGGGTCGGGGCCGACTATGTGATACCCTACACCACTACCCCTTTCATAAGCTTTTGACTAATAAAGTTCAAAATATTAAAATTGGGATAGCTTCGAGCCTTTGCTCTGAATGTCTTCATTAACACAGGTCAATTTTTTTAACGCATTTAAGTGCATCGACAGTACAGCCCAAATAAAAAATGGAAAAGTGGGATGTATGCCAAACATCAAAAATCAAAAGGTTTTTTCCTCTATGGGACCCCCAATAACACCCAAAATTTCGTGACGATGCAATTAAAATTGCGACCTGTAGCGTGATTTCCAAAAAAGTTGAAAAATGGGATGTATTACCGACTATTGCGATATCTCCGTTATTTGGATACCCATGCCAGCCTGCTTTACATCTTTGTAATGATGGGATTTTTTACTTTCATAGTCAGACTTTGTTTTGGAAGATCCCCAACCGAAGCTGTGATATTCGTCATTATTATTAAAATCGCAAAAATAAAAAGTTGGGTTCTATTAGCGGCTATTGCGATATATTCGTTGTTTGATCACCTACGAGAACCTACTTTACATCATTAGAAAGGCGATATTTTCTACTTTCATGGCCATGTTCTGCTTTTGGTATACCCCATACTGAAGCTGAGATATTCACTTAGGAAAAAACGTTGTCTTTTTCTCCAAGTAAGTTTTTGCCCATTACGACCCCTAAATATTATCCGACCATCACCAAAATCAATAGGCTTCTTCATCTGTGTGACCCCCATTAACCCTCAAAATTTCGTGACGATCCGATCAAAATTGCTACCTGTAGCGTGATTTCCAAAAAAGTGGAAAAATGGGATGTATTACCGACTATTGCGAAATCTCCGTTATTTGGCCACCTACGCCGACCTAGTTTACATCATTGTAAAGATGAGATCTTCTACTTTCATAGCCAGGCTTTGCTTTTGGAAAGTCCCCAACCAAAGCTGTGATAATCGTCATTATAATTAAAATCGCAAAAATGAAAATTTGGGTTTTATTTGCGACTATTGTGATATCTTCGTTGTTTGATCACGTACGAGAACCTACTTTACATCATTAGAAAGGTGATATTTTCTACTTTTATTGTCAGGTTTTGCTTTTGGTATACCCCGTATAGAAGCTGAGATAATCGCTTTGGAAAAAACGTTGTCTTTTTATCCACATAAGTTTTTTGCCCATTCCGACCCCTAAATATTATCCGACCATCACCAGAATCAATAGGCTTCTTCCCCTCCGGGACCCCCATCAACATCCAAAATTTCGTGACGATCCGATCAAAATTGCGACCTGTAGCGTGATTACAAGGTTTAGATGGACAGACGGACAGACGGACAGACGGACGGACGGACGGACTGACGGACGGACACACATAGCCAGATCGACTCAGCTCGTCGAGACATTCATTTTGGTATATATAAGTATGGGTCTACGACCATTATTTCGATGCGTTACAAACTTTTTGGCCAAAACCAACTTATAATACCCTCCCCACATAGTGGTGTAGGGTATAAAAAACGACTGACCTTTCCCCTGATGCAATTTGCAATAAAGTGTTTGCTAGATAACGGTCCTACTGCTTAATATATAATGGATTCTGTGTAGAGAGTCACACTTTCCTCTCATGCTATAAATTGTCTTTATCATTCCCAGTATTTACATCATTGGATTTTTATACCCTACACCGCAATGTGGAAATTTGGAATTTCACAGTTCACAATTTTTTATACCATACATCACTATGTGTAAAGGGTATTATAAGTTTGTTTTGGTAAAAATTCATGTAACACCGCGAAATATTCGTCGGTATACCAAAATTCATATCTCGACGAGACAAAGCGATTTTGAGATGTGTGTCCGTCCGTCCTTCCGTCTGTCCATTATAAATTATAATCAAACTCCAGGCCGCAATTATGGACCGATCGTCACGAAATTTTGCATGGAGGTCGGGTTCAGACCAGAATAGAGATCTATTGTTATTGGTGATGATGAAATATTTAGCGAGTGAAATAGACCAAATACATAGTTTTTATCCGATTTTGTAGCTGCTCTGTAGGTCGCACAAATGGTCAGATTGCCTCGAAATTGTAACTAAGGTAAGAGTATATGACAGAGAAGAAGCTTGCAATTTGAGATAGTGATTACATAATATTTAGCGGGTTAAATGGACCACAACTTTTGTGTGAAATTGTGAAAAAATTTTAATATACATAATATACAGTATTCCTGGAAGATACACTCCGCCCACGTAAATAAAATTAGGAAGGCCATTTCTTGACCTTACCATTGATGCCAATTATTTTGATTTACGTACTCAGATAACAGAGTTACAGCTTAATATATCCAGTTATTTGTTTGTAGTGTAATCAGAAGCACGCTAGAGGTCGCAGTTATAGATCAATAGTCACGAGATTTTGCACGATGTAAGAGTTTAGGTCGAAGAACATACCTAAAATTTTGGATTATGATCTCATATTATCTCATATTATCTTTTGCATGAAAAATATAAAAAATTAAAATTTGGTCCATACTTTAATTCCAAGTACCGGCAAAGTAGCATACATATGGAAAATTAACTACTGACCTTTCCCCTGATACAAATTGGAATAATGTGTATCCTGGGTAACTAACGGGCCTAATATATAATAGGTTTTGTGTAGAATACAACATTTTCTTCCCATGCTACAATTTGTCTCTACCATGATAGATAAATTCCCAGCATTATTGCAAATTACGTGGAAACCTAGCCATAAATTTGTTTGCATGCAAATTGTTTGAATTTCTACTCATTATTAGTTGTTTTTTACCGGTTAAACTATATTTTTGATATCACAATATATATCCACAATGAACTATTTTCGAAATACACAAAATCGCGTGCATTTCCAAACGATATGTATGGTGCAAGTGCACTTTTTTTGGACGATAGATCTTCAATAAACTCACAATGTTCCCTTTGAAAATTTGTATATAGCATTTACGTTTGTTCAATAAAATTGGAGCAATGTCCGTCTGTCGAGCAATGTCCGTCTGAGTATATTTGCAGCGGCTTATATATTTATTTATAGTAGGTGTATTCCAAAAAGGAACCTGATATTCAAAGAAAATTTATAGATGTATCAGAAGAGGCTACCAATATCAATTTTCCAATTTTGGAACTTTTATTAGAAATGTATAATGATATACATAATTGTTCCACAAACATCGTCTGTTCGATTCCTCGGCGAGGTAACATCAAACTTTCAACGGTGGCAAAATACACCTCAGTAATGTTGACGACATGTTCTGAGTATTTCAGCCATATAAAACTTCTCTAAAAGAGGTGTCTTAGGACACGTCCTTCGGACTCGGCGATAAACTGTAGGTCCCAAGCTTAATGTGATAAGGTGCCAGAATCCAAAAAAAGTATTTCTTACAATAAGTTTATTTGTTCCATAAAGGAATTTTGATTTGCTGAAAGCTAATTCCCTTTGGATCTCCTAATATTTTGAATAAATTTAGTTTAACTTTTAAAATGGCCCATGTCGGTCCTCTTCTTCCCCTATGCTCAAAATTTGTGTCTAAGTGCGGTTTAGGGTCTGTTCGAAGATCTTTGGAAATGTATACCGATGCTGTTCGTTGTGGTCCTGTTTAAAGCGATATTATATTTCCGTGAACAAGTCCATTGCTATGTTTACATTATATCAAATGAAATCTCATCTGAAATCCATTGGATTTCATTTGACGTTTATCCTATGGATTTGACAGTTGAAATCGATTGGATTTCGTAAATGTAAACCAAGCACATGCTTCCTGGCATAATGGTCCAAAAGTTATATGATGACGCACTGAAATGACTAGTGGGCGCGATATCTATCGAATAGATATAACTCCCAAAATAAAATCCACTACCATAATGGACAAAGCCGGTCCATTCTTTAAGTACCTCCTCCGCAACACTTTTGAACTTTAATCCTAATCCAGATTTTTGTCGGCAAGTTCATTCTGGTTCCTGTACATCTGGATTTGTTCACACTCCCGCTTTTCCATCTCTCTCTTTTTCCTGCGGAAAAGACGTTTCTCCTCTCTGCTTTTCTCCCGATATCTCTCGTGCGCTACGCGTTGCTACAGATTGTAAGTTAGCCCTATATGCCGCATTTTTCTCTTCGGTAGCAGCACAACACTCCTGATCATACCATGGATTCCTTCGTGGAGGTTTCTGGTATTCAAGTATGGATTTTGCGGCTGTTTGCAGGGAGTGGGCAATACTTTGCCATTGCGTTGATATGTTATCGGGATGAGGAGTGCTATGATTAAGCAATTGGGCTAGTTGACTGGAATATGCTGTGGCTATCTGTTGTGATTGCAGCTTACCGCTGTCTAACTTTCGTGTTGTGTCTGTTCGTACTTTGTTTGCTACGTTTAAGTGGGTGCGTACCTTTGCTGCGACAAGGTAGTTGCCCGAGCCTATGTTTGCTCCTCGGAACGGGCGCACATCCATCACGCTCGATGAATGTCTTCCATCTATCACATCGTGATCAATTTGATTTCTTGTTTTCTGATCTGGAGACAGCCAGGTGCCCTTATGGATGTCGAGATGTTGTTTTTTGCCGCTGCGAAGTCTATCAGCCTTATACCATTGTCAGATGTTTCACTGTGGAGACTGAACTTTCCGACTGTTGGGCCAAAGATATTTTCCTTTCCAATTTTGGCATTAAAATCGCCTAGAATAATTTTAATTTCATGGGCAGGACAACGGTCATATGTTTCTTCTAAGCGCTCATAAAATATATCTTTGTTCAGTTCGTCCTTGTCTTCAGTCCGAGCATGAGCGCAAATAAAGCTGATGTTGAAGAATTTTACTTTTATTCGAATTGTAGCAAGTCTTTTATTCACTGGTATGAAGCTGGAGATCAGGTGTTTTATCCGCAACCAAAATCATGCTTTATGTCATGGCAGCTATAATACAGTGCGTCACCTTTAGGTGTTGTTGTGACGCCTTTCCCATTCCATCGTATTTCCTGTATGGCAGTAATGTCGGCCTTGTACTTTTCCAGTACATCTGTCAATGCGTAGACTGGACCTCCTCTATAAAGAGTGCGAACATTTCAGGTGCAGATTCGCAGATCATGATCCTTGAAACGTTTGCGGTGTTCGTCAACTTTAGAAGGATTTGTTTTTCTTTTTTTTTAGTTTTTTTCATAGTAGGCTGCTTTTTTCTAGGGGAGGGTTACTAACCCGGCGCCCACACCCAAGTTTTTAACGTTCTTATGGGTAAACGCGCGGCACATTTTAGCTCACTACCTTTAACGGGTGTTAAGGGCAGCTATTTCAGGTGATACCACGGGGAGGTCAGTGTCCACTTGAGATGAAAAAGGGACCAAAATAAATCCTGGACTTTGCCATGTTAAAGCCGGCCAAAACCGTTCCTTGGTATCTTTCATCCACTACGTCATCGGAAGTTCGTTATAGAGAGGTTAAAATAGGTGAAAATGGGCTGAAAAAAGCTGTTTTTTTCATTTTTTCGTTATAGAGAAAAATTCCTTATAGGGAAGTTCGTTATAGAGAAGTAACCCACAAGACGTAACCCACAAATCCAAAACTTTACAGGAGAAGCAAAAACCTTATAAAATGAAAACCTGTTTTATAGAATATCAATCTTATAAGGGCGAATATTTGGAGTATTATCAGTCCTGTAGGAATGGGAATATGTAGTGAAACCAAACCGCTGAAGCGCTTGATTTTGGGATCCTCCATTACCACAAAATCTGCAATGTTGTCCCATTTTCCGAAATGCCATTTCCTGAATAGGATCGTTATTTTTGAACGTAGAAGCTTGACATTTTGCCAGAGCATGTATTTCAGCTTTATGTATCGGATTCCATCAAAAACTAATTTCGATTTTCATGTGGGTTACGTGTTCGGCCATTTATGGTAACGATATATAAATTTTGTATTTTTTATAACAAAATGCTAGAAATGTACACACTACGCAACTACTTCTATAATGTTCACGACTCTGCATGGACTGAAAAAAACTATGCAATCACTACTTTACATGGAACCACTTAAAACTAATTTTGCTAGGTATGTTTGAGAAAGGTTTCAGTAAAACATTCTAATAAAAACGGCTACAGTGGCAACATTGTAATTGACTTTTAGCCAACGCTAAAAGTAAATAAAATTCAGTGACAACAAAAATGTGCATAAGTGTGTATGTGTGTAAATGAATGCAGTTTTGCCAAAATGAATGAAGACTAAACTAAACAAGGATTTGCTATGGCAATACTTAAACTTTTGTCAAAATACACACACATATATATATAGATGCAAAATATGATCCACACGCACACTCGCACTATTACGTAGAAGTGCAAATGTAACTTGATTTGGTTCATTAAATTTTACATTCAACTAAACTGGTTAAGTGCTAACAGCAAATGACAAATACCAGACTTTAATACTTTATCATTGTTTCTCTTCCTCTTTCAAAGCAGACAATAACTATAACCACAAACATTGTCCTGTTCATCATTATTAGTAATATTTGAGGATTTTTATAACAAGATTTTGAAAAATATTTTCACATCATTTAAACATCATCACTTTAATGATTTGTATTGACTTACTAACGAAGCAACTAAAAAAACAGAACACAAATACACACACACATCCATTAAAATGTCCTTTGGCTATAAAAGTGGTGGATAATTGACATGGTAATGGTGAATATTCCGGAAATACATCACCAGCAACGCCAACATCATCGGCATCATCATTACAATCACCACCATTTTCTATCACTACAACTTCAAATCAGTTTTCGTTTACAGCCAAAAGTCCATGAAGATAAAAAAAAAACAGGACACAAACTAAAGCCAAAATGAACAACTTTTCAGTTTGTCTTACCACCAAAACGACAAGAATGTATTTCCGTTTTTTCTGCTTTTAAAAGTATCCGGTTTATGTTTCCAAGAAATCTGCAACTCATTCCCCGGCCCTCCGCAGACTTTGTCTTCTCATAGCAATTTCATTTATGGGGCATTTATTCGCTTCGTCATTAAACCGACAACATCTCATAGAACATTTTTGACGAAATATGTGTATAACAACGATATCATTGCCTTTGGACTGAACTAGAAAACCAGTCTGAGAACAAAGTCTTGGAAGCCCAGGCAAAATACACAATGACAAACACTTCAAATCCACAACAATACCGCACTACATTTTGAAACTTTCTTCTGTTGGATATTTTTTTTTTTTTTTTTTGAAGTTGCTCTTAGTGTCTTTTGGCTTTTGGTCTAAAGCTAAGACAATAACAGCAATTTGCCTTAAGCAAGTAATGACAGTGTAAGTCTCATCGGTTTTGGGCCATGTTAACTTGATAAATTGGTAGTAACAGAGATTGTGTCTGAACTATTTAAGACATGAGAATAGAAACCAAAGTTATGGTTGACTAGAATGAAGCCTTTTTTTCTAGAATGAAGCCTTTACAATAAGGATAACCTAGATCCTTGAAAATAGAACAAATCGAATATTTCGGTTCATGTGGAACAAAAAATGAGACTAACTTGGAATTGAAATTGTGGTCAAATGCTGCTACCATTTTCTTAAGAATATTTCTTAGGACCAGCTCAATCTTTTGTTGTTGGAACCGTTGAGTTTAAATTGAAAAAACTTTACAATCTTTTAAAAAATCTACGACTGTGTGTGTGTCAATTTATTTCGATATATTAGGGATGGAGTGTGAAGTTTGAGGAATTCAGACACTTTTATGGGATTACCCCATAAATCGATGGATCGTGAGTTGCAACAAAATAAATGCAATGCCTTGTAAGGAATTTGCCGGTTTCCATGATATGTGCTCTCAATGTGAAGAATTCTTACCGAATGGTGAGGTTTAAGAAGATTGTTCTTGTCGATCGGCAATTACGTGTGTATAATAGGGTTATGCCTTTTTGACATATTTTTCAAAAATGATTTCCTGTAGTGAGAATGAATGAAATTATGCCTATAAATGCCTAAAATAACATTAATTCCATTTCAAGGTGCGCCTTAACTAAATTTAAATGAAAGGTGCTTACACCTGTGAAGTTTTTGCGGTTTCTGAAACTACAATGTTCATAGATGAGAAAAAGCAAAAAAAAAAAAAACAATAAAATCGACGGAGGGATATTCAAATAAATCGCGGTCAAAGCTAACATTTTTAAGGGCTTTTTTAGGGTTTCACGATTTTCCTTGGAAACCGCAAGCCCTATCAAAATGAGATTAAAGCAAATTTTGTAGCAGTGAAAATTCTCTACAAGATTGACCTCAATGGTATTCTCGTAGGTTTTACCATTTTTGAAATATAGAAGTTCAATTTGGTACAATCAATGTCATGCAGGGTGCACCTTAACTAACTTTGAATGAAAGCCGCTTACACCTGGGAAGTTTTCGCAGATTCTGAAACAGCAATGTTCACAGATGAAAAAAAATCCAAAAACAAGAAAAAATCTCTGAAGGGATTTTTAAAAAAAAATCGCGGTCAAAGTTCACATTTTTAGGTTTATTTTAGATTTTCGTGATTTTCTTTGAAATCGCAAGTTCTAGTGGAATGAAGCTAAAGAAAATGTTGTAGCTGTGAAAATTCTCTAGAGGATTGACCTTAATGATTTGATCCTAGGTTTTACCATTTTTGAGATATAGAAGTTAAGGTAACATTTGTAGGTTTTATTATTAGGTTTTCGCGATTTTGCTTAAAAACGGCAAGACTTGTCGAAATGACACTGGAGAATATCTATAGCTGTGAAAATTTTCAACAAGATTGCCTTTTGAAACTTTTTCTTAGGTTGTACCATTTTCGAGATATATAAGTTTAAGTTGGGAAATTACAGTCATGACATGGTAGAACAATAACAGGTAACATCAATACACAGCTGACTGAACTGGTTTGTTAACAACTTTTGACAACAAACATAATAGATTTTACATTACTGTGATTTGAGTTTCTTTGTATTTTAAATCACAATAATGTTTTTGACAACAAACAAACTAATCAGGTGGGCTTATTGTCAAATTCCATACGACATTTTATATATTAATGGCCTGTTTAACTAAGACGATTCGAATACGAATTCGTTCGAACTACTACCAAACTTCTGGTATTTTTGAAAAATATTTGAATTGTTTTATTTTTAATCAAACAAAAATTTCCTACAACATGAGTTTGGTAGTACAACAGGCCATTATTTATATTTCGATGTACATTAGGGATGTATATTTTTGAGGAAAAAATATATCATTCCGAAAAAACTCTTTCCCAGAAAGACTTCTTTATATCAATGATATGTGACCTCCTCCAGGTCCGAACGACGCACGGTGGTCGAAAGCACTGATCTACCGGCGCGAAATTCATAACTTGCAAACGAATTGAGATACATCACTGAAATTTCGCAAAAACTCAGCTTGTAATAATGGGCCAAATATGAACAATATCGGCTAATGTTTTGGTATAGCCCCCATGTAACCGCACCTCCCAATTTAAGGTATTTTGAATATCATGACCACATTTTTAAACCAACATGCCTGTAATTTTGCATTCCGTGTTCTCACTGCGTATAAAATCTTCTTACAAAATATTTTCAATACGGATTTATGTTTCGATGTAGCCACTTTTATGGTACCCCCGATTCGTTGAATTTTTACTTTTTATCCCATATTTAATAACATATTTAGCTATAATATGGTATTATAGTGTCTCCGGGGGTAGAACTCCTCCTTGCAATCATTTCTCAAGATAGGTCCATATTTTGATTTAGCTCCCATGCAAATGCACAGCTAAATTTTTATGAATTTCATGCAAAATCCCTTATTTTAAAAGTGCAGTCATCAAAAGATTTGCAGATATTTGCAGCCCTAATATGGTTATTCCGTATCCAGAAAGTCCAATTTCATACCCCAAAAAATAATCGAACCTAAGTTAGACCAAGCTTACAAGATGCACTCTATAGAACAAGCGCGAACAACCCATAAGAACACTAAAAAATTTATTTTTTTGAAAATTTATTGCTATACAACTAAGTACCTCCAGACTCCAAACTAATTTTTATAATTTAAATCACACCCTCTGCTATTAATTAAAAATATATCTTGTCCATTTTCATTACGAATTTATTTAACATTTAAACAAATATGAAGTTAATTTTTTGCAACATTTTTTTTATAATCTGATGCAACAAAAACTCTTGTATTTTATAGTGAATAACTGAGTGAATATTTACAACAACAAAAATGAAAAAAACAAAATCTTTGTCTGCAAAGTGTCTGTAATCGATACAATGGAAAATATTTCGCAATTTTATAGTTCGATTTTTTGACTTTCGCGCCGCTAGATCAGTGGTTTCGACCAGTGTGCGACGTGCCGCACACTAAAACACCGCTTATACAATATTTGTTAATATGTGTAGTATTTTGTTAAACTTGAAAAGAATAAATCCCTAATAAACGTGTGCTATTTTGATTTCAAAAACAAAAGATTGAACCAGCTTCTCCTTTTTCAATGAATTTCCAACGAACCCAAACATTTTTGCAAGAATTCTACTTTCTGCGAGAAATTTTGCATTTAGGGAATGATGTGGAAACATCCAAATTGAAAATGTAACGAATTTTCATTCATGTTTTCCTAAATATTCAATTAAATGTGAAAAATTATTAGTTTTTTAAATTCAAATAATTTATAGACATTTTCTTATTTTGTTTACATATACTTTTGACACTAGCGTTACAAACAAAAACAAATTTCTATGCTGTTGTTGTTGAGTTTTATTTGTTGTAGTATTTACTTTACCTTATATATACTTTTTGAGTCAGGATTTTGCATTGTTTATAAGGGCATTGTTTTATAAGGAGGCACTGTCCCAATTTGAACTTCTATATCTCGAAAATGGTAATACCTACGAAAACATCATAAAAGACAATCTTGTAGAGAATTTTCACTGATACAAAATTGTTTGTAATCCTATTTCGATAGGGCTAGCGGTTTCCAAGCAAAATCCTGAAAACATAAAAAAGCCTTAAAAATGTGAACTTTGACCGCGATTTGAAAATACCTCCGGTGATTTTTATACCCTCCACCATAGGATGGGGGTTTATTAAGTTTGTCATTCCGTTTGGAATTACTCGAAATAATCATTGTAGACCCCACAAACTATATATATATTCTTGATCAGCGTGCAATTCTACATCGATATAGCCATGTCCGTCCGTCTGTGGAAATCACTCTAGCTTCCGAACGGATTGATGTAGGTGGATGAAATTTTGGGAAAATCTATTATATGTACGTAGGACGTTTGGTATTGAAAGCGGGCTATGTAGAACCACGCTTTCGTATAGACTCCATACAAAATGACGCGTCAAGCGTCGTCATTTTAAGGAATTTTTAAGATATTTGTCCCATTTTACCACCGAATTGGTTGTAATTCGGTATTTTGTGTTGGTTTATATAGGTCCACGTTTTGGTATAGCCCCCATATAACGCCCCATATAAAGTACGCGTCATTTTAATATATTTTGAATGTATTAGTCCCATTTGACAAAAGAATCGGTTGTAACTTTGTATTTTGTGTTTGCAGAGGCCAAAAAACATTTCTACTATAAAATGTTTATATAGGTCCACGTTTTGATATAGCCCCCATAGGACGATATCTCCCGATTTTCGGTATTTTGAAGGTTTTGGCCTCATTATCACACCTAGATGGCTGAAATTTTGGTATTTAGTCTTCGTTGTGGGTGTAAAACATTCCACCAGATATTTGTAGATATAGGTCCACGCCATCATATAGCCCCCATAGAACGGTACCTTCCGATTTTCGGTATTTTGAAGGTTGTGACCACATTAATCCACCGATATGGCTAAAATTTGTGGTGGAGGGTATAAAAAGTTCGGCCCGACCGAACTTAACGCTTTTCCTACTTGTTTTGTTATACCCTCCACCATATGGAGGGTATAATTAAATTTGTCATTCCGTGTGTAACACATCGAAATATTCTTCGGAGACCCTATAAAGTATATATATTATTGATCAGCATAACATTCTATGTCGTTTTAAGCATGTCCTTCTGTTCGTCCGTCCGTCTGTCTGTCTGTTGAAATCAAGATACAGCTCGCAATGGAGAGTCAATATTTGGTACAGAAGTTTATATTACTTGCAGGATGGATTGTATTGAAAATGGGATATATCGGTCCACGTTTTGATATAGCCCCCATAGAACGATACCTCTCGATTTTCGGTATTTTTAAGGTTTTAGGTTCATTATCCTACCAAAGAGGCTGAAATATAGTATTTATTTATCGTTGGGTGTATAAAACTTTCCACCTGAAATTCGGTATTTTGGAGGTTTTAGCTTCATTATCCCACCGAAATGGCTGAAATTTGGTATTTAGCTATCGTTGGGTGTATAGAACTTTCCACCTGAAATTTGTTGGTATAGGTTCACGCCTTCATACAGCCTCCATAGAACGGTACCTCCCGATATTCGGTATTTTGAAGTTTTTAACTTCTGTATCCCACCAAAATGGTTGAAATTTGTTATTTAGCTATCGCTGGGTGTATAGAACTTTCCACCTGAAATTTGTTAGTATAGGTTCACGCCTTCATATAGCCCCCATAAAAAGGTACCTCCCGATATTCGGTATTTTGGAGGTTTTAGCTTTTGTATCCCACCAAAATGGTTGAAATTTGGTAATTCGTCTTCGTTAAGGATATAAAAAATCGTTCCACCTAAAATTTGTTGGTATAGGTTCACGCCTTCATATAGCCCCCATAAAACGTTACCTCCCGATATTCGGTATTTGGAAGGTTTTAGCTTTATTATCCCACCAAAATGGTTGAAATTTTGCAATTAGTCTTCGTTGAGGTTGAAGGTTTTAGCTTCTGTATCCCACCAAAATGCTTAAAATTTGGTAATTCGTCTTCGTTAAGGATATAAAAAATCATTCCACCTGAAATTTGTTGGTAGAAGTCCACGTGTTCATATAGCCCCCATACAACGGTACTTCCACATTTTTCGGTTTCCAAGCAAAATCGTGAAAACCTAATAAACCCTTAAAAATGTCGACTTGAATCGCGATTTTTTTTGTTTTTGATTTTTCTCATTTATTAAAATTGCAGTTTCAGGATCCGTAAAAACATCCCAGGTGTAAGCACCTTCCATTTAAAGTTGCTTCAAGAGCACCGTGTCGGTTGAGTAAATAATTGGAAAGCTAGATTAAAAAAATACAATATTCCGATATTCAATATGGGCAAGAATGGTAGCAACTAAAGAGGAGTGATAATTTATAGGGCAACTGTTTAGAGGACAACTTAAGTAAGTAAAATACAGTACAGTACAGTACCCCTCCCAATATCCATTGATTTTACGCTGCTGCTATTTAATTCACAGCCGACCAGTATATTAAGTGTGATTTCCAGCTAGACTCGTATGGTTTCTCACACGGACGGCCTTTTACTAGTCTACTACTTACAATTTTTCATTAGTGTATGGTATTTACTCATTGCCATTTCATTGCCACAGTTTTGTGAACATCCATAAATAAAATTGATCATATTTTACAGGTCGTTTAATATGTTAAGATTTACTACTTGTTTTAAGTCCTCTTTTCTGAATTGTTGTTCATTTTAAACATCCTCTTACATTTGTGTCTAACGACGAGATGAAAGAAGTATCTACATACAAATATTTGTAATACGATGACTTTTTTTTGAATAATTGTTTAACATTGAGTATTACAAAATAAGTTATAGTTATATAAAATAGTTTTTGCAAAATATTCATAGAATATTCATAGAATATTATTATGACATAATCTGATTAAAATAATTACAGGTAAGAACACCATCTGTGTTCTGACAAGCATAATATCTCTGTTTCAGAAATATTTTATCGATTTCTCAAAATACTTTTGTTTATTATATACAATTGCAACGAACAAAGAAACAAATAGATTTGTTTCTTTTGACACAAACATTCGAAATGCCACAATTTAAGTCCTCTTCAGTATCCTGAACAAGTGAGTGAGTACACATGCTGTGCATTCAATTTCAATAAAAATAGATTTTTTCCTGTCTTTGTCTTTGTGCAATTTAATTATTTCAAACTCAAAGAAGTCTATTGCAATTTTTTGTTATATGTATCGTACAAATGAGTTTATGATTTATTTTGCCATCTAAAGGACAAGTTATTATATTGTAATCTCTTTCAGACACAGAAAATATTAATACCCATTGAGCATAAGCAATTTCAGGATATCAGTTTTTTTCATCCTGTGTCCCTATTTCCTGCAATCCTTTGGTCATGGACGTTCTAACGCATATTTCATAGAGAGTATGATTTTGGAAATGTACACAAACACATTGCTTGGGTGGTAGAATATAGTCTGTAATTTCATGTGACCATGTTAACAAACGTATGTATGGATGTGCAATATATATTTTAAGCATACGAATAAAATATAAAATATGATAAAGTCCAGATGAAATAGAGAAAGAGAGGAAAAAATCCATCCTAGGAAATAGAATACAAATTCAAAACATTTGTTGAAAGTAAAAAAAATGTCACACAGCCAAATGTTAGCTACAGAAACACACACATACGTAAATGTTTGTCATGGTTGTACATTTCCAGGCCAACAATCCAGATCCTCTGCCTCGCAAAAAAAGGCCGTAAGTCAACTTTTTGTGAAAACTGCGTTTTTGTGACAGAATGAAACTACAAGTGAAAACACGTCGTATGCGACAAAGAAGGTGGTATTATGTCGCGTTTTTATATGTTTTACGCTTGTTGGAGAATGTCGCAAGTCTCCCAAATGTAGAAATATAAGTACGAAAAGGTCTTAAGTGAACAGAAAAATTTATATTTGGAAATAATACAACAGCTAATGTAGTTCGGATATAATGTTATACGTCATCCGTGGTTGGGGTATAATACAAAGAAGCAGCCTACACCTTTGGATGATAATCGTATGGTATTTGGCAGAGCCAAAGGACCTGACTTTTGCAAAAAATCTGTTGATTTCTATTTTGCAACGAAAATTTGTACTTGACAGCCATCCTTTATAAGCGCCCTGATTATGAAAGGTGGACTCCTGGCCTTTCCATTGATGCCAATTGTGATGATGCATTTTTTTGAAAAAAAAGTTTCAGTTTTTACTGCTTTTTTTCTTCGTATATTATACTTAAATTATAAACAAAATCAAGTATTCTATGTAATATGTGGTGCTTTTATAATACGTCATTTGTGCTTTGTGTTTTGTCTATTAGGGCGAAGATCACAGGAACTTGCAGGGCAGTCCGTCATAATCCCGAGCCGTAAGATCATGCATTCGTTTGTATATATTTTTTTAAATTTTTAAGAACGTTCCATTTTTTAAAACTGTTCGATTTGGTCGAAAATGCAAAAGTGACTGATCTGCGTGTTTTTAAATACATGCCAAATTGAGACCAATCGTTTGAACTGAAGAGTTAACCTGAAGAGTTAACCTCAAAAAATTAATAATGGGAAAACTGCATTGGAGTTCTCAACTACATATATATTGGGCAGTTCCGTTATTTAACCGCTTCTTTAATTTATATCATGGGAAATGTCAAAAGTTATTTTTCCATATAATGGGTGATCCAACAAGAGGTACTTTTTTCAACAGCCTTTTTTGGCAGATCACTCGTGAGTCGTGTCACGTGTTTATGTTATTTTTCTTTAGTACTGTTTGGCATTTTATCATGGAAAAGCTTACGTCTCTACAACGTTTACAAATCGTTGAACTTTATTACGAAAATTCGCGTTATGTGGGGAGTGTGTTTTGAGCCTAATTTTGTTCAGTGATGGATGAGTAGACATCGGATTTTGCATATTTGCATACTTTTTATTAATAAAGATACGAAAATTCTGATTGGACCAAAATTCGTTTTGAAGAAAACTGAATGCAATGACAGGCTCATATTTTTTATTTTTTTGCATATGCACAAAATATGCAAAATATGCAACTAATTTTTTTTTACGAAAATCGTCAAATTAAATTTGGAAATTCATCAAAAAGTGTTCTACATTAAGTTTATTGTCGTTAAACGTCAAATTCTTAGCAGATTATTATGTTATTAATTATTATACCCCCACAGCAATAAATCTGGACTAAAAGACAGAAAATTTGCTATAACACCGCCTTCTTATTACAACATAAGTTGCTTTCTAGTACAAATTTGTTCAAAAACTCAATCAGAAATGTCAAAATATACGTATCCAAATATGTTGATAGTTTCTGCTCGGCCAAAATTGTCTGACAGAATAACAAATGAGCTAAATATTAAGGCTAAGAAAATATTGAATATTGCATAAAATCTTTCATATTTTACTAAAACATATAACATATAAAAACATATACAGGGCAATCATGAATATTTCCCTCTGAATTTTCCGCACGGAAAATAATTTTAAAAAGTGAAATTCTTTTAAAATCAATATTTGTTAAAGGTTGAAAACTTCTAGATTCGCTTCATTATGGCGTATTCTAGTCGAATCGACAAAAATATTCCTTTTTTGAGCATACATATGAAAATAAACAAGTAAGAACAGACTATAGTCGGACGGGGCCGACCATGTGATACCCTATACCACTATCCCTGTGCACTAGCTTTCCGGGCTAGCTGTTATAAGATGTGCATTAGAAATTTTACCAATTTTCACACAAAAGTTTTGATCAATTTAACCCGCTAAATATTATCCGATCATACCGTTGACTTGCACGCTACTTCTTCATCTCAAACCAAAACTACGTTTAAAATTTCGCGCCGATCGGACTATTATTGCGACCTACAGAGCGGCTACAAAATCGAGCAAAAATTTTGTTTTTGGTCCATTTCATCCCTTTAACATTTCACGATCATCGCCAAAAACTAATCAGTTCTATTCTGGTCCAAACCCGACCTCCATACTAAATTTCGTGACAATCGGTCCATAATTGCGGCCTCTAGCTTGATTACAATTTTTAATGGACGGACAGACGGACGGACGGACGGACGGACACACATCGCTAAATCGCTTTATCTCGTCGAGATATGAAGTTTGGTATACCACATGAGGGGTCTACGACGAATATTTCGCGGCGTTACATGAATTTTTGGGAAAACAAACTTATTATACCCTTTTCCACATTGTGGTATCTATATATATAAAAATGGTGTAAAAAATGTATAGTAATTCATAAAATGAGAACGGCTAGACCGATTTCTGTAAAATTTTTTGTCAGTTATTCGTATTTTCGAGGAGAAGGTCTTTACGGAAGAAAATTTTGGAAAATCTCTCTGGAAAAGTCGGAAAATTGGAAAAATCGAAAATTGACTTTTTGTATGAAATTTTATTCCTTAATAGCGAGACGAAGTTCGCCGGGTCCGCTAGTAGGGTATAAAAATGTGAAATTGGGGAAAGCAAACAAATTCTGCACGGAATTTTTATTCTTGATTGCACTGATAACTATATTTTAATACCCTATGGATATTATGTCTTAGTGAATGAGTTTGCAACATGCAAAATGAAAAGAAATAGACCCACAGTTCCTTTTGATGATCTGCATAGATTCACAATTGTCCGTCTGGCCATGTATTTTTGAAAACAAAGTACAGGTCACATTTATAGACCAATTCGCATAAAAATGGGAGATTTTTTGGCAATAGGGCGATCCCTATTTATTTTGGTAAGAATCGATTCAGATTTGGATATTGCTCCCATATACATATAGATAAAGTTCGCGATAATCCCTACACCACAGGCTTCGGCGGTGTCCGAAATATAAATTTGTCTGGATTAACGAATTGTAAAGAAAATAAATTATTTTCTATGATTAAATCACTCGTGGAAGTTATATAATAATACTTTTATTTGGAGTCGATTGAGCAATGTCCGTCCGTCTGTCTGGCTGGCTGGAGCGCATGATAACTCTCGAACGGATCAACCGAATCGATCCAAAATTTGGCTTTCGTAATATGTTGTCCAAACTTCGGTTTAAGTTCGAAGATGGGTTATATCGGTCCACACCTTCCGGTACCTCCCCCACTCTTGAAGGGAGTAACCGATTTGGTCCATACTTTGCAAATCGTGAAATGTCTACCAGACTTAGGTGAGGTTCAATTATGGACTCAATCGGTCCACTCCTTCGGGTACCTCCCACACAAAATTTGGGATAAGTTCAGTTTAGGACCTGCTCGCGAATCGCTTCGGTTTTACTTTGATACGATGAAAATGTGCCTCATCGAAATAATGGTTTTAGACCCCAAGTATGTTTGGACGAAATGTGTTTCAGACAATTTGGAGTCGATCTAGCCATGTCCGTCCGTCTGTCTGTCTGTCCTGCAGGCTGGAGCGCACGATAACTCTCGAACGGATGAACCGATTCGGTTCAAATTTTGGCTTCCGTAACATTTTGCTTACACTTAGTTTAAGTTCGAAGATGAGCTACATCGGTCCACTCATTCCGGTACCTCCCCAACAAAAGTTCGAAAATGTTCGGAAAGTTTGTGCGCACGATAACTCTTGAAGGGAGTGACCGATTTGGTCCATACTTTGTATAGCGTAAACTTTCTACCAGAGTAATGCGAGATTCTAATACGGTCTCAATAGGTCCACTCCTTCGCGTACCTCCCACACAAAATTTCAGAAAAGTTCAGTTTAGGGCCATTTCACGTATCGCTTTGATTTTTGTTTTAGCAACTTGTATTCACTGCCCTCCATACGACGGTATAAGTTTCATCAGGGGCAAGTCCATACTTCCTGAGAAAATAGCATGAAAGTAGCAAAAAACCCCTATGACACCGTGTGAGGTGGTTGGAGCGCAAGATAACTCTCGAACGGATCTGCCGATTCGGTCCAAAATATGGCCTTAGCAATATTTTGTCCAAACATAGTTTAAGTTTGAAGATAAGCCTGCAGATACCTCCCCCACAAAAGTTCAAAAATGTTCGGAAATATTGTTCGTACGGAAACTCTTGAAGGGAGTGGCCGAATTGGTCTATACTTTACACATCCTAATATATCTACCAGATATAGATCAGGTTCAAATATGGACTATATTTGTCCACTCCATCCGGTACAAAATTTCGGATAAGTTCACTTTAAGACCTGATATCGAATCACTTTGATTTTTGTTAAAGCAACTTGCATTCGGCGCCTCAATTACGAAAGTTTTTTTATGGGCCAGTTTATACTTCTTGAGATAAACAGACCGAAGAGTGTAAAAACACCCTATGGCACCATATCTTGTGGGTGTCGATGCACTTCCATAATGGTCAATGTCGATCCATTCCTTTTAGTATCTCCTCCGCATAACTTTTGATCTTTAATCCTAATCAACATTTTTGTCGGTTCAAACGCCCAAAATTTTTAAAACACCCTAAATACATAGGTTTATTGGGAACAAATTGTTTCAATATATACAGACTGAGGGTATATCTCTGTCGGCAAAGCCGACTGATACTTTTTTACTTGTTTAAATTGTAGTTGCTAATACCGAATACTTAAATAAAATATAGTAGTAAAAAGTACTCTACGTGTAAAAAATAGTGAGTTTTTCTATTAGACAATCTGGACATATTTATTGCCATTGCCCGTTTTTTCCATTCCTTACATTTTAGCAATGTACTTTGGAACAAGACTCGATTTTCCCAAATTACAGAAAAAGCCAATCAGATTGTGAAAGTAGAGCTAGAAATATGACATTTTTAAAGTTTACATCAGGATGTAAACAAAACACCGGATATTTCCTCTTTTTGGAAATTAAGATTCCTTGAAATCTTTGCCTTTTAGGTGTATAGCACCTTTGGCAACTTTAATGACAATATTACGGCGAATATTTTTCTTAATATACTTTTTATATGTTATACCAGAAGACTAATGTGTTATAAAAGGTGTTACATCCTTGCACTCGATAATTTTTACTAAATGTTGCTGAAACAATTTTTTTCAGCAACTTCTCCATTAAACAACTGTCAAAATTCGAAGCATTTGTAATAATTAGTACAAATTATCGAGTACACGGACAGGTATAAATTAAACAGTTGTGTATAGAAAAGGTTATGACTTTTCGACTGTGTTATCAAAATTGTTTTCCTGTAGCAGGAATGAATGAACTATATTTTTTTAGCATTCCAAAAGCTTTTCTAGCAGAAATATGTGAGTGGGTTTGCCATGTTAAAGATAATTCCAAGGTTTTCGACTTATTTAACCACTACCACGCTATTGTGTGTGTGTTTTTTATTTTTTTTTTTTAGGGGGATGTAATTTTGCACTAATCAATGGGTGATCGTCATTTTGCTTATTATTCATCGTGGAAGGGTATAACAATAATTCATTACTTTTCGCCGAGGAGTGAACATTTCCCAATTCTGTATTAAGCGGTTGTATGCAAAAAATATAGATCGATATTATAAAATTATGTATTTTTAGCTCATTAAACTCATCAATATTAAGTTAGAGCATTTTTCCAAAGAAGCTTTATGACCACAAAGAACAAAAATTGCCAATTTATATCTGTATATACTGAATAAAGGTCTAAAGACTATAAAATACATATATTCAAATCTAATATGTGAATATTCAAAACGTATACTAATTATATTCCAGAACTTGGAATCGTAAATGGTACTCTACTACTTTTTCCCAAATTGCTCTAAAAAACGAACCCTTTTTCCAAAAACTAGAAACAATTGCGCTTTTATCTAAACAAAAATTGCGATGACTAACTCTAGCTCTAGGTCGAAGCAGAATCTGCGAAAGTGGGTCTGGCGGTAAACGGCGAAAAGACCAAATTGATAGTGTCGACGCGCAAAGCGTCCATAGAGCTCGGACCAACTGTGGAAGTTGGTACCTACAATTTTGAGGTAGTTAAAGACTTCGTCTACCTCGGCACTACCATAAACACAACAAACAACATCAGTTGTGAAATAAGAAGAAGAATTGTATTGGCCAACAGATGCTACTATGGTCTAAGTAAGCAATTTAAAAACAGAGCCACATCTCGTCAAACAAAAATAACACTATACAAAACGCTGATACTACCCGTGCTAATGTATGGCTCCGAAGCATGGGTACTTGCGCAGGCAGATAAGGCAGTGCTTGGTGTGTTTGAGAGGAAAATTCTTCGAAAGATCTACGGGCCGATTTGCGTTGACGGTGAATATCGACGTCGTATGAACCACGAGCTATATAAGCTATACAAAGACATGAATATAGTTAAACGTATCGAGATGCAACGATTGCGTTGGCTAGGCCATATCATGAGAATGAGCGATGATGAACCCGCTAAAAAGGCGTATGAATACATGCCACATGGCGGTGCACGCAGAATCGGCAGGCCTAAGCTTCGATGGAGCAAACAAGTGGATGAATAAATGGAAAGGCGCGGTATTCCAAAAAGTCAAGCGAAAAACAGAGAGGAATGGAGATCTTTTCTTAGTTCGGTCTATGGAACAAATGTTCTGTAATGGGCCAACTAAGTAAGTAAGTAAGCATTAAGCGGTTGTATGCAAAAAATATAGATCGATATTACAAAATTATGTATTTTTAGCTCATTAAACTAAAATCATGTCATCAATATTAAGTTAGAGCATTTTTCCAAAGAAGCTTTATGACCACAAAGAACAAAAATTGCCAATTTATATCTGTATATACTGAATAAAGGACTAAAGACTATAAAATACATATATTCAAATCTAATATGTGAATATTCAAAACGTATACTCGTAATTCTAATTATAATTATATTCCAGAACTTGGAATAGTAAATGGTACTCTACTACTTTTTCCCATTTGGTCTAAAAAACGAACCCTTTTTCCAAAAACTAGAAACAATTGCGCTTTTATCTAAACAATTTTTGTGATTCCTTCGACCTTTATTTTTATCTAAACAAAAATTGCGATGACTAACTCTAGCTCCTTTGTTTTTCTGCTAGACAATTTTGGCCGAGTAGAAACTATCACCATATTTGGACACGTTGATTTTGACATTTCTGAATGAGTTTTGGAAATTTTCCATTATCTACATTTGTATAAGAAGCAACTTATGTTGTAATAGGAATGCTGGGTTATTTGACATTTTCTCACCTTGTGAAAACTGATTTAAGTCTTATTAGTCCAGATTTATTGCTGTGGCGGAATATATGGAGAGTCTCAATAACATAATAATATGCAAAAAACTATGTTAACGGCAAAAACTTAATTTAGAACGCTTTTTTGACGATTTTCCAAATTTAATTGACGATTTTCGTCAAAAACATTGGCATATTTAACATATTTTATGAATATTTTTTGCATGTTTTTGATATGACCCCAAATATCAAAAAATTTACCCTCAAAACGCCTAGATCCAAAATGTGAGTCCAATTGGACAAGAAATAAAAAACATGCTAAAATCCGATGTCTAATGATCACATAACATTTAGACGGTGTGTGTGTAAAAAATGGCAAATGCTTTTATATAATGACTATATTTTTATTCCTAGAAGAAACGTTCCACCCACGTAAGTCATACTTGGAAGACCTTTCTATTTAAGCCATGCCCATTGGTATTCAACTACCCCGGCACAAACATATAATTCATCCTCATCCTTACTTACTTACTTTACTTACTTAGCTGGCCTTTTACAGAACATTTGTTCCATAAGCCGAACTAAGAAAAAATCTCCAATCCTCTCTGTTTGCTGCTGTATTTTCCCAATCTGGGATATGTAGCTTTGTGATATCTCGTTTCACTTGTTCGCTCCAACGAAGCTTTGGCCTTCCAGATCTGCGAGAACCTCCATGCGGCCCGTATTTATACGACTTTTTAGCGGGTTCATCATCACTCATTCTTATAACATGGCCTAGCCATCGCAATCGTTGTATCTCGATTCGTTCAACTATATTGATGTCATTGTATAGTTGATACAGCTCGATGTTCATACGACGCCGATATTCGCCGTCAACACAGATTGGCCCGTAGATCTTTCGAAGAATTTTTCTCTCAAACACACAAAGCAATGCCTTATCTGCTTGAGCAAGTACCCATGCTTCGGAACCATACATTAGCACGGGTAGTATCAGTGTTTTGTACAGTGTTATTTTTGTTTGACGAGAGGTGGCTTTATTCCTAAACTGCTTACTCAGCCCAAAGTAGCATCTGTTAGCCAACACTATTCTTCTTCGTATTTCACAACTGATGTTATTTGTTGTGTTTATGGCGGTGCCGAGGTAGACGAAGTCTTTTACTACCTCAAAATTATAGGTACCAACATTCACAGATGGTGCGGTGTTTATGGACATATTACGCGTCGATACCATCAACTTGGTTTTTACGCCGTTTACTGCCAGACCAACTTTAGCAGATTCTCTTTCGACTTTTGCAAAGGTGTCAGTTACTTCCTTTACCGATCGACCCATGATGTCAATGTCGTCGGCATAAGCCAGTAACATGTGGCTGTTCGTGTATATCGTTCCATTTCTTTTGACCTTCGCGTCTCGTATGACCTTTTCCAGCAGGATGTTGAATAGATCACACGACAGGCCGTCTCCTTGTCTGAAACCTCTTTTGGTAGTAAACTCTTCGGAGAGGTTCTTTCCAATTTTAACTGAGGATCTCGTCTCAGTTAATGTCATTCTACAAAGTCGAATGAGCTTTGCAGGAATACCAAAATCAGACATGGCTTGGAACACCTTTGAACGTATAGGGCTGTCGAATGCTGCTTTATAATCGACGAAAAGATGGAAGGTGTCGATCTGCATTTCTTGGGTCTTTTCCAGGATTTGCCGCAGGGTAAATATCTGGTCAATGGTGGACTTGCCAGGTCTAAAGCCGCATTGGTATGGTCCAATTATCTCGTTGACCATAGGCTTTAGTCGTTGGCACAATATCCCTGACACGATCTTGTAGGCAATAGGGAGTAGACTTATTCCCCTATAGTTAGAGCATACAGTCTTATCTCCCTTCTTGTGGACGGGGCACAGGATGCTCACGTTCCAATCGTCGGGTACGCGTTCTTCCTGCCAGATGGTGCTAACTAGCTGATGCATACACCTTATCAGCGTGTCGCCTCCGGTTTTGAACAGCTCGGCTGGTAGGCCATCTGCTCCTGCCGCCTTATTATTCTTCAGCCGGTTTATTGCTGTCCTTACCTCATCTTGGCTGGGCGGTATACATTCAATACCATCATCTGGGATTGGATCTGTGGTATCTTCGCCGTCTTCACTGCTATCGGATACCAACAGTTTGGAAAAATGTTCTTTCCATATCCTGAGCACACTATCTGTATCAGTTACCAAATTACCTTGTTGATCTCTACAGGACGATATTCCTGTACCAAAGCCATCAGTTTGATGCTTCACTCTTTGGTAGAATTTTCGGACTTCGTTCTGTCTCCTGTACATCTCCATTTGTTCACACTCCCTCTTTTCCATTTATCTCTTTTTCCTGCGGAAAAGACGTTTCTCCTCTCTCCTTTTCTCCCGATACCTCTCTCGTGCGCTACGCGTTGCTACTGATTGTAAAGTAGCCCTATATGCCGCATTTTTTTCTTCGGTAACAGCACGGCACTCCTGGTCATACCACGGATTCTTTGGTGGAGGTCTCTGGTATCCAAGTACTGATTTTGCGGCTGTTTGTATGGAGTGGGCAATATTTTGCCATTGTGCTGATATGTTATCGGGACGAGAAGCGCTATGATTAAGCAATTGGGTCAGTTGAGTGGAATATGCTGTGGCTATCTGTTGTGTTTGCAGCTTGGCGATGTCCAACTTTCGTGTTGTGTCTGTCCGTGCTTTATTTGCAACGTTTAGACGGGTACGTACCTTTGCTGCAACGAGGTAATGGTCCGAATCTATGTTTGCTCCTCGGAACGATCGTACATCCAACACGCTCGATGAATGTCTTCCATCTATCACAACGTGATCAATTTGATTTATTGTTCTTTGGTCTGGAGACAGCCAAGTGTCCTTATGAATATCGAGATGCTTAAATCTGGTACTGCTAACTACCATGTTTTTTGCCGCTGCGAAGTCTATCAGCCTCATTCCATTGTCTGATGTTTCACTATGTAGACTGAATTTCCCAACTGTTTGTCCAAAGATATTCTCCTTTCCAATTTTGGCATTAAAATCGCTTAGAACAATTTTAATGTCATGGGCAGGACAACGGTCATATGTTTCTTCTAAGCTCTCGTAGAATATATCTTTGGTCTGTTCGTCCTTGTCTTCGGTTGGGGCATGAGCGCAGATAAAGCTGATGTTGAAGAATTTTGCTTTAAATCGAATTGTAGCAAGTCTTTCATTCACTGGAGTGAAGCTGGAGACCAGATGTTTTAACCTCCGACCAACTACAAAACCGCAACCAAACTCATGCTTTGTGTCATGGCAGCTATAATACAGTGCGTCACCTTTAGGTGTTGTTGTGACATCTTTCCCAGTCCATCGTATTTCCTGTATGGCAGTAATATCGGCTTTGTACTTTCCAAGTACGTCTGCCAATGCGAAGACTGCACCTTCTCTATAAAGAGTGCGAACATTCCAGGTGCAGATTCGCAGATCATGGTCCTTAAAACGTTTGCGGGGTTCGTCAACTTTAGAGGGGTTTGTTTTTCTTTTCTTTCGTTTTTTCATAGTAGGCTGTTTTTTTCTAGGGGAGGGTTACTAACCCGACGCCCAAACCCAAGTTTTTAACGTTCTTATGGGTGAACGCGCGGCACATGTTAGCTCACTACCTTTAACGGGTGTTAAAGGCAGTTCCCCAGGTGACACCATGGGGAGGTCAGTGTCCACTTGAGATGAAAGAGGGACCAAGATAAATCCTGGGCTTTGCCATGTTAAAACCGGTCAGGACCGTTCCTTGGTATCTTCCATCCCCTACGTCACCCAATAATTTAAAATGTAAGGACCAGATAATTGAGTATAATAAAATAAATTAATGTTAACTAATCATTTTTATAGTACAAGGACTAAAGTACAAAAGTCTTATTCGATACCTAAATAAAGGCCCTATAATGTCTGCAGTAATCCCTATTAGCCACAACTACAAAATATGTCCACAAGCATTCAAGCTTATAAAATTACACCAACATACATCTGCACTTTATACAACTAAAATATACGCACATGTCCACAAACACTTACCTATGATTTAAGTATGTTAAAGTGGTAAAAATTGAACAGGTTTGTCCAAAGGATAATACGCTTGAGAATTTGTAGAGGTATAATCTGGATATATTGGAACCAAAATGCTTTTTATTACATTTTGTTTGACCATTTGTAAAGGAGAGAATATGTTTGTATGTATGTACGTAAATGCTTTAGCGTTCGGTTGGTTAGTTCAATATTAGCAAACTACTCAGCAAGCAAGCACCAATACACATGCACACACCAGAATATGTTTACACTCGGACTGCTTAGGCAATCATTCGACTTTGTGAGAGGATATAAATATTCAAAGAAATGTGAGGGTGTGTGGGTGCTTGTTTAAGCTGGCCAACTGTGTGCCAGCTACTGAGTAAATCTTATACAATAAAGTGCTTAAGTCAATATAACCGGAACGTTGTTACAATACCACTAACATCAAGTGTACCACTTTTTGAGCGAATCTTACTAACATGAATGCATGCATGAGTTAAGTGCACATGTTTCTCTGGGCATTGTTATCAAACTAACACAATCATGGCAAATATTGGCAAACATGGCACTGGAATATTATCACAAATTGAAGATAATAACTCATATAATAACTATGATTCTGATACTATGTCATATAATGTAATCAAATCTTTATTGAATTTTGCTACTATACTAAATAGTTTTGCTTTCAAAGAAAATAATATATTTATACATTATATTTTTTATTAATTAACTCAAATTCACAGTCATTTTTCGACTGAAGCAAATAACTTATTCGAACCTTATCTACGACTACAAATGATTACAAGAAAATGTAAATGTATTTAATTGACAATATTGCACACAATATTTATTAGATAACTTCATAAATCATTTTAATTCAATTATGTGAATATTTATTTGCAAATACCCAGCATTATTCATTTTGCAGTTGCAACTATTTTAAATTGATGCTGACACGTGTAAGATTGTATTAAGTCATTAGGCAATTATCTGATCAGTTGCATTGTCTACCAACACATGTTAGTAAATTATGTACATAATTACATACACAATTTATTTAATAAATACCCTTAAATCCTTTAGTTTCCTGAATAGCATTATAGCCGATACATATTTAAACAAGGAAAATAGTACTAATTAAAAAACAAGTGAGCCAAGGCTATAGTCGGGTCGGGGCCGACTATGTGATACCCTACACCACTTCCCCTGTGCATAAGCTTTTGACTGGTAACATTCAAAATATTAAAATTGGGATAGCTTAGCGCCTTTGCTCTGAATGTCTTCATTAATACAGGTCAATTTTATTGAAACGCGTTTAAGTGCATCGTTAGAATAACTCAAATAAAAAAATAGAAAAGTGGGATGTATGCCAACCATCAACCATCACATTCCGACCCCTGAATAATATCCGACCATTACCAAAATCAATGGGTTTATTCCTCTGTGGGACCCCCATTAACACCCAAAATTTCGTGACGATCCGATCAAAATTACGACGTGTAGCGTGATTACAAAAAATTAAAAAATAGGACGTATTACCAACTATTGCTATATCTCCGTTATTTAACCACATACGCCAACATGCTTTACATCATTGTCCAGATGGGATTTTCTACTTTCATAGTCGGACTTTGCTTTTGGAAGGTCCCCAACCAATGCCGAGCTATTCGTCATTATTATTAAAATCGCAGAAATGAGAAGTTGTGTTTTAATAGCGGCTATTGCGATATCTTCATTGTTTTACCACCTACGACAACCTACGTTACATCGTTGCAAAGGCGATATTTTCTACTTTCATCAGCAAGTTTTGCTTTTGACATACCCCTTATAGAAACGGAGATATTCGCTTTGAAATAAAACGTTGACTTTTTCTCCAAATAAGTCGTTTGCCCATTCCGACCCCTGAATATTATCCGACCATCACCAAAATCAATAGGCTTCTTCCTATGTAGGACTTCCATTAACCCCCAAAATTTCGTGACGATCCGACCAAAATTGCGACCTGTAGCGTGATTATAAAGAAATGGAAAAATGGGATGTATTAACGACTATTGCGATATCTCCGTTATTTGGCCACCTACGCCAACCTACTTTGCATCATTGTAAAGATGGGATTTTCTACTTTCATCGTCAGACTTTGTTTTTGGAAGTTCCCCAACCATAGCTGTCATATTCGTCATTATTATTAAAATCGCAAAAATGAAAAGTTGTGTTCTATTAGTGGCTATTGCGATATCTTCGTTGTTTGACCATCTATAACAACATACTTTACATCGTTGCAAAGGCGCTATTTTCTACTTTCATTAGCAGGTTTTGCTTTTGGCATACCTTCTATAGAAGCTGAGGTATTCGGTTTAAAAAAAACATTGTCTTTTCCTCCAAAAAAGTTTTTTGCCCATTTCGACCCCTAAATATTATCCGACCATCACCAAAATAAATAGGCTTTTTCCCCTGCGGGATCCCCATCAACACCTAAAATTCGGTGACGATCCGATCAAAATTACGACCTGTAGCGTGATTATAAAGAAATGGAAAAATGGGATGTATTACCGACTATTGTGATATCTCTGTTATTTGGCAACCTACGCTAACCTACTTTGAATCATTGTAAAGACAGGTTTTTCTACTTTCATAGCCAGGTTTTGTTTTTGGAAAGTATCCAACAAAAGCTGTGTTATTCGTCATTAGAACTAAAATCGAATAAATGAAAAGTTGGGTTCTATAAGCGACTATTGCGATATCTTCGTTGTTTGACCACCTACAACAACCTACCATACATCGCTGTAAAGGTGATATTTTCTGCTTTCATTAGCACGCTTTGCCTTTAATATACCCCTTATAGATACGGAGATATTCGCTTTGAAATAAAACGTTGACTTTTTCCGCAAATAAGTTTTTTGCCCATTCCGACCCCTAAATATTATCCAACCATCACCAAAATCAATAGGCTTCTTCCCCTCCGGGACCCTCATCAACATCCAAAATTTGGTGACGATCCGATCAAAATTGTAGCGTGATTACAAGGTTTAGATGGACAGACGGACAGACGGACGGGCAGACGGACGGACACACATAGCCAGATCGACTCAGCTCGTCGAGACATTCATTTTGGTATATATAAGTATGGGTCTACGACCATTATTTCGATGCCTTACAAACTTTTTGGCCAAAACCAACTTATAATATCCTCCCCACATAGTGGTGTAGGGTATAATTAAGTTACCGTGTTTTATTTATAAATGCACTAAAACTAGAAGCTAATTTTTCGCTTAGCCTCAATAAGCATATTCTTCTTCATGATGTAATCTCTCAAATAAAACGCTTGCCGTTTAATTTTGTCACCATTTTTAATTTTAATGCAAGCGTTCTATTTAAAAGTCTGCATCATGAAAAATAATATATTTATTGAGGCTAAGCGACAATTAATTTCTAGTTTAGTGCATTTATAAATAACACACTGTAATCTAATTTTTTTAATTATTTTTTATTTTTAACTTTTTGTAAGTAAATAAGTTTGTTTGGCCACTGATAACCCCATAGCCAAATTACAGCCAATTTAGGCCGAAAATGTAAATATAAATTTTAAAATGCCTGAAATCGGATCGTACCGCTCTTTGGGGGCTACACCAAAACCTTGACCTATATCCAACAATTTTGGTTAGAATGCCAAGTTACAGCCAATTCGGGCTCAAAATGAAGACAAAATCCTCAAAATATCTGCAAGCGAGTGGTACCGCTATATGGGGGTTATAAGAAAAAATGGACCTGTATTGGTTTTGGTTTCATATTCATGTGTTGTTATCCAAATCTGTAAAGTGCGCAAAGTTTTAGTTCGATTGGTCAACTGCAACTGTGTGGAAAATGAGTTACTAGATTTGAACTAAGCAGACGCCAAAGAAGGTTAAACAGAATACTGTAAAAACCTTAATTTCGGCCGGTATTGTTCTACTGGGCCTATACCAAAACGTAGACCTATACCGACACTTCATTGACCGAGCATTTTATAGTCCCAACGATTTTAAAAAATTAAACAAAATTTAAACTTCCCAAAAATCGGGAAGTACCGTTCTATGGGGATATATGAGAATGTGATGAACCTATATAAAAACGTGGGCCAATAACGACAATTTAAAGCAGGAATGTTTTATACCTACAAATATATAGGCGGGAGTGTGAAAAAATCGAGATATACAGGAGCCGAAATGAAGTGCGAAAGTTCTACCAAAAAGTGAAACATCAATCTGATGGCTTTGGTACAGGTACATCCTCCAGTAGAGACCAGCAAGGTAAGTTGGTAACTGATACAGACAGTGTGCTCAGGATATGGAAAGAACATTTTTCCAAACTGTTGGTATCCGATAGCAGCGAAGATACCACAGATCCAATCCCAGAAGATGGTGTAGAATGTATACCGCCCAGCCATGATGAGGTGAAGACAACAATAAATCGGCTGAAGAATAATAAAGCAGCAGGAGCCGATGGCATACCAGCCGGAGGCGACACGCTAATATAGTGTATTCATCAGCTACTCGTAGTTAGCACCATTTTGCAGGAAGAACGAGTACCCGACGATTGGAACCTAAGCATCCTGTGCCATGTCCACAAGAAAGGAGACAAAACTGTATGCTCTAACTATAGGGGCATAAGTCTATTCCCTATTTCCTACAAGATATTGTTAGGGATATTATACGAACGACAAAAGTCTATGGTCAATGAAATAATTGGACCATACCAATGCGGCTTTATATCTGGCAAATCAACCATTGCACTATAGGTAATTTGCCCTGTTTTTGAGGCAAAAATTAATAATAGCGGAATTAAATGACTTTTTAACTTTTTAAATTATTTATTTTTTATTTAAATTATGCCTTACAATACATGTTTTTTTACTTTTTCTTCGAAATTCTCACATTGACTACAATTTAAATCGCGATAACGACGCTTTTTTCAATGCCAACTAAAAAATTATTATTATTAAAAGTTGAAAAATCGACTTTTTGCCTCAAAAACTGGACAAATTACCTATATGGTGAAGAGACCGAAGAGATGCAGATCGACATCTACCACTTTTTCGTAGATTATGAAGCAGCCTTCGAAAGCCCCCTACGTTCAAAGGCATTCCAATCCATGTCCTTATTTGGTATCCCTGCAAAGCTCATCCGGCTTTGTAGAATGACATTAACTGATACTCGGCCTTCAGTTAAAATAGGAAAGGCGCTAAAATATGGGCCACATGGCGGTACACGCAGAACTGGCAGGCCAAGGCTTCGATGGAGCGAACAAGTGGAAAAAGAGATGGAAAGACGCGGTATTCCAAAAAGCGAAGCAACAAACAGAGAGAATTGGAGATATTTTCTTAGTTCGGCTTATGGAACAAATGTTCTGTAATGGGCCATCTTTACTTATGTAAGGAGAAAAGTGAATATAATTTTGATATTTGGAAAAAAATGCAAAAAAGTTATAACCCTAACATACATATCAGAAACATTTTGGGGTCAAATGATTGTTTATAATACACCTTGGAATAAAGGATTCATTCCCCACATATTCTTAGGGAAGACATACTAGAAGATTTACTGGTCATCACATAGAAGGCTCACGGGTCTCTTCCACTTTTTTTCTATTAGAAGTCATTAATGTCTTCTGTAAAAGGAGCTGTTGGACTTTTAATAAAGACCATGTGGTACTTTAAGAGAAATCGTAGTGAGAGTCTTCTTTAAGATGATCTTCCTGCCTTTTTGAATTCTATGAGGAATTTTTGGTCTTTTGAAGGAAATTTGAAGAACCAAGCGTATTTTATGAGGAAGTCTACTTTTCATAACCGAAGAGCATGTGGTCATCTGTAAGAAAACCTACATTACCTTTTGTCTCTCTATGAGAAATGCTATGCTATGAGAAATGTCCATATCAGGCGTGTGAGACAAATTTGACATCATGGCGTGAAGTATTTTGGGGTCCATAAGCGTGGAAGTGCATGTGATAGTGAAATATGCTGGGACACGTGCCTTCTAGGGATACGTAAAATCGATTTCGATTAATGGGTTATTAGCCGAAAATTTATAAAAGTCGAAGTCTACTATTGAATGTGCGAAAACCGGATAATCGATTATTCTTAATCGAATTTCGGAAGACAGAGTTAACTATTATTCGTAGTCAATCATTGTACAACTAGTACAGAAGACCTTAAATACCCAATTATAATTCGAATATCATAGAACTTCACTTTTGCTTGCAAAAAATTTAAAGCATCAGTTGGATCATAAAATATTCTAAACATTCATTTTGTGATCAAAATCGAGATGAAAATATTTGACTTCAAAGGATAGTAGATATCCTGTGAATCGCCATTTAACTTAGTATAATATACCGTTGCTTAATTGTTTTCTTATATTTTTCTTTTGAAATAAATAACGATTTTGTGAACAAAATTTTGGTGTCCCGAATTTAATGTAATATTTCTATAATGTAAAAAAAAATTGTCCGGAGTCGAGTTAGTTTTTCGACTCAGGCTCCGACTCCAGCCACATTGTTTGACTCCGACTCCGAAACCCTTTCATTTAATACACACCAGAGTTGTAGCTGAAGCCCTGCTTACAATGGCGATTAAATGCAAAAATGTCACCATTTCTTTTCAATAATGTGGCTAAAACCCTTAAATACGAAAAATCGGGAAATACTTTTTATGGGGGCTATAAAAAAACGTGGACTTAAACTTACTTCTTACATTACTTCAGGAATATTTTATACCCTCGACGAATATTAAATACCAAATTTTAAGGCATGTTTCACTGAGACGATTCAAATTCGTTCAAACCACTACCAAACTTCTGTTTTTTGAGAAATATTTACAACATTTGTGTTTCCAATAAAGCAAACATTTTCTACAATAACAGGAAGTAATTCGAACGAATTTGAATTCGAATCGTCTTAGAGAAACATGCCATAGAGTTATTTTAGTATTACAGTGAGGCAAAAATGTACAAAATACCGAAAATCGTAGGTACCCATCTAAGACGAAAAATCGAGTGGTACCGTTCTATGGGAGCTCTATCAAAACCCATTTTTAAAACCAACATCCTAGGGGTAATACAAATTTCTATAATAAATTAAAAATGTTGCGTGCTGCATCTTGATTGCGACAGACTAGCTGGCATCCTTATGTCGGCATAGAATTATAAGCTGATTAAGAATATACGACGAATATGTCGATGTGTTACCAATTGAATTACAAAGTAAATAATACCATCCGTCTTATGGTGAAAGGTATTATAATAAAGGGGTCTAAATTTGGGTGGTGCAATGGTATGCACACCCGCCTTGCACGCTGAAGGTCGTGGGTTGGATTCCCCGGCCAGTCAACATCAAAATTTTCAACGGCGGCAAAATACCCCTCAGTAATATTGGCGACATTTCCTGAGTATTTCAGCCATGTAAAACTTCTCTACAAAGTGGTGTCTTCAGACACGCCGTTCGGACTCGGCGATAAGCAGTAGGTGCCATATCATTGAGCTAATATGAATCGGGGTGCACTCATTGATATGAGAGAAGTCTCCAGTTACAATTACAAATTTGGGTATCACTTTAATTCCGTTATCAGTTCCTATTAGTAATGTGTAGACAGCGGAATTTTATGCAACCCCTATTTTTGGTCCGATTCATTTCAAATTTTGGGACTGGGCATATTTTTGGCTTCTGATTAAATTGCAATCGAAACATATGATATATGCAAAATGCATTAATTTTTGCATATGCAAAATGTATGCATTTTAAATATTTTCTTATTCAACAAATATTTCAATAATAGATACAAAAATGTTTGTATGTACAATTTTTCTGTTTAAAATTCTTTTAAAACAAGTCAATAAAATAGAGAAATGTGTAACCACAGCCTCAACCTTCAAAATACCGAAAATCGGGAGGTATCGTTCTATGGGAGCTATATGAAGGCCTGAACCTAAACCGACAAATTGCAGGTGGAAAGTTGTTTACCCCCATGGAAGACTTAATACCTTCCCGGAAATCGGGAGGTACCGTACTATGGGGGTACATGCAGACGTGGGACTATACCCATAAATTTCAGGTGGAAAGTTTAATACCCCCAAGGAAGACTTAATACCAAATTTCACCCATTTCGGAGGGATATTGAGGCCACAACCTTCAAAATACCAGAAAACCGGAGGTACCGTTGTACTCGTATGGAGGCTATATTAAGACGTAGACCCATATCGATAAATTACAGGTAGAAAGTTTTATACCCCCAAGGAAGTCCTTATACCAACTTCCATCCATTTCGGAGTGATATTGAGGCCACAACCTTCAGAATACCAGAAATCCGGAGGTAACGTTCTATGGGGGCTATATGAAGACGTGAACTTACACCGAGAAATTTCAGTTGAAAAGTTTTGTACCCCCAACGAAGACTAAACACCAAGTTTCATTCATTTCGGTGGGATATTGAGGCTACAACTTTCAAAATACCGAAAATCGGGAGGTGCCGTTCTATGGGGGCTATATGAAGACGTGGACCTATACTGACAAATTTCAGGTGGAAAGTTTTATACTCCCAACGAAGGCTTTATACAAAATGTCAGCCATTTAAGTGTGATGTTGAGGCCACAACCTTCAAGACATCGGAAATCGGGAGACGTGGACCCATGCGGACAAATTGCAGGTGTAAATTTTCATACCCCTAACGAAGAGTTAACACCGCATTTCAGCCATTTCGGTGGGATTTTCAGACCACAAATCCTTGTATATATTTTTGCATATGGTTTTTCATATGCTCATTTTATGCAAATAAGTAAAAATATGTCAAAATATGCACGATATGCAAACATTTCTAGGGACCCGAAATAAAATATAAAAATTGCATTCTGTCATTGTAGAATATATTTTTAATTTTTAAGAAATAATCCCATTTGGACTATTTTGTTGCTCATTTTATTGGAAAACGTCATTAGTATCTGATTTTGATTAGTTTTAGTGCAAAATGTTCCATTAAAGTTCGTTTTATGTCATAATCATTTCGACAGCATATGTGTGGCAGGTAAAAACTCGGAAATGTATTCGATAACGGATGTCATAATCCAAATACTAAAAATATCGATCGAAATAACTCGATCACGTATGCGAGAATTGGGCCTCTGGCCTAACAATGAATCGCGAATATTTACCATCAAAAATAGTTTTATTGTTTTCTTAAGTAGTCTCGAGCATGATTTATAAACTTTTTCGTGCGCTCAAACCTATTTGCGAAGCACTTTTTCCACTCCAATTGAGACACCTTCAAAACATGGGTTTTGAACGCTTTCACAGCTTCTTCTTCTACGACGAAAATCGTAGATCGCAACACGTTTTATCCGGTCAAACAGGCGCTGGTTTGAATCGATGTGTGAGTGCTCGCATTGTCATGGTGCAGAATGATTCGTCATCTCTTATTCGTTTTTCGAATTTCTCAGTAGACTTCAGGTAAACAAATTGCAGTGTACCACTCAGAATTAACCGTGCTACATTTCTCAAGCCGTAAAGTCGTTACACAGTCAGTTTTGCCGAAAAAACAGGCGAACATTTCCTTCGAAGTGCTTCTTACATGAACAACTTTCGTTGTATTTGGCTCACTTTCGAAGAACTAAAAGATCGATTCCCACGGTTCCCTTAAACCAACTTTAAATGAAAAGAGCTTGCACCTCGAAAGTTTTTGCGGATTTTTAAGCAGCAATATTTATAGATAAGAAAAAAAATAAATAAATCGCGGTCAAGGTTCATATTTTTAGGTTTTGCTGGGATACCACAATCTCTATTAAAACTGGCCTAAAGAAATGAAAATTCTCTACAAGATTGTTTCGTAGGTTTTACCAATTTTGAGATATAGAAGGCCAAATTGGGACAATTCACTGACTGTACCCTCTCCTTATAAAACAATGTCGTGACTGCAATTTCCCAACTTAAACTTATATATCTTAAAAAAGGTACAACTTAGGAAAAAATTAAGAATTTTCAAATCTGTAAGATTTTCTCTAGTCCCAATCCGATAAGACTTACCGATTTCAAGCAAACCGTGAAAACCTAACAAAAAAAACCTAAAAATTTTACTTCAGCTAGAGAATTTTCACTTAAATTTCTTTAGCTCCATTTCGATGGGACTTGCGGTTTCCAAGCAAAATCGCGAAAACCTAAAGTAACCCTAAAAATTTTAAATTTGACGGCTATTTATTATAATTGAATTTTTTTATTATAAGTGAATTTTCCCAATTTTTAATTCTATATATCAGAAACGGTAAAATCTACGAAAATATCATACAGAAGAATGATTAGAACAGACGGACATATCTAGATCGTCTTTTATCATGATCAAGAATATATATACTTTATAGGGTCGCGAATGATTAGTTTGATGTGTTACAAACTTAATATTCCCTCCATACTATGGTGGAGGGTATAAAAATGGTAATCTGAAAGCTTTTCTTCGACAACTACATTTGAGAGAATTTACACATAATATTTCACATAGTAAGATTATTTAACTTTTAACAGGCTTATCTTCTTTTGCCAATTAAAAGTATAATTAATTTCATCACTTCTCAAAATAAGTCTTATTGTATAAAATAATAAAAGTTCTTTTTGTCAACTACTGAAATCACCACAATGTAAAACTCCATAAATATATCATTAAGTCAAGTAGAATATATTAGGAAAAAACACTGAATCTTCTAAGAAAACAAACGATTATTCATCGCATTGTCACTCACTCTGATGAAGCGACTAACAATACAATAAATATTTTATAATTCCAAAAGTAAACCTAAACAACCACCCTATTTTACTCCTACCAACAAGAAATAAAACTTCACACAAATGGCCTCAAGTGATTTGGCGTAACTTGTATTTCTTTGATTCATTAGTTTTTATTTCATTTCTATTCCCGATGATCATTAATATCAATATCAATTAACACCGAGGGTTGACAACGAAACGAACCTGGGGTCACACACAAAGCCAAACAAAACAGCAACAATGACATTAATACAAAATTAGGCGTTAATGTCTTAAACAAAACAGCAGCAATGAGACAGCAATGACTAAATCCAAATTGACAGGTAAAATGTGCGTGTTGGTTGGTGGAGGCGATGGTTTTTCTTGTTGTTCTCCCCTCGTTTTGTGTTCCTTTTTCTTTGGGTGAAAATAGAGTGAGGATTTATTGGTTGACACCTGTGGCTGTCATAGTGCGTGTTGGCTGACATCGAAGACGAAAGACCACTGCTTTTGCAGGATTAACAATTGTCTGTTTTAATGCCGTTGTATCGAATGGATACAAATCGAAACAAAAGTTAATGCGACAATTGCGACCATCAATAATACACAAGTTTTAGTGGAACCTGTGTGTGACAGCAGGGGATTTGGGCACCTTCAGTGGAGGAAGGAATACTGAAATTTGTATGTAGAAATTCTTAATCGTTTTAAACCCAAATGGCTGGCATTTTTGTTTAAAATTCACAAACTTGAATTTCCCTTAAAGATCTAATGACATACAAAATGCCGACTACTTAACGAAAACATTTTAAAGCTTGTAGTAATATTAAAAAAAAAAACTTTTCCCCACAAGCCGCAAATGCCAACATAACCATTATAAAAAAACTCCGGCCGTGAGAAAAGTTGAAATATGTCCTGGGTAGGTTAAATCCAGACAAACTATTAAACCGCCAAGTCATTGGATATTAAAATGCTACAGGAGTCCAAGCCGGAATATAATGAAACCTTAAAATCATCCCACTCCATTAGTAAACGGTCTACCATTGTTTTATTTTCATTATGTTTTATGTTGAATCATGAACATCTGATGTCTTTATAAGGCCGTTGAAGACTGTTGAATGCCTTCTTTTGCAGCTGAACGTGAAGAACATGAAAGTGAAGGAACCACAACCAAATTGTTAATAACAAAAAGCATACTCATTGATGAGCATTTAAAAATTGTAATCTTAATCTGTTGTTTTTAACATGGCAAAACAAATTATTGAATATCAGGATTGCCAGCTTTCAATACATAGGTAGATAAAACCCAAAAAATTGATACCAATATTTCCTCAAGGGCGCAAATATATGGTATGTTCCAGTACTGCAAGAATCTACTATTTATACCCTTCACCACTATATGGAAAGGGTATTATACGTTTGTTTTGATAAAAATGCATGCAACACCGCGAAATATTCGTCGGAGACCCCCCATGTGGTATACCAATCTTCATATCTCGGCGAGATAAAGCGATTTTGAGATGTGTGTCCGTCCGTCCCTCCGTGTGTCCGTGTGTCCGTCCGTCCCTCCGTGTGTCCGTCTGTCCATTATAAATTGTAATCAAACTACAGGCCGGAATTATGGACCGATCGTCACGAAATTTGGTATGGAGGTCGGTTTCACATCACATTTGGTGCTGATCGTGAAATATTTAGCGGGTGAAATGGACCAAAAACATAATTTTTATCCGATTTTGTAGCTGCTCTGATAGTCTGATCGCCTCGAAATTTTAAATAAGGTAAGAGTATATGACAAAGAAGAAGCTTACAATTTGAGATCGCGGTCAGATAATATTTAGAGGGTTAAATAGACCACAACTTTTGTGTGAAAATTGTGAAAATTTTTAACATATAATATTATATATTTTTTCCTGGAAGAGACATTCCGTTCTAGTAAGCTATACTTGGAAGAGGAACGCTTAAGCTTTCTATTGATTTCAATTGTGTTGGTGTACATGATAAGATAACAGTGTAACAGACCCAGCCCTAACGTTTTAATTATCCAATTGGATTTTTATACATACATTGTAGTACGAGTCGCTTTGCCACCTTTTTGGAAAACGATTCCCCAGCCAGGCAAAATCAAATTTTCAACGGTGGTAAAATATCCTTCATTAAGATTTGCGACATTTTCTGAGTATTTCAGCCATGTAAAACTTCTCTACAAGTGGTGTCTTAGGACACGACGTTCGGACTCGGAGATAAGCTGTGGGTCCCATATAATTGAGCGAATATCGGTGTACACTCACTCATTCATATGAGATAAGTCTCCCTTGTCCCTAACTTTATTTGTTCCATAAAAAAATTTTGATTTGTGAAAAGCTAATTCCCAGTGGTAAAGGTGTAGGGTATCACATGGTCGGCCCCGTCCGACTATAGCCTTGGTTTACTTGTTTTTATAATTTTTTTGTTAACATAAAGGAAGAAATGTTGTCGCAGTAAAAATAGTAGCTTATTGCAGCTTATGTAACAGAGCATATACTATGCCTCTGGGGATATCATATTCCATCATAATTATTCATTCGGAATGCACCTCGTTCTCTAATTAAGAAGCCGCACGGTGTTCTTGCAGCAATTTTAAATGGAAGGTGCTTACACCTGGGAAGTTTCTGCTGATTCTGAAGCTACAATGTTCATAGATGAGAAAAATCAAGAAACAAAAAAATTGCCGAAGTGCTTTTTAAATAAATCGCGATTCAAGTCGGCATTTTTAGGTTTTTCCGATTTTGCTTTGAAACCGTAAGTGCTATCGAAATGGGATTAGAAAAGATGTTGTAGCTGTGAACAAATCGTAGCGGTCAATCCTATAGAGAATTTTCACAACTACAACATTTTCTTTAGCCCCATTTCGATAGGACTTGCGGTTTCCAAGCAAAATCGCGAAAACCTAATATAAACCTAAAAATGTAAATTTTGACCGCAATTTATTTAAAAATCCCTCCTGCGCACCATGAATGACATTGTTTTAAAAGGTAGCGATACAGTCAATGCATTGTCCCAAGTCGAACTTCTATATCTCTATAATGGTAAAGCCTACGAAATTATCATAAAAAGGTCAATCTTATAGAGAATTTTCATAGCTACAATATTTTCTTTAGTCCCATTTCAATAGGAATTGCAGTTTCCAAGCAAAATCGTGAAAACCTAAAAAAACCTTAAAATGTCAAATTGAATCGCGATTTATTTAAAAAGCGCGCCGACGATTTTTCTTGTTTTTTGATTTTTCTCATCTATATACATTGTAGTTTCAGAATTCGCAAAAACTTCCCAGGTGTAAGCAACTCCATTTAAAGTTGTTTCAAGAGCACCGTGTCCGCCTTGCAGACAGACAGTCAGTGCTGTCGTGATTTCAATACTTCGAGAGGTCATATTAAATTTGCTTGTGCCTACATACACACCGCCGTTCGGTTTCGGTTTCCACTACACATGTTGACCGAATGCACTTATTGCTATAAGTCTAACCTTGTATTCTCGTGTCTTGGTAATTGTTGACGTTCCGCATACATGTGAAATTATTCCAATATATTCCATAAAGATATATCCTGTCCATGCAGACCGCGAATAGCCAAAACAATGCCTAGTATCCTGTGGTATTTAATGTCTCTAGTTACGGTTACATAGCATACAGATCCCACTAATAATTTACGACATTGTATACTAAGGTCTCAATGCCCTTCAATACTCCTTTACTACGTCCGTCTTTAAAAACTCTCATAGCACTTAAGAATTTCACTTAAGCAATTCATAAAGGTGTACATTCTAGAACATTATCCGGAATTCTTCTACGTTTTTCATAGATGTCAGTAATTTTAAAAACGCTCCAATTCGAAATAATATATCGTCTGCTCCGTCGGAAAAGGTCGTAAGTCCCTCACAATAAATTTTTCAGGAGGAAGAAAAAACATTCAAAAAAAACATTCAACATTTATTATAGTGGTAAACGCAGTATTTTTCGTTCATTTATTCCGCTTCAATACCTGTACTTTGTTTGGTAAAATTTACGGACGTTTTTAAAATAAAATATTTATACTTTACGAAACAATGTGGAAAGGGTATTACAAGTTTTGTTTGTTCAATATTTGTGTAACATCGCGAAGTATTCGTCGTAGACCCCCTCCCCAGGCAATTTTTTCATATCTTGACGAGATAAAGCGATCTAGCTAGCCATCCATTAACAATTGTAATAAAAATCCAGACCTCAATTTTGGACCGATCGTCACGAAATTTTGTGGAGAGGTCGGGTTCCGACCGGAAGTGACCCCATTAGATGTTGGTTATGATCGAAAGGTGTGAAATGGACCAAACCCACAATTTTTACCCGACTTTGTAGCTGTCCTGTAGATCGAAGTAATATTCCGATCGGAGCGAAATTTTAAGAATGATTTAAGTTTAAGACAAAGAATAAGCTTGCAATTTAACATGGTGATGAGATAATTATTAGCGGGTTTAATGGACCAAAACTTTTGTGTGAAATCTTATATATAAAAGACAATTTGTTTATATTTGTATGTTCCGCATAGACTCAAAAACGGCTGAACCGATTTTTTTTGAAAATTTCAGAGAAAATGCAAGGAACAACCGAGGTGAAAATAGGCTTTATATTTTTTGAATATCGGAGGGGGCGGGTGCTATTTTTTAAAAAATGATTTTTTGCAAAAGTTATGAAGGTATCGGTCCTGTGCCCTATTTTTTAAATGCGCTATATATAAAACTTACGAACTATTCCGTTTCCCCAATCCTGGGTACATATTTTAGCAATAAGACCCGACCAGAGTAAAATTCTAAGTCGGTATAACCATGACCGTCTGTCCTTCTTTTGAAATTAAGATGCAGCTCGCAATTTTTAAGATAGATCTTCGTGATTTGGTATAGAAGTTTCTATTACTTCTAGGATGTTTGGTATTGACGCCTTCATATAGCCCCCATAGAAAGGTACCTCCCGATTTCCGGTATTTTGAAGGTGTGGCCTCAATATTCCTCCGAAATGGCTGAAATTTGGTATTTATTCTTCGTTTCGGGTATAAAACTTACTCCCATAAATTTGTCTATATAGGCCCACGCCTTCATATAGCCCCATAGAACGGTGCCTCCCGAATTTCGGTATTTTGAAGATTAGCCACATTGTTTTACCGAAATTGCTGAAATTTGGTATTTAGTCTACTTCATAAACGGAAGGAAACTAATTGAAGTAAAATTCAATACAACTCATGGTGGAGGGTATAACAAGTTCGGCCTGGCCGAATTAAACGACTTGTTATTGATATTCATTTGCATATCCCAACTAATTTGCGATTCAAAAAAATTTAATTGACATAAGAAAAGGGCCAGCAACGTGGACCGGTTCGGCTAATATTTAATATAAAGCATGACACGTTGTACTTTTGCCTTACGACTTTTTCCTTCAATTAAATTTCATGATTAATTCCGTTAATGTACGTGGTTTCTTAGCTACATTGTAATCCCAAATAGTGTCCTTTTTTGTCTTCCCAAGTATTTCTGCCCCAACTCACTGCATCTTTTGTTTTTGTCTGCAAACCATGTAGAATCTTCAGCATGTAATGTCTTCTTCCAAACCATGTAGAATCTTCAGCATGTAATGTCTTCTTGCGTTTAGGAAGTTCATCATCAGAGCTTTCAGAATCACCGTGAAAACCATAGGGAACTAGACCCATGACACTATCGTCTAATTCCATTCCAAATTCATACTGCTCTTTGTTAGCAAAAACATGACGTCTTCTTAGTTTAATAACATTTCAATCAATTATAATTTTAGAATCATTTAGTAATATAAACATTGCACTTACCCGTCCTTTAGAAGGTATTACTTTATTGAATTCAGAATATAAACTAATCTCGTTGTGTGAATAAATGTCCCTAGAGAAACCACAAATTACCAGTTGATAAAGTTAAGTAAGATATACGACAGTAAAAACAGTAAAAATTTAGATTTTTTTTTACAAATTTTTCAATATATGAGGTATTTGAACACATACAGCATCCCAATTTGTATCAATGGAAAGGCCAGAAGTCCATCTTTCATAATCAGTTCGCTTATAGGGGAAAATAGATTTCAAATCTATGTTTTCGTTGCAATATAGAAATAATCACATTTTTGTTCAAAAGTTTGGTCCACAGGCTCCGCCAAATATCATCCGATTATCATCCAAAGGTGTGGGTTAGTTCTTTACATTGTACCCCAACCATGGATGACGTTAAACATTATATCTGAACTACATTAGCTGTAGTATTATTTTAAAGTATAAACTTTTTGTGGACTTACGACCTTTTCATACTCAAATTTGTACGTTTTGTGGACTTACGACCTTTTCCGACAAGGGCAAAACATATAGAAAAACGCGACATACTACCATTTTCTTTGTAGCATACGATGTGTTTTGACTTGTACTATCATCCTGTAACAAAAACGCGATTTCCCAAAAAAGTGGACTTACGACCTTTTCCGACGGAGCAGACGATATACATAATTATAAGAACTCAGGAGGTATTCACACTAAAGGGGAACTCAAGAAGTCCCCTATCGTCCAAAGCACAACAATAGAATTCCACTTGGGACTTCCGTCAGAATGTCTCATGAGATCTTCAGCCTATAGAATTTTTATTTTGTGTTTAGAATCCGCAAGAAATCTTCTGTTATCTGCGAGGGCCTCACCTAGCTTTTTACTACAGAAAACATAAATGTACGACCCTTTGTAGAATTGTTTCTTCAATTCCGTATCTTGAAAAAATCGGGTGCCTTTGCAAAACCTCAAGAGTTGTTTTGTATGTTGAAGACCTCCCGAAATCTTCTGCATGTAAATAACTCCAGATATCTTCTATCCTTAAGAAACTTCTATGTAGAAGAATGTATATAAGACCCCAGGAAGCTCAAGTTTTTAGAAAACTTTAAAACTGTTTGTCTATAGAAGGAAAGTATTTTTATAGAAGAATTCCAGAGATTTTCTGAATTTAAAAAACCGCAAGATGTATCCTGCAAATAAAACACCTCTACAACATTTTGTCTGTAGAAGGTCAAAAGGTCTTGTATCTATAGAGGATCTCCAGAGGTTTTCTGTCTATCGATCGATATCGGTCTATCGAAGTCCCGAAAAGGTCTTCAGTTTATAAATGTCCGTCCTCTGTGTATATAAGGCCTGTGTATATAAGGCCGAAAGAAGAGGTCTTCTGTCTATATAAAACCTTAAGAGATCTTCTATGTATAGAAGTGGTATTCTGTTTCTATAATACCTTTTCTGTATATGGAAAACAACAAGAGGTCTTCTGTCAACTTACGGCACACAATTGGTCGCAGAGTGAAACATCGAAATATATATAGATATTGAAAGAGATTAATTCGTTGTATCCAAAATCGGATGCGCATCAACCGACCTTAACTAATTCGCGAATAACAGAGAATATTGATTGAAAGCTTGAGGACACAACAAAACATCGACAGAAATTGAATGAATTTGAAAGAAGATACGGACAATATAAGCGCGAGTTATGGAATAGCAATAATGTAATAGAGATGTGATACTAGTTTATAAGTCGTGTTAATTGTCTTATATGTTTTAATTAGTATAAATTTAATGTAACGCATCTTAAAAAATATTATTGTAAGTGCAACTCTATACAATTTCTTGTTGTTTTTGTTTAAAATTTAATTTGTATTTTTATTATTGTTAAATAGACGAATTCCCTTGAAAAAGTCGCCAAACAAGCGACGAAACGTCGAGATGAAAAAGCAATAAATTTTTGTTTTATTTGCTCAAAAATACCTGAGGCCTAATAGCTAAGCATCAACAAAATTATAAAAATAAAAATAAGCAAAAAAACAACCCCAAAACAGGCTTCTTAATTTTCATATTTTTTGAATGATTGTAATTTCAATATTACTCTTAATTTTCTGTCCTTATAAGTTATCACAATAAGCAATTAAGCTTTCGCGATGGTAAACCATATTTCTTGATGAAGTTTTAGCAGTATACATAAATTATTGTTTGGGATTTCAGCGAAATAGTTGGAGAACTCCCAAACATTTATACCCTATACCACAATGTGGAAAAGGGTATTATAAGTTTGTTTTTGTAAAAATTCATGTAACACCGCGAAATATTCGTCGGAGACCCCCAATGTGGTATACCAATGTTCATATCTCGACGAGATAAAGTGATCTTTAGATGTGTGTCCGTCAGTCCGTCCGTCTGTCCATTATAAATTGTAAACACGCTCCAGGCCGCAATTATGGACCGATCGTCACGAATTTTTGTATGGAGGTCGGGTTCAGATCAGAATAGATCCCTTTTCTAATTGGTGATGATCGTGAAATATTTAGCGGGTGAAATGGACCAAAAACATAATATTTATCCAATTTTCCAGCGGCTCTGTAGGTCGCAATAATAGTCCGATCAACGCGTAATTTTAAATAAGGTAAGAATAGATCACAAAGGAGAAGCTTGCAATTTGAGATGGCGATCGGATAATATTTAGATTTAGGTTAAATGGACCAAAACTTTTGTGTGAAAATTGAGAAAAATTTTAATATAAAGCTTATATCTTAATTCCTGGAAGTGACATTCCGGACAAGTGAGATATACTTGAAAGTGGAACGCTTAACCTTTGAATTGATGCCAATTATGTTGGTGTGCATGATCAGATAACAGAGTTACAGCCTAATATATTCCGTTATTTGTTTGTAGTGTAATAATAAACTCGCTAGAAGTCGCAATTATACATCAATAGTCACGAAATTTTGCACCGGGTAAGATGCCTACAATTTTGAATGATGATCTGATATTCTTTAGCGTGTGAAATGGACCATTACTTTTGTATGAAAAATATAAAATTTTATTTATGGTCGATATTTTAATTCCTTGAGGACATATATATTTCGAAAAGTAGCCTACATATGGGAAAAAACTACTGACCTTTCCTCTGATGTAAATTGCAATAAAGTGTTTGCTAGATAACGGGCCTACTGCCTAATATATAATGGGTTCCGTGTAGAGAACCACATTTTTATCCCATGCTACATATTGTCTCTCCAAAAGTTTGTGTAACACCACGAAATATTTGTCCTAGACCTCTTATTTGGTATGCCAAAATTCATATCTCGACGAGATAAAGCGATTTAGCGATGTGTGTCCGTCCATTAAAAATTGTAAACAAGCTTAAGGCCGCAATTATGGACCGATAGTAACGAATTTTTTAGGGGGGTTGGGTTCGGGCCAGAATAGAAATGATTAGTTTTTGGTGGTTATCGTGAAATGTTCAGGGGATGAAATGGACCAAAAACTAAATTTTAACCAATTTTGTAGCGGCTCTGTAGGTCAAAATAATAACACGCAAAATTTTAAACAAAGTTTGAGTTTATGATGAAGAAGAAGCGTACAAACCAAAGTGAAGATCGGATAATACTTAGCGGGTTAAATGGACTGAAACTTTTGTGTGAAATTGGTAAAAATTTCAGTAACGTAGCGGTTAAACAACGGAAGTAGTAGTACTACCTAAGTGGGCTTCATTACATTTTAGTTTGTGTGAACTAAATTTTCCTTTCCTGCTACAAAAATGTCTTTGTCATGCTAGATAACTTTTTGGTTTTGGTCATAAGTATTATACATTACCTCTCTGATATTTGACAATAATTTTTTCACAATCATTGAAAAGAAGTTCCGTGGAGAGCGATTGTCCAGGATAGTGGTATAGGGTATCCCATGGTCGGCTCCGTCCGACTATAAACTTTTCATACTTGTTTTTTTCTAATCGAACCAGAAATATATTTTATATAATATTTTAACAATAACTTTTTCCCCTATTTTGTTGCTTAATATGCAATTTCTAAACCCAATGTTTATAATTTTGGTTCCATATTTTGTACGCGTTGTTGTATTTTTAATCTATTTTTTAGAGGTTTATATGGACTTTGGGAAAATATAATTTAGATTTGTTCCCAGATTTGCTTAATCTTTTAATTTTTCGCGAAAATAAAATTATGATGCATATACGGATGGATATAAAATGCTGTTACTGATATATGCATACATTTTCTCAATACAACAAATAAGAAATAAGAGAATAACAAGTAAAAAAGTATCAGTCGGCTTTGCCGACAGAGATATACCCTCAGCCTGTGTATATTGAAAAAATATTTTCCCAAAATACGTATGTATTTAGGGGGTTTTAAAAATTTTGGATATTTGAACCGACAACAATGTTGATTAGGATTAAAGTTCAAAAGTTTTGCGGAGGAGATACTAAAAGGAATGGATCGACATTGACCGTTATGGAAGTGGATCTCCAGCCACAACATATGGTGCCTTAGGATGTTTTTACACTCTTCAGGCTGTTTGCTCAAGAAGTATAGACTTGCCCCTAAAAAAACTTTTACCATCGTAATTGAGGCAACGAATGCAAGTTGTCTCAACAAAAATCAAAGTGATTCCATAGCAGGTCTTAAAGTGAACTTATCCGAAATTTTGTGTGGGAGGTACGGGATGGAGTGGACAAATATAGTCCATATTTGAACCTGATCTATATCTGGTAGATGTATTAGGATGTGTAAAGTATAGACCAATTTGGCAACTACCTTCAACAGTTAACGTACGAACAATTTTTTCGAACATTTTTGAACTGTTGTGGGGGAGGTACCTGAAAGAGTGGACCGATATGGCTTATCTTCAAACTTAAACTATGTTTGGACAAAATATTACTAAGGCCAAATTTTGGACCGAATCGGCAGTTCCGTTCGAGAATTATCTTGCGCTTCAACCACCTCACATGGTGTCATAGGGTTTTTTTGCAACTTTCAGGCTATTCTCTCGGGAAGTATGGTTTTGCCCCTGCTGAAACTTGTACCGTCGTATGGAGGGCAGTGAATACAAGCTGCTAAAACAAAAATCAAAGCGATTCGAGAGCTGGCCCTAAACTGAACATTTCCGAAATTTTGTGTGGGAGGTACCCCAAGGAGTGGACCGATTAAGTCCATATTGAAACCTTATTTAAGTCTGGTACACGCTCCACGATGGGCAAAGTATGGACCAAATCGGTTACTCCCTTCAAGAGTTATCGTGCGCACAAATTTTCCGAACATTTTCGAACTTTTGTGGGGGAGGTACCGGAAGGAGTGGACCGATATAGCCCATCTTCGAACTTAAACTAAGTTTGGGTAAAATATTACGAAAGTCAAAATTTGAACCGAATCGGTTTATCCGTTCGAGAGTTATCGTGCGCTCCAGCCAGCCAGACAGACAGACAGACGGACGGACGGACATTGCTCAATCGACTCCAAATTGTCTGAAACACATTTCGTCCAAACATACTTGGGGTCTAAAACCATTATTTCGATGAGGCACATTTTGCCCGTATGAAAGTGTATATACCCTTCATAGCCTAAAGGCTGAGGGTATAAAAACCGATTTGAAACCAGTATTTTTTCTTCAACCTCTATAACAAAATCATAGATGTGCTCTCAAAAACATTTTTATTTTTTTTTTTAATGGAATTGTAAGGAAATTTGGTTTTTGCCATATATACATTATAGGGTCCCGACGAATATTTTGATGTGTTACTAACTAATACTTAGTCACAAACTCAACCATTATTTAAATTTTGCACAGATCGGACTATTATTGCGACCTGGAGAACAGCTTTAAAATAGGCTAAAAAATAGGTTTCAGTGCATTTCACCCCATAAACATTTTACGATCATTACCAAGAACTACATGTGTCTGTTCTGTACGGTTGAATCCTACAAATTGGTTATTGGTTTTTAGGATAACAGCCAAATGTATGTCGATCGCATGGCAACCCTCAACTGAAATTCTTAATGAAGAAACAATTAAAACAAAACAATTTGGAAATGAATAAAGCAAATATTTCAATTTCTGCTCAATCATTTTCCTATAATTCTTTATTATATTTCCTGTACATTGTTTTGTGCTGTTGTGTTTTATGCCTATTGCCACGAGAAATGCCTTTTAGCTTTTAAGCATTTACCACCTCCACCGCCATCACCACTATCGATTCATGCATCCACCCACCCACCATACACTACTGCCAGCACCATCAAAGCAATTCACCTGTTTCCTTTCTCCTGTGTGAACAAAGTAAAAAAATAATAATAAAACAATTTTGTTCTGTTCTTTATGATGCTTGAACCCCATCTCCATTACCACCACCACCACCATTGGACAAAAATTCTTGCCTAAATCGTGCCGGATTTTTGTGGCGCTAACATTAAGTGCGTACATTTATGAAAAAAGAAGTAATAATTTATGATTGTTTCCCTTTTTTGCAATGGTTTGCAGGAGCAGCAGCAATAGCAGCATTTGGCTTTATGAACACACGCCACTCTCACACACAATTATTTTGTTTTATAACTTGTTGTTGTTGTTCTGGGGCTTCTTAAAGTTCCGGACCTTTGTGAATGTTTGCTGTGGCCAACAGTAGTAGGTGGAGAAACATTATTTTGAATTTAATAAGCTTTTTAACGCACATTGCAAAGTTTTTGATGAATTTTATCCATAACCGCAACGCTTGACTGCTGCTGGCGAACAGTTTAAAGATTCTTTTCTGACACCTGTTAATAGTTTAATGGATTTTTCATTCAAGATGCGTAAAAAATTGTGTGCCATGACTTCAGTTTAAATGAAGACAAAGGCAGAACACTTGTAGAATAAAGTTTTGATGGAAAATGTCTGAAAGCATAGTTTTCAGAGGCTGGGAAATTTAGAAAATTGATATTAATGGTGGTATCTGCAAAACTTGGTGAGGTTAGTTTTTCAATAAAATCAATTTATAAGTTATCAATATTGCTTTCTGCATTGATTTACGCTAGTAAACGGTCGGAGTTTTTAGAATACTACTACACTTATACATATAACTTGAGTTGCAATGTTCTCACAAAATCTGGAGTTCGAATATAAGAAGACAATATAAACGTCTTCTTTAGACAGATAACGATTTTATATATTTATAGACGGACGATCGCTTGAGGACTTCATAGCAGAAGAACTCTTAAGGTCTTCTCTAGGCAGAAGACCTCTTAACGTCTTCTATAGAAATTATACCTTTTGAGGTTTTCTATACTCAGAAGGCCTTTTGCTACGTTCTTTAGAAAGTATACGTCTTCTATATACAAATTGAAGTTTCCTGTAGCAGAACACATATCGGGGTCTGCTGTAGACAGGATACCTCTGATGGTCTTTTTAAACAGGATTTCTATAGACAGAAGACGTCTTGAGTTCTATAGGCAGAAGTCTTCTGTAAATAGAAGGCCTCTTGAGTTTCTTTGACGCCTTCTGTAGGTAGAGGATATATTGAGGTCTTCAGTAAACCCAAGACCTTTTGACGTCTTCACTAAACAGAACACCTATTGTGGTCTACTACACACAGAAGACTTCTTGCGGCCTTCTATAAACAATAGACTTCTTAAACTCTTCTATAGACAGGAGACTTCTTGAGGTCCTATGTAGTTAGGCAAAAGCCCCCTTGAGGTATTTATAGACAAAAGTTATCTAGAAGACAATAGCAAAAACCTCCTGAAGTCCTCTCTAAACAGAGGACCTCTTAAGGCATCAAGAGAAATAATACTTTTTAAGATTTTCTACAGCCAGACGGCCATTTGATATCTTCTTTAGAAAGAATACATCATAAGATCATCTATATAAAAAGACCTATTGAAGACTTATAAAGACATAATGAACAAAATATCTCTTGTGGCGCTCTAAAACCAGAATATCTCTTACGATCTTCTATAAACAGGTAACCTTTTGAGGAGTTCCATAGACAGAAGACGTCTTGAGTTCTATTGATATTTTCTATTGGCAGAAGATTTATTGAGGTTTTCAGTAGACCAAAGACAGAGGTCTTGGGGTCTTCTATAGACATCGTAAGGCCTTCTAAAATAAGAGGATCTTTAGACTAACTTTTCTAAGAACAGAAGACCACTTGAGATCTTATATAGAACCTTGGGTTCTTCTTTTCTATTGAGGAGACCTCTATAAACAGAAGGCCTCTTGTGTATTCGCAAGACTTGATGATGTCTTCTATAAACAGGACACCTCATGCGAACTTCAATACACAGAACACTTCTTGTCGTCTTCTATATGCAGAAGACCTCTGGAGGTTTTCTCTAGTCAGATGGTCTTTTGAGGTGACCTCTTGAGGTCATCTATAGGCAGAAGTCATTTTCACGTCTTCTGTAGAAGGCCTGTTGCGATATTTTGTAGACAGAAACCCCCTTCAGTTGTAATGATGATAGACAGAAGACCTCTTGAGGTTTTCTATAGACAGAAGACTTCTTTAGGTCTTATATAGACAGAAGACCTCTTGAGGTATTTTAAAGACAGAAAGCCTCTTGAGGTCTTCTATAGACAGAAGACCTCTTGAGACTTCTAAAGACAGAATATCTCTTGAGGTCTTCTATAGAAAGAAGACCTTTGAGTGATTCTGTAGAGAGAGGAGGTCCTCTACAGACAGAATACCTCTTGAGGTCTTCTATAGACAGAAGACCTCTTGAGGTCTTCTATAGAAAGAAGACCTCTTGAGGTCTTCTATAGAAAGAAGACATTTGAGGTCTTCTATAGACAGAGGAGGTCCTCTATAGACAGAATACTTCTTGATGTCTTCTCTAGACAGAAGACCTCTTGAGGTCTTCTATAGAAAGAAGACATTTGAGGTCTTCTATAGAAAGAAGACCTTTGAGTGATTCCGTAGAGAGAGGAGGTCCTCTACAGACAGAATACTTCTTGAGGTCTTCTATAGAAAGAAGACCTCTTGAGGTCTTCTATAGAAAGAAGACATTTGAGGTCTTCTATAGAAAGAAGACCTTTGAGTGATTCCGTAGAGAGAGGAGGTCCTCTACAGACAGAAGACCTCTTGCGGTCTTCTATAGACAGAAGACCTCTTGAGGTCTTCTATAGGCAGAAGACCTCTTGAGGTCTTCTATAGGCAGAAGACCTCTTGAGGTCTTCTATAGGCAGAAGACCTCTTGAGGTCTTCTATAGGCAGAATACCTCTTGAGGTCTTCTACAGGCAGAAGACCTCTTGAGGTCTTGAGTTCTTCTATAAACAGAAGTCCTCTTGAGTTCTTCTATAGACAGAAGACCTCTTGAGTTCTTCTATAGACAGAAGACATCTTGAGTTCTTCTATAGATAGAAGATCTCTTGAGGTCTTCTATAGACAGAGGACCTCTTGAGGTCTTCTATAGAGGTCTATAGACAGAAGACCTCTATAGACAGAAGACCTCTTGAGGTCTTCTATGGACAGAAGACCTCTTGAGGCCTTCTATAGACATGTCTATAGACAGAAGACCTCTTGAGGCCTTCTATAGCCAGAAGACCTCTATAGACAGAAGACCTCTTGAGGTCTTCTATGGACAGAAGACCTCTTGAGGCCTTCTATAGACAAAAGACCTCTTGAGGTCTCCTACAGACAGAAGACCTCTTGAGGTCTCCTACAGACAGAAGACCTCTTGAGGTCTTCTATAGACAGAAGACCTCTTGAGGTCTTCTATAGACAGAAACCTCTTGAGGTCTTCTATAGACAGAAACCTCTTGAGGTCTTCTATAGACAGAAACCTCTTCAGTTCTTCAATAGACAGAAGACCTCTCCAGTCCTTCTATAGACAGAAGACCTCTCCAGTCCTTCTATAGACAGAAGACCTCTTGAGTTCTTCTATAAACCGAAGACCACTTGAGTTCTTCTATAGACAGAAGACCTCTTGAGTTCTTCTATAAACAGAAGACCTCTTGAGTTCTTCTATAGACAGAAGACCTCTTGAGTTCTTCTATAGACAGAAGACCTCTTGAGTTCTTCTATAGACAGAAGACCTCTTGAGTTCTTCTATAGATAGAGGATCTCTTGAGGTCTTATATAGACAGAAGACCTCTTAATGTCTTCTATAGAGGTCTATAGACAGAAGACCTCTTGAGGCCATCTATAGACAGAAGACGTCTATAAACAGAAGACCTGTTGAGAAGACCTCTTGAGTTCTTCTATAGACAGAAGACCTCTTGAGTTCTTCTATAGACAGAAGACCTCTTGAGTTCTTCTATAGACAGAAGACCTCTTGAGGCCTTCTATAGACAAAATAGCTCTTGAGGTCTTCTATAGGCAGAAGACCTCTTGAGGACTTTTGTCTATTAATTTAATTTTGAGAAATATTTATCTAAACTTTTATACATATTTCTTAAAACGATTTTACTAGGAATCTCTCTAAAATGAGCGGCCAACATAATTCCCGCACGTCCTAACATCGATGTAAAAATGAAAAAACACAGATAATTCCTCAAACTGCGCTTATTAGAAACGGAAATGTATGCCATTCCAATGGATTCATTGAAATGTACTTATTTACCACAGCAGTAGTGGCAAATGGGTATTAGAAACCTCCCACTTTATGATATTTACGTATTCTAATGGCATTTTGTGGTTAGTGCGACAAACATTTTGAAATGGTATTGCAAAAACAGGGAAAGAACGATAGACATTTATTCGCCATGTACTAGCAACAAAGAGTGTATATTAGGGTTATGACTTTTTGACAGTTTTTCTCAAAAATGATTTCCAGTGGTAAAATGAATGAACTTTTACCTATTATTGCCTAAAATAACGTTCATTCCATTTTATTATAAAAAAGGTTCCGTCCAAACCACCTTGATTTTTTTTTTTTTTTTTTTTTTTTTGAAAAAATTCTATGAAATGAAAAAATATGTTTTTTCACAAAAAAGTATTTCCTGTTGCAAAAAAGAAAGACCTGTTGCCTATCAGTGGCTAAAATAACGTTTATTCCATTATAATATTGAAAAAGGTCCCGCACATACCAATTTTAATTTAAACAATATATAACAAAATTGTCAAAAGTTCTGAAAAATAAAAAAATTTAAAAGCTTTTTGTGCGGAAGTTTTTTTTTATCGAATCACTTTTTAATTAAGATTTTATGTAATCTTAGGTAAAAATTCATCAAAATATCATACAGGAATACGAGTTTGTAGAAAAGTCATAACCCTAGTATATACACGTTGTGAAATGTGACAGCACAAAGAACCACCGAACGAACGACGGACCGACCAACCAACCGATACTTATGCATGCAAAGGCGTGAAGATTTACACTTCTTTCTCTGCTCACTGCGAAATGTTTGTGACACTGCGTTTGAAACGGAGTTTTAATATTAAAATCTATTGTTTCCTTTGGTGGCAATTTTAAAATGTTAATTATTAAGCTTGACACCATTCGGAATAGTATTTCCGGTTTTTCTCGAAACAGCTGCTAACTGTCACTCTGTTTCTGTTTGTGCCGTTGCAAAAGATAAAATACTACAATTTGAAACAATAAAGTTTTATTCAATGCAAATGAAATGTTTATGCACAGTTATTATTGGTGGTGGTGGTGGTGGTGTTGTTGTTGTTAGAATTAAATTCATTCAGAGAGTGTCATATCAGAGTAGATGCATTTGCTTTGCAATGCAATTTTTATGCATTTCTTGGTGTGGGTGTGTGAGTGCTTGGGAAGTTCTTTGAGGATATTGATATTGCATTTGAACTATGAATTAAGACAGCAAATATTTAATATTAAAAAATTAAATATTATAAACTTTGAAAAAAGAACAAAGAACATAATAGCTCCGCACTTTATTAAATATAGTTTATTACTTGTAAGCCAATGTTTTGGCAGAGTTATAGCTTCGTAAGTATTTAAAAACTAAACACCTCGAAAAAGTAAGTTTGCCTGTATGTAAAGACAGATATCATTCTTATTTTGAAGTTGGTTTTAAATATAGTCTTCGACAAATTGTGCAACTGTCTCAATTCCCAAATCCTGTAGCTGTAGCTTTTTTAGAAATGAAAATAATAAAGCACACCAATACCAACAACGTTACGACCTTTTTTGAAGAACATTTCCAGTAAGTTCTTCAATTTCAAAATAGATTAACTACATCAAGAGCAAAACATCCAGCACAACTCAAGTACATCTGTGGCGGCCCTGCAGCTGCAACGACTGCTGTTGATGGTGATTGTGAAAATTTTGCATTTTATTTGACTGTGACACTTTACGATGCCAACGTACGAAATGAAGCCAATATCCAACAATTGCAAACAACTGCCTGCTGTTTCATATCCTAAATCGTTCACTTGATGGCTTCTGAATAATTGAATAAAGTTTTGTGCAATAAAAAATGTAAAAATCTATTAACCAACCAATTCAGTAACGATGAAGATAAACAACAAATAAAAATATAACCGACAGAAGTATGTACAATTTGATATTCAAAATTAATTATCATTTCAAATACAATGAAAACTTAGTATAAAATAATAAATCACGGTGTGCCTTAACCAATTTTAAATGGAAGGAGCTTACACCTGGGAAGTTTCTGCGGATTTTGAAACTGCAATGTTCATAGATGAGAAAAGTAAAAAAAAAAACTAAAAAAAATCGCCGGAGAGGTTTTTAGATAGATCGCGGTCAAAATACACACTTTTAGGGTTTTTTAGGTTTTCACGATTTTGCTTGAAAACCGCAAACCCTATGGAAATGGGACTAAAGAAAACGAAAACGTAGCAGTGAAAATTCTCTAGAAAATTGACCTTTACGATATTTTCGTAGGTTTTACCGTTTCAAATTGGACAACGCACTGACTATATCGTCTTCTTATACAACAATATAATGCACTTGTGCCATAACTAACTTTAAATGAAAACCGCTTATACCTAGGATTTTTTTGGGGATTCTGAAACAGCTATATTTGTAGATGACAAAAATCCAAAAAACAAAAAAAATCGCTGGAGGGATTTTTAAATAAGTCGCGGTCAAAGTTCGCATTTTTAGGGTTTTCTTGTGATTTCACGATTTTGCTTGAGAACGGTAAGTCCTATCGAAATGGGACTAAAGAAAATATTGTACCTGTAAAAATTCTCTAGAGGACTGACCATTATGATTTTTGAGATATTGAAGTTTAGGTCACATTTTTAGGTTTTTTTTTTTTTTTGTTAGGTTTAACGATATTGCTTGGGAACGGCAAGTGTTATCGAAATGGGAACTGAGAAAATCTTATAGCTGTGAAAACTCTCTACAAGACCGACTTTTGTATTTTTTTCCTAGGTTGTACCAATTTTGAGATATATAAGTTTAAGTTGGGAAATTGTAGTCATGGCATTGTTTTGTAAGGAGGCGATACAGTCCGAGCATTGTCCCAATTTGAACTTCTATATCTCAAAAACGGTAAAACCTACGAAAATATCATGAAGGTCAATCTTGTATAGAATTTTCACTGCTACAAACTTATTTAGTCCCATTTCGATAGGACTTGCGGTTTTCAACCAAAATCGTTAAAACTTAAAAATTCCCTAAAAGTGTGAACTTTGACCGCGATTTATTTAAAAAGCCCTCCGGCGATTTTTTAGTTTTTTGATTTTTCTCATCTATGAACTTTGCAGTTTCGGAATCCGCAAAAACTTCCCAGGTGTAAGCTCCTTCATTTAAATTTGGTTAAGGCGCACAGTGAAATTTATTAGAGGCCTCTTTTCCATTAGTTGACATTTTAAAATTTGTTGTGACCAGTGGAGAACGGATTGTTTGCAATTATTGAAACAGTTAAACAAAGATTGATATCAGATAGTTTTTTTTATCATACGAGAGCTGCACGATAACTATCTGGCCTAACAATGAAAACGCGAATATTTACCATAAAAATACTTTTATTGTTCTCTTAAAAAATCGTGAAAATCTAAAAAACCCCTAAAAATGTCAACTTGAATCGCGATTAATATAAAAAGCGCTCCAACGATTTTTATATTTCTTGATTTTTCTCATCTATGAACATCAAAAATATTTAGAGTGTAAAAATCAAGCCAATGCGCCAGTTGCAGCTTTGTGCTGCTGCGAAGAGTGTTTTAAGAAACCACGAGCGTAATATTCTCCCCCCTTCCCCTCTGGAGGGGGTATACGGTAAGAATTGTTTTATGCTGTTAATAGAAAATGACATGAACAAAGGTCCCGATTATCTTATGATGTAAAAATAGGCTTGGGGAAACAAAACAATATCCAAAACAACACAAGATCCAACCAATTTAGCGGATTAAAAAAATCAATTTTTTTTCTGAAAAAACACTTTTTTCTGAAAAACACTAAAACACTATTTCTTAATGAAAATGAAGCTATTAACTCTTTCTTCAAAATCCACTATAATATTTTGCTATACGTATTAGCTTCGCGATGTTTTGAATATATTTACTTGCACTTAAAATATATGTTGTACTCACAATAAAAAATATTAGTCAAATGTTCCGACTTTTAAAGCTATTCTTAAAAAGATCGCGTTCGAATGAAACAAAAACTAATATATTTTTAAAAAGGTCCATGTCATAGCTGTCAGATTTGCCAGATGTTGTACCAAAATTTTGAAATTATTTTTTTATTTTTGGCCAATGGGTGGATCCACTGTGCTACGTGTCAAAAATACACATTTAACGCAGGTAAAAAGCAACATGTATGATTTTTATTTCTGATACATTTAGTTGCATTTTCGAGGAGCAATGTATCAGTGTCGTAGGGGATGGAAGATACCAAGGAACGGTCCTGACCGGCTTTAACATGGCAAAGCCCAGGATTTATCTTGGTCCCTCTCTCATCTCAAGAGGACACTGACCTCCCCGTGGTGTCACCTGGGGAACTGCCTTTAACACCCGTTAAAGGTAGTGAGCTAACTTGTGCCGCGCGTTCATCCATAAGAACGTTAACAACTTGGGTTTGGGCGTCGGTTTAGTAACCCTCCCCTAGAAAAAAACAGCCTACTATGAAAAAACAAAAGAAAAGAAAAACAAACCCCTCTAAAGTTGACAAACCCCGCAAACGTTTTAAGGACTATGATCTACGAATCTGCACCTGGAATGTTCGCACTCTTTATAGAGTAGGTGCAGTTTACGCATTGGCAGATGTACTTGAAAAGTACAAGGCCGACATTACTACCATACAGGAAATACGATGGAACGGGAAAGGCGTCACAACAACACCTAAAGATGACGCACTGTCTTATAGCTGCCATGACACAAAGCATGAGTTTGGTTAAGGATTTGTAGTTGGTCGGAGGTTAAAACATCTGGTCTCTAGCTTCATCCCAGTGAATGAAAGACTCGTAGCAATTCGATTAAAAGCAAAATTCGTCAACATCAGCTTTATTTGCGCTCATGCTCCCACTGAAGACAAGGACGAACAGACCAAAGATATATTTTACGAGCGCTTAGAAGAAACTTATGACCGTTGCCGTGCCCATGACATTAAAATTATACTAGGGGATTTTAATGCCAAAATTGGAAAGGAGAATATCTTTGGCCCAACAGTCGGGAAATTCAGTCTCCACAGTGAAACATATGACAATGCTATAAGGCTGATAGACTTTGCAGCGGCAAGAAACATGGTGGTTAGCAGTGCCAGATTTAAGCATCTCGATATGCATAAGGGCAACTGTCTGTCCCCAGATCAAAGAACAATAAATCAAATTGATCACGTTGTGATAGATGGATGTACGATCGTTCCGAAGTGCAAACATAGACTCGGACCACTACCTTGTTGCAGCAAATGTACGTACCAGATTAAACGTAGCAAACAAAGTGCGAACAGACACAACACGGAAGTTGGACATTGGTAAGCTGCAATCACAACAGATAGCCACAGCATATTCCACTCAACTGGCCCAACTGCTTAATCAAAGCACTCTTCGTCCCGATAACATATCAGAAAATGGCAAAACATTGCCCACTCCATGCAAACAGCCGCAAAATCAGTACTTGGATACCAGAGACCTCCACCAAGGAATCTATGGTATGACCAGGAGTGTCGTGCTCCTACCGAAGAGAAAAATGCGTCATATAGGGCTACTTTACAATCAGTAGCAACGCGTAACGCACGAGAGAGGTATCGGGAGAAAGGAGAGAGGAGAAACGTCTTTTCCGCAGGAAAAGAGAGAGATGGAAAAGTGGGAGTGTGAACAGATCGAGATGTACATGAGGCAAAATGAAGTCCGAAAATTCTACCAAAGAGTGAAGCATCAAACTGATGGCTTTGGAACTGGCACATCCTCCTGTAGCGACCAGCAAGGTAAACTGGTAACTGATACAGATGCTAAGGATATGGAAAGAGCATTTTTTTCAAACTGTTGAGTTCCAATAGTAGCGAAGTCGATGAAGATTCCACAGATCCAATCCCAGAAGATGGTATTGAATGTATACCAACCGGCCAAGATGAGGCTGAAGAATAATAAGGCGACAGGATCTGATGGCCTACCAGCCGAGCTGTTTAAAACCGGGGGCGACACGCTGATAAGGTGTATGCATCAGCTAGTTAGCACCATCTGGCAGGAAGAACGCGTACCCGACGATTGGAACCTGAGCATCCCAAAACCCGTGGTCAACGAAATAATTGGACCATACCAATGCGGCTTTAGATCTGACAAGTCCGCCATTGACCAGATATTTACCCTGCGGAAAATCCTGAAGAAAACCCAGATCGACACCTACCACATTTTTGTCGATTATAAAGCAGCCTTCGACAGCCCGCTACGTTCAAAGGTATTCCAAGCCATGTCTTAATTTGGTATCCCCGCAAAGCTCATTCGGCTTTGTAAAATGCTCTAACTGAAACAAGATCTTCAGTTAAAATAGGAAAGAACCTCCCCAAAGAGTTTTGTACCAAAAGAGGTTTCAGGCAAGGTGATATTTTCAACATCCTGCTAGAAAAGGTTATAAGAGAGGCAAACGTCAAAAGAAGTGGCACAATCTACACCAATAGCCACATGTTACTTGCTTATGCTGATGACATAGATATCATAGGACGATCAGTAAAGGAAGTAACTGATACCTTTAGGGAGGTCGAAGGAGAATCTGCGAAAGTGGGTCTGGCGGTAAACGGCGAGAAGACCAAGTTGACGGTGTCGACGCGCATTGCGTTCATTGAGCTCAGACCAACTGTCGATATTGGTTCCTATAACTTTGAGGTAGCAAAAGACTTCGTATACCTCGCCACCACCGTTAAGACAACGAACGACATCAGTTGTGAAATAAAAAGAAGAATTGTATTGGCCAACAGATGCTACTTTGGCTTAAGTAAGAACTTCAAAAACAAAGCCACAACTAGTCAAACAAAAATAACGCTTTACAAAACACTGATACTACCCATGCAGATGTATGGTTCCGAAGCCTGGGTACTTGCGCAAGCAGATAAGGCAGTGCTTGGCGTGTTTGAGAGAAAAATTCTTCGAAAAATCTACGAACCAATCTGCGTTGACGGTGAATATCGACGTCGTATGAACCACGGGCTGTATCTGCTATACAACGACATCAATATAAATAAACGTATCGAGATGCAGCGATTGCGTTGACTAGGCCATATACTAAGAATGAGCGATGATGAACCCGCTAAAAAGGCGTATAAATTCGAGCCACATGGCGGTGCACGCAGAATTGGCAGGCCAAAGAATAGATGGCGCAAAGCAGTTGATGAAGAGATGACAAGGCGCGGTATTCCAGAAAGCGAAGCACTAAACAGAGAGAATTGGAGATCTTTTCTTAGTTCAGTCTATGGAACAAATGTTCTGTAATGGACCAGCTAAGTAAGTAAGTAAGAAGTCCCAACGCAACTCTACAAAAAATCGTCCACAAAGGTCCATATTTTAGTATAGCATCCATATAACGCTACATCCCGATTTGCTGTATTTTGTGGATTTAAACTACAGTTTGGGACCAAACTACCTGTAATTGCACATTTGAGGTTCCCAGGAGTCACAACGTAACTCCATAAAAAATCGTCAGCAATGGTCCATATTTTAGTATAGTATTTTCGGTATTTTCCCGATTTTAGCTAAATTTTTAGGCCGAACTGCTTGTAATTTCACACAGTGCACAGTGCGAAACATGAGCACTTTAGCGGAACTATACTAATAACTTTTAAAGGAAAGGGCGTAGATTCCTACAATTTTGCAAAAATGCCTCTTATATTAGTGGATAGTGTGGGGCTCAAATTGGGCCACATAGGCCCGCGGTTCAGCGGATAGAAAACTTATGTACAAAATATTTTCAATATATGTTTGCGTTTAGGTATAGCCCCCATTGAACGGTACCGGTAGATGGGACCTATTTTAAATCTAACAGACACATATTTCAAGGTATTTGGTTGTATTTTGGCATTTTATGTTCTTCGTAGATAGAATACCACTGTGCGAAATATTAGCATCGTAGATACGCGTTTTTGATATTGCCCCCATATGACGCGTTCCTTCATGTTAGGTATTTTAAATGTTGAAGACATAAATTGCAACCGATTATGATGCAAATGTAAATTTTAAGATATTAGCGAATAAACATCCTCCTCACATAAAATCTGTCAACATAGGTCCACTTCTGGGTGAAGCCCCACAACCCTACACATCCATTATGGAGTAAAATGTTAGTAATTTTTTGTTTTCATTTGTAGCTATAATGTTTATTGGCCTATTTAGCAGATCTGTACCTTTAATTTTATTAATAATGTCTTTCAGATCAAGTCCAGGTTGGAACTGCATTACATTATTTAACGTATATTGGTACTTGTACCACATCATCCAAAAATGTTGCACTATATATAAATCACCAACATTTACAGGTCAAAACTATGAAAATGGCGAGAGGATTCTTAATTTAACAGAAATCATCATTTGTTAGAACTAGTGAGTCCATCTCTTCAAAACACTGTCAACAATGGCGTTCATTGCCACGTTTACCTTCCACATTTTAGAAAAACTTGAATTTCTCTGAAGTCCGCACGTTTCCGCGGCTGTTTTATGGGTTTGCGAACAGAGGAGACCCCAATCTTTCAGCTCATATATATCTTAATACTGGAATGTACGGGACTCACTTTTGAAATATCTACGGAAAATAAAAAAAAAAATAATTTTGCAAACCTTAAAAAATGCACTTCTTTCGAATTAAAATTTCACGAAAACAATAAGAGTTTTTTTGCATTTTTTTAAAGATATCAAATTGTTTTGTAAAATATTAAGAAAAATAAATCATGGCATACTGACTTACCATTTGTCCGCGCCACGCTATTTTTTTTAATGAAAGCAAATTATATTTCTTAGAAAAAAATTATGAAACAAAAGTGCAAGTTTAAGTGCATTTTTAGGTCGTTTCGCGGAGTAAATCGCCGAACTGAGTATGGGTCATTTTCAGTGGAGTACTTAACTACCGAATTCAATAAAAATTTAATTAGTTTAATGTACTTTCAAAATTCCTTAAGGTCCCACTAAACTTCCCATATTTCGCACTGTGCGACGCCCAGAAATTTCTTGTCGTGAGCCAACAATTTTTCATTCCGAGCCAGACATTTCTGATCAACGGAATGAATTTTATCGTCAACGGACTGAACTTTATTATCCAACTCCTTTATCTGGTTCTCTACAACTTCCAATCGCTTTTCAATAACTTGCGTAACATTCTGGAGTTTTTCGCTGATTCTCCTAGAGTTCTCTTCGAACTATTCTTCCATTCTGGCAACTAATTTCTCCTCAAATTTTCTGCAATTTTCTCCCAATTTCTCCTTCAGGCGTTTGCAGTTTTCTTCCATTTTTCTGGAGTTGTCCTCCAGTTCTCTAGAGTTCTCTTCTATTTTCTCATTAGTTTCCTGTAACACTTTATTAACAAATTCTTTCAGCTCCTTCAGAATCGATGTCAGCGTTTCTGCTTCGTCACAACCATTCGCAGCCCCATCCAGGGGCTCATCCCGAACCTCAAAGTCATAAGTGTATATGTATATTCTGACGCGCTCGAACAGTTCCAATAAACGTTTTTGTAGCTCCGCCTTATTTCCGGTAGTTTGCAACCCAAACTTACGAAGCTCCCTTTTCAAGTCTTCTACTCGTAGATCCTTGAACATCATTGTAAGATGTTTCGTAATCCCACTTCTGACACCAATTGTTACGGAATTAGGGTTTGAACTTAATCCCGTGTAGACGTTGTTTTATTCCCTGATACGATTTGTACCAAATAAAACAGGGTTCGTTTTGGATTACGATTCTACAATGCTTTATTGACGATATTCACTTCAGTTATACACACAAGACTTTATTTCTCTACTAGCACACAACAAGCAAAAAGCCTTACTCTATTCAGGTTACTTATTTATTCTTTAGATTACACTTACGGTTTAAATCTCGCGGTTGATTATTCACAACTAACTCCCAGCTTTTCCTTTCCCGTATTTATACGTGCCCGCTGCTATATAGACTGTTCTAGTCTCCTTGATCTAGGAGCTTCTACAATGTTCCGACGAACCGCTAACCAATTGGCAAATACACACATGTACGCACATACTGACTGACCGGTGAGAGTTTACAACTAAGGGGCTGTTTAGTAAATAAGGGAGAGGAGAAGGGGTTACAATGCTGAAGCATAATCGAATGGTCAAAATAAATAGAAAGAGTACAACCACAATAGCTAAGTAAACAGTGTAAATTAAGACTAAGCGATAATTGCAGTAATATTTGTTGTTGCAGAAGTAAATAAGAGAGAACTGAAGGCGAACAACAATAACAAGATCAAAGCAACAAAGAAAAGTAGTGATTGAAATTCTTATAGAGTAATTGTTGTTGTAAATTTGATTTAAGCATGGTCGCACCTGGCACGGCGGTGCCGATGATTTTCGGCAATTTACACGCACACGACCCGAAGCACAGAAAGAGCGTACAAAAGAGAACACATGTTTTGATTTGTTATTGTTTTATAGCTTGCGTGAATACAAACTTACTAACACACTGTTATAAGTTGCCAATATTTTGAATACATTCACATTTTCTTCGTTCTCTTTTTGGTCATGCCTGACTCATTTAAATTTTAAATGAACTAAATGCTTAATGAAAATTTGCGTTACAATTAAAATTCATAAATTAATAGTTAATTCGTCTGAATTAACTTAAATCTATCAGTTACTTTCTTAACAATATTTTTAGAGCAAACTGCATGTAATTTCACACTTGAGTTTCCAGTGGTCATAAAATATCTCCACCAAAAATTGTCAACAAAGGTCCATGTTTTAGTATGGCCCCCCTATTACGGTACCTCCCGATTTTCGGTATTTTGTGGATTTTAGCTACATTTTGGACCAAACTACCTGTAATTTCACATTTGAAGTTCCCAGTAGTCACAACACAACTCCACCAAAAATCGTCAACATAGGTCCATGTTTTGGTATAGTATCCATATAACGATACCTTCCGATTTTCGGTATTTTGCGGATTTTAGCTAAAATTTTAGACCGAACTACTGTAATTTAATATTTGTGACCAATGCACTATAGGTAATTTGCCCCTTTTTTGAGACAAAAATTAATTACAGCGGAATTAAAGGATTTTTTAACTTTTTCAATTATATATGTGTAAAAGTGAGATAAAACAAAGATTTTTACAGATAAATTCGGATATAAGGAACAACGGTTATAAGCAACTACGTATATAACGAACAAAGCTATTTTTTCTAATGTAATTTTCATTGGTTTTCTTATACACAAGAAACTGATGAAAACGATGACGGTAGTAAGTAACACAAATTTTGCCCCCGCGAGTAGATTTTCCAACGAATTGTTACTACAGTTTTGTATATTTTTTGAATATACGTTAATAAAGACGAGTAAACCGTTATCAATGATTAATATGTAATAAAGAGATAAAATAAAGCTTACTACTGCCTCACCGTTTATAGAAAACCACGGATATACCGAACAATTTGTCGCCATTACTTATTTTACTTGCAATGAAATTGTAAGCAACAATATTTTTTACATTTATTATTTATTTCCTCAAACCAAACTTCCACAATTTTAAGACTTTTTATTGAGAAGTAACCTAATAAAATCTCATAAATATCAAAAAACGGGCAAAATCGGGTTTTGAAACCTAGTAATACCAATGCAGAAGACTTTCAGTAATGTGTTCTAGGTGGCAAAATCACGGCCAAACACGGCCAATTTAGTATAAGTCTATATGAAGTGAGTTTAAGAAAAATAAAATATTTATTTCTGAATTTTTGTGTTTTTTGGTCGCTACCCAAAATGTTTAAGCTATATTATATATTAAATCAATTCCTCCCGTAATTGCCAATCTATTCCATTTTACATATATTTATATTTGGCTTATTTTTCCGCGATTTTAAATACATTGAAATATGCCTTACAATATATATTTTTTTATTTCTGCTTCGAAATTCTCACTTTGACTGCAATTCAAACCGCGATAATGACGCTATTTTGAAAAATATCATTCATATTAATAAATTTTGACAGGTTCTTTTTTCAATGCCAACTAAAAAATTATTATTATTAAAAGTTGCAAAATCGACTTTTTGTCTCAAAAACTGGGCAAATTACCTATAGTGCAATGGGTCACAAAATATCTCCACAAAAAAAAATGGCATCAAATGTACATGTTTTGGTATAGCTCCCATATAACTGTACCTCCCGATTCTCGGTACTTTGCGGATTTCAGCTACATTTTTGGACCAAACTACCTGTAATTTAAAATTTGAGGTACCCAGTGATCCCAAAATATCTGCACAAAAAATTGTCGAAATATGTCTATGTTTTGATATTGTCCCCATATAACGGTACCTCCGGATTTTCGTTACAAAACTTCTCTATTAAAATTGCCAACATGGGTCTATGTTTTGGTATTGACCCCATATAACGGTACCTCCCGAGTTTCATTGTTTTGAGGATTTAGCTAGAATTTTTAACCGAACTAGCCGTAATTTGCCATTTGAGGTTTTTAGCGGTAAACACCTTAACGCTGAAATGTTTTGGTAAATCCCCCATATAACAGTACCTCCCAATTTTAGGTATTTTGAGAATTTTAGCTACTCTTTGACCGAAATACCTGTTATATGACATTTGAGGTTTCCAGTGGTCACAAAACGTCTATACCATCAATTGTCCAGATATGTAGGGCCATGTGTTGGTATAGCGCCTATATAACGGTACCCCCTGATTTTAGGTATTTTTACCGAATCATCTGTAATTTAACATTTGATGTTCGCAGTTTCACAAAACTTCTCCATCAAAAATTTTCAACATAGCACTATTGTTAATTTGCCCTGTTTTTGAGGCAAAAAGTCGATGTTGCAACTATTAATATTAATAATTCTTTTAGTTGGCATTAAAAAAAAACATGTCAAAATTTATGAATATAAATTATATTTTTCAAAATACCGCCATTATCGCGGTTTGAATTGCAGTCAAACTAAGAACTTCGAAGAAAAGACAAAAAAATTAAAAAAAAATTTGAATGTTTTTAAAAACGTGGAAATATAAACCAAATATAAATTTATGTAAAATGGAACAGATTGGCCATTGCGAGTGGAATTTCTTTAATATATAACATACCATAAACATTTTGTGTAGCGACCACGAAACACAAAAAGTAAAAAAAAATATTTTATTTTTCTTAAACTCACTTCATATAGACTTTTACTTAATTGGTCGTGTTTGGCCGTGACTTTGCCACCTAAAACAAATAATTGAAAGTCTTTCTCATTAATATTAATAGGTTTCAAACCCCGATTAGGTCGCTTATCCATAAAAACTCGTAAAATTGTCGAATTTTGTATGAAGACTTTTTCAGATATATTTTCCGATGACATTTATGCATTTGGGTTTGCGAAAGAAAACTATGTAATATTTTATGGTGGAAGGTATAAAAAGTTCGGCCCGGACTTAACGCTTGTTTAATTGTGTTTTTTTTTTTCTTTACCATACCATCATCGGCCTTCATAATTGTGGTAGTTGTTTGTTGTAGTTTTCCTGAAAGATTCCAAAGCTTAACTTAGTGAAAATCTAAATATTTAAATAGACCAAGCAAAAAAATATTTAAAACTTTTTCCTTCAAACATTGTATTTGGTTATTTTCACAATGATTTATTTATTCATTTATTTATATTATTTACATATTCAAATTGGCGTACAATTGTTTACTCAATCTTCAAAAATTATCGTTTTTTTTTTTTTGTTCCAGGAAAGAAAAACTGCAACTAAGTACAATGCAAAGGGAAGCCCACTTCGACCAGAAATACTAAAACATCAGCACAAAATCATGACGGCTAGCAACATAACCACATCCGAAACCCCTCCACGCTTCCCCCCACAAATAGACACAGACACAAAATCATAGTTTAAACATAAACTATTACATAGATCATCATTTTTTGTTGGTTATTGTTTAATGGCTTTTGAATAATTTAATACTCGTAGAAGTAAAATTTGTTTTGGGATTGGCACGAGCAGACGGCATTCAAAGCCACACACACATACACAATTGACACAAAAGTTGTGCAAAATCAAAAACTAAAAAATATTCTTATTTGTATAGAGGATACAGTATTTGTCAAAAAAAAAAAATTCTGCAAATTATAAATAACAAATAGTGGGTTAAGGATTTTTGAAAGTAAATTCCCAAAATCTACTTAAAATTTTTAAAATTTACTATCTAGATTTTTAAGGAAACATTTTCAATAGATCGATCTTTCACACAGATGCAGATTGATAATTTGTAATAAAGAATTTTCTATCGTTTCATTTGTTTTAATTAATTAATTTTAATTTCCCTTTAATTACTGACGGGTGACCTGTGCAAATTGCATTCTTATTTATTTCATAACACTGTAAAATTGTTTGTCTGCGTTTTATGGGAATAAAGATAAGGATGTTAATTAAAACTGTTGTCTTTTTTATACCCTCCACCATAGTATGGAGGGTATATTAAGTTTGTCATTCTGTTTGTAACACATCGAACTAATCATTTGCGACCCTATAAAGTATATATATTCTTGATCAGAATAAAATTCTAAGACGATCTAGCCATGTCCGTCTGTCCGTCTGTCCGTCTGTCTGTCCGTCTGTTGTAATCACTCTAGCGTCCGCAATAATTGAGATAGAGTGCTGAAATTTTGCACCCGAGGGTATTTTTTCCATAGGCAGGTCAAGTTCGAAGATGGGCTATATCGGTCCACTTTTTGGTATAGCCCCCATATAACGGTACCTCCGGATTTGAGGTATTTTGACGTTCTTCGCCACATTTGCAGACCGAATTAGCTATAATTTGGCACTTAGGGTTCCTAGTAATCAACAAACTTATATCCCAAAGGATATGGGCATAGGTCCATGTTTTGGTATAGCCCCCATATAACGGTACCTCCCGATTTTCGGTATTTTGAGAATTTTAGCCAAAATTTGTAACCGAAATATCTGCAATTTGACATTTGAGGTTCTCAGTGGTCATGAAACATCTCCACCAAACATCGTCAACATAGGTCCATGTTTTAGTATAGCCCCCATATAACGGTACCTCCCGATTTTCGGTATTTTAAGAATTTTAGCTAAAATTTTTAACCGAACTAGCTGTAATTTGCCACTTGAGGTTCTCAGTGGTCATGAAATATCTCCACCAAGCATCGTCAACATAGGTCCATGTTTTGGTATAGCTCCCATATAACGGTACCTCCCGATTTTCGGTATTTTGAGAATTGTAGCCACAATTTGTAACCGAAATATCTGCAATTTGACATTTGAGGTTCTCAGTGGTCATGAAACATCTCCACCAAACATCGTCAACATAGGTCCATGTTTTGGTATAGCCCCCATATAACGGTACCTCCCGATTTTCGGTACTTTGAGAATTTTAGCTAAAATTTTTAACCGAACTAGCTGTAATTTGCCATTTGAGGTTCTCAGTAGTCATGAAATATCTCCACCAAGCATCGTCAACATAGGTCCATGTTTTGGTATAGCTCCCATATAACGGTACCTCCCGATTTTCGGTATTTTGAGAATTTTAGCCACAATTTGTAACCGAAATATCTGCAATTTGACATTTGAGGTTCTCAGTGAAGAAACATCTCCACCAAACATCGTCAACATAGGTCCATGTTTTGGTATAGCCCCCATATAACGGTATCTCCCGATTTTCGGTATTTTGAGAATTTTAGCTGCAATTTTTAACCGAACTAGCTGTAATGATCGGTATTTCGAGAATTTTAGCTACAATTTTGTCTATTCAAAAATAATCGTCAATATAGGTCCATGTTTTGGTATATCCCCCATATAACTGTACCTCCCGTTTTTCGGGAATTTTCAGTGGTCACGAAATTTCTTCACTAAAATTCGTCAACATGGGTCCATTTTTGAGGGTCTACATTGTTTTGATAAAACTACCCTCAATTTGACTCTTGATGTTCCCTGCAGCTATAAAACTTTTCCGCCAAAAAATTTAATGAGAGGTTGACTCTTTGACATAGCCCCGTAGGTGGTACCTTTCACCTAGCTGAACACATTTTTTTAGATTAGATCAGATAACACTGTGCAACAAAATGGAGGTGAAAGCCTGGGGCACGGAAAATTCCTCTTGGGGAAGAAAGGCCTTGGTGAGTATATTATGAACCCCGAAGGACAGATCCGCCGTGAGTCGAACTTCCGCCTTATGGCGTGATGAAATGTTTGTTAGAGTCCCTGTGGGCCATCAGGAATTAGCGTTATATCTTTGTTTACTGTTGCTTAAGTGCTCGACAAAAACAACAAACAAAGATATAATGCTAATTCATGATAGCTTACAGGGTCTCTTGCAAAAACTTCATCACGCCATAACGCGGAAGTTCGAATCACGGCGCATCTGTCCTTCGGGGTTTTTAATATACACACACCAAGGGCTTTCATCTCCAAAAGGAATTATCGCTGTCCCAACATTTGTGTTCACAGTGTAATTTAAGCAATAGCGGGAGGCAGTAGAAGTCTAACCATTATCGAAAAGTTGTCCCACCTAAAATTGTAAAAGGACCCTAATTATTCCATTTTAATTAAGACTATTTTATGGTGGAGGGTATAAAAAGTTCGGCCCGGCCGAACTTAACGACTTTTTACTTGTTATTTATTCATTCATTCTTGTTTTTAACTCTTCGTTCATAACAAAAGCAAAACACACAAGAAAAATTACAACACAACGAACAAATAAATAGTTTTGAAAAAAAACTTTAATGCATTTTATGTAAATACATTTATATATATGTGCGTAACTTACTTTTAATCTCATTACAAATTTATATAAATTCAAGTGTCTGGTTTATTTTGAAAAAGCAAAAACTCATTGTTGCTGTCAAGGACAGATATTGCATAACGAATGTTTTTATAACATGCTGTCAAGCTAATGTTCTAATTTCTAAATAAATGGAATTGAGAGTTTTATTTGTGTGTTACTTTTACTGTTAGGGTTAATATATGTATCATGTAAATATATATTACAATTTGAAAATCAGTTTTGGGCCTTTTATATGCTTTGAAAAATACACAAATATGAATAAAAGTTAAAGCAGAATTGTACATACCAAAAGGCCTATACAAGGATTGGGGCGTCTGTGGAAGTAGTAACAATAGGTAACAGATTACATAACTGATTTTGTATAATTTAAAATAAAACTGGAAAAATTATTGCTGCATATTATATGACATGCATCCATGTATATTTATGTGGCCAAAATTCTTCAGCAATTGGACAAGTAGTCCTGCGGCTGCTGAGGATTTATTATTAATGTCCGGTCCTTGGCTGTGGGGTATACTTATCGATATTTTTCTCTCAAATTTTGTTTCTGTAGCTCGAATGGATGAACTTTTGCTTCTCTATGATTATCATAACAATTATTTCATTCAAATATTGAAAAAGGTCAACCACCCACCACTTTGAAATTAAACTTTAAAACATATTTTTTCTTTCTATACCCTCACAGTTTAGGCCAATGAGGTTATATCTTCACCATAAATGCCCGAAGACGTAACCCACAAAACCAAAACTTTACAGGAGAAGCAAAAAATCGTTATAAAATTAAAAACTGTTTTATGGAATATTAATCTTATGAAGGCGAGTATATGGGATGTTATCGATCATATACGAAGGTGAATAAGTAGTGAAACCAAAACCGCTGAAATGCTTAGTTTTGAGATCCTTCATTAAAACAAAATCTGCAACAATTTCCCATTTTCCGAAATGCCATTTCTTGAATTGGATCGTTGTTTTTGAACGTAGATGCTTGAAATTTTGCCAGGGCATGTATTTTAGCTTTATATATCAGATTACGTCAGAAAACGAATTTCGATTTTCATGTCGGTTACGTCTTCCGGCATTTATAGTGACGATATACACTTCCATACGGCTACAATGTGTCTCATCGAAAAAATGGTTATAGAACCCAAGTATGTTTGAACGAAATCCTTTTAAGGCAATTTGGAGTTGATTTAGCCATGTCCGCCCATATGTCTGTCTGGCTTGCTGAAGATGGGTCAGTCATATCGATCCATTCCACCCCAAAAAAAAGTTCTAAACTTTTAACACTTTACCAACACGACGGTACAAGTTTTCTTTCGCGGCCAAGTCCATACTTCCTGATTAAATTACCCGAAAGCTGTAAAAAACTCTATGGTGCAGTCCAAAATTTGGCCTTAGTAATATTTTGTCCAAACTTAGTTTAAGTTAGAAGATGGGTAATATCTGTCCACTCTTCCAGATACCTCCCCCACAAAAATCAAAACTTTTCGCTAAAATGGTGAGCAGGATACCTCTCGAAGGCAGTAACCGATTTTATCCATACTTTTCATTCCGCAATATTTCTACGAGACATAGTTTCCTTTGGAAATTTATTTCGGTGTTTTTCCTTGTGGCTCTGTTTTTCTGACATAGTGGTTCGACTCATATCAAATAACACACTCCAAAATAAACTATGTCGATCCATATCTTCAGGTACCCCCTCCGCAACAATTTTGAGCCTCAATCCCTAATAAATAATTATTGGGGAAAAGGATTTTGGTTGCATAGCCGATATTCGATTCTTTATTGTCCATAGATGAAAGATTCAAGAAACACAGGCTGAGTGTTTATCTCTGCCGGCGAAGCCGACTGATACTTTTTATACCCTCAGCATTTATGCTAACGAGGGTATATACACTTTAATACGGGCAAAATGTGCCTCATCGAAATAATGGTTTTAGACTCCAAGTATGTTTGGACGAAATGTGTTTCAGACAATTTGGAGTCGATTTAGCAATGTCCGTCCGTCTGTCTGGCTGGATGGTGCGCACGATAACTCTCGAACGAATGAACCGATTTGGTTCAAAATTTGGCTTTCGCAATATTTTGTCCAAACTTAGTTTAAGATCGAAGATGGGTTATATCGGTCCACTCCTTCTGGTACCTCCCCCACAAAAGTTCGAAAATGTTCGGAAATTTGTGCGCACGATAACTCTTGAAGGGAGTAGCCGATATAGTCCATAATTTGCACATCGTGAAATTTCTACCAAACTTTGATGAGGTTCCAATATGGACTCAATCGGTCCACGCCTTCGGGTACCTCCCACATAAAATTTCGGAAAAGTTCAGTTTAGGATCTGCTCTCGAATCGCTTTGATTTTTGTTGTAACAACTTGTATTCGCGGCACCCCATACGGCGGTACAAGTTTCATCAGGGGCAAAACCATACTTCCAGCGAAAATAGCCTGAAAGGTTCAAAAAACCCCTATGACAGCGTGTGTAGTGGTTGGAGCGCAATATAACTCTCGAACGGATCCGCTGATTCGATCCAAAATTTGGCCTTTACAATATTTTGTCCAAACTTAGTTTAAGTTCGAAGATAAGCCATAGCGGTTCACTCCCCCACAAAAGTTCAAAAATGTTTGGAAAAATTGTGCGCACGATAACTCTTGAAGGGAAGGACCGATTTGGTCCATACTTTACTCATCCTAATATATCTACTAGATATAGGTCAGTTTTGAATATGGACTATATCTGCCATTCCTTCGGGTACCTCCCACACAAAATTTCGGTTAAGTTCACTTTAAGATCTGCTCTTGACTAACTTTGATTTCTGTTGAAGCAACTTGCAATCGCCGTCTCAATCACAACGGTAAACGTTTTTTCAGTGGCAAGTCCATACTTCTTGGGAAAACAGCCCAAAAATGGTAAAAAAAAAACCCTATGGCATAAATAGTAGCTGGAGAGCACAATAACTCTCGAACTGATAAACCGATTTGGTCCAAAATTTGGCCTTCGTCATATTTTGTCGAAACTTAATTTAACTTCTTAAATGGCCCATATCGGTCCTCTCCTTAGGATACCTCCCACACAAAATTTCAACATTAGTGTCCAAGTGCAGTTTAGGGTCTGTTCGGAGATCCCTTGCAAATTTATATGATGATATTTTTGTGGTCCCGTTTACATCCATATATGTTTTCCGTGGACAAGTCCATGCTTCCTGGCATACTGGTACAACAGGTGAACGATAACCCACTGAAATGAGTAGTGGGCGCGATATCTATCGAAAAAATATGACTCTCAAAATAAGATCCACTTCCGTAATGCACTATGTCGGAGTTGTATGAGGTTGCCAAGGAAAAACTTCTCATTGAACTTTTTTCTTTGCTTACCTTTATACTTCGAGCTGACGATTGATGTTTGGGTATAAAAAGTTTCTTGTTGAAGAAGTTATTGAAAAATAACTTCGGTGGAGAATATCCACAAACAAGAAACAAGGGAACTGATGAGATCCAGTGGCGTGGATCGAAACTATAGTATTCCCTGCCTTACCCCTTGGCGAACAATGCCAAATCTTTTCCACTAATAAAATAGTTGTTTTAAAATATTAAAACAACAACAATGGGATTAAGCCAGTTAATTCGGATCATCAGGCACATTAGAAGGCTAAGCTTGGAAACTTGAATTAGTAGAATAATTAGCACACTAAACTCTGTACCATGCGTTGGAACATTAGAGATTGTTTAAACACATACATGTACATCAACATCTCTCGGTAATTTTGCTAAGAGGGCTACTAGATAGGTTTCTGTCCTAGGCAACACTACGCGATGCCAGGCGCAGTTTGACATTTCCATTGGAAAGTATCACATTTTTTACCATAAACGTTCACAGTAGGTTTAACCTACGACATGTGTTGCGTTGCTTGCAAAAAGATGGAATTAACTTCACAAATTTCGATTTTTTCACAAATTTCGACGTCGATTATCACGACAAGAGTGCATCGATGAACTTAAATCTTAGTATGGCGATTAAACACCATCCTATAGCACTGTGACGAACTGGTATAATGAATTCAATCGTGGCCGTCACTCGCTCAAAGGCAAAGGTCGTCAAAAACGGTTATTGTGTCAGAAAACATTGATGACATGCGTGAACTGATAATTCATGATCATCCTAAGATAGAGGCATCCTTGAACATTTCTTCCATCTACATACATTCGTAGAAAGGTTTATTCTCGTTGGATGCAGAACAATTTAACAATCGCTCAAAAAAGGCTCTTGTCGATTGGTGCAAAAAATTGACAAAGTTGAAGCACTTCGAAGCAAATGGTCGCCTGTTTCTTCAACAAAACTTGCCATCTAGTGACTATTCCGCTTATGAGTTTCATAGATATCTCCCGTGTAAGCAAAATTTTATAACTTCAACTCATAGGTAACGTTACCGGGCCAAAAACGGTCGTGTTACTTACACCAAGGATTTTACCTGGTTGCCTGGTCGTTGCCAATGTGTTAAAATTTGTAAAACACTTCTATATGGCAATGATTTTGCGAAATCGTGAATGAAAATCACCAACGTTACCACATGATTTCAAAAATAACACGCCTCGGTAAAAGCATGTAGAAATTACCAAACGCATAGGTAAAGATAACTAATAGGTAGCTACCTACCCGTTTACCTAGGCGTTGAAATTACGGGCATAAGCAACGTAGAACGGCCATTTCTGAGTTGTACACAATCGTCAAAATAAAATCGTTAAAATGTTCCAAAACTTGATTTGTTTACCGTTAAAAACGACTTTTCGCAGATAGTTATGCCAATGACACTAACTACATATCAAATACAACCGACAATAAACTAAAATAAATCTAACCTCTTTTGTTAAAGAGTTTGTAGTAATGCAACAAGTTAAAGTTTGAATGACAGCTAGACAGTGGGAAATTGATAAAAACTGGCATCTAAAACTGACTGACTGTCCGTCTAAAGAGGGCATTAGTAGAGCGTTAAGAAACTGGACTCATATTTTTTCGCAACAAGATTGATACAATTCCTATTTTTTCTTGAAAACATTTCAAGAAAGATTTCCATCAATTACCAAGTCGAACTTCTCTATAACGAAGCAGTTAGGGACCGATGAATTACTACGTTATGGAGAAAATTCGTTATAGAAAAACTGGGCAAAATGACAAGCCAGTCATTTTAAAGCAATGAAATTAAACTATGCATAGCAGTCATTGGAAATTTAACGTATTTTGAATTATTTTTTATTTAATTTTTTTTAATTTTTAGTGTGAACTTCAATAAAAACAATTGAGAAAGTATCAGTTGGTTTTGCCCTCTGTCGGTACACTGTGCAACATTTTTAAGGTGATCTTGTGCAAACAATTCGAACTGAGGATTATTTGAAAGTACATACCCAAACGACAACAAACCCTAGTTGGGTTTTGTTGTGTCACATCCAGCTCGGATTTTATGGCCCCATCTGAACATGGTTAAATATTGAGTTTTTAAAGAAATTCGGGGCTATATCTCTAAAACCAATGCGAATCTTCTTTTGACCTCTGAGGCAAATTTGTAGATAAGGACAAGAATAAAATATTTGGAGAAATAATGAACTCGAAAAACTACATTTATTGCCTCAAATTTCAAAATATATGCAAAAATTCCACAATTTTTATAAATTTCGCACCGTATCCCCAAAACCGTTAATTTTTTCTGAATATTTTGTTTTGGAAAAATATTCCCTGGAATGTAATACACAACTCTTCTCTGTTGTTTTCAGTACATTTTTCAACGATGATTTAATAAAAATGTCAATAATGTAGTGAAATCCGAAATGCGAGAATAAACTGTTGGTGTGAACTGTGTTTGAAATACGTGTTGTAAAAGATATGATGCAAAATACCGCTGAAACAACATGAAGTAAGCATTTTAGAGTTTCAGAATGTTCTAAAGAATTGTTAAGAACTTTACTTGGAAGATTTTTAAAAAGATTACCTGGTTCAACTCCCAATAGTTTAGCCGATACTGACCAGAATTTCAGCAATTATGTAAAATTTTCTATATTTTATAGATTTTGATGGCCTAGATGTAGTTTTTCTTATGTGTTTTTTTCAAAAGATAAGTTCTACTGGTTTAGGGCTACAATATTTCTAAAGGCAGCAAGGCCAAATTCCTATTCGTTTCTGAGACAAAGGCCTGATAAATGCAAAAAAGTGTAGATTTAGCCCGGTTTAGATGAGGCCATAAAATCCGAACTGGATCTGACAGGACGAAACCCTACTAGGGTTTTTGTAGTCTAAATGCACTCCACCTCAGTAGAATAGAACACCTACATTTTTGTTAATGTTAGCTTATTTATCCCAAAACGAATGAATCTGCGTTTTTAATCTTGTGGGGATTTAAAGTCTATGATGTTACGTATCAAACACAGAAAAAATGATGTTTCTAGCTCTTCGCGAAATGATTTTCTGATCAATTTTCCGATAGTACTATGAAAAATAGGCATTTATTTTTGGTCATCAGGATAGAACAGTCACTTTATTTTCGCGAATTTTTGAGATATTAACGCCGAATTTTCTTTCAGTCGATAAAGCAACGCTTTCTAATAATTTTTCAACAAAGAAAACCTATAAATTATTCCGCGGACACTGAAATAACAGCGTAAACGGGTTTAAATTGACAGATAATAGAAACATCTCGGAATATCAATAAGAGTCGCGCAGCTTTGTCATATTTCTTCACAATAAGAAAGAATATGACACAGACAACCTCGACGGATACAATCGAGTGCTTCGGATGCTGATAAGATGGAACATTTTGAAAATAATTATGAAAAACGTCAACATTTCTTATAAAAACCTTGATGTTTTGTTCAATAAAATGGCTTTTCCGCGAACAAGTCCGCCGTTTAAAGGTTTGGAAATATGCTCCAGATTTGGAGGAAGATAATCTGATACGAAAACAACCGTTATTTTAATGCACTGAGGGAAATTTTAGTATTTTGTAAAACAACATATGAAACCTAAAACCTCAATTTCCATGACTGTGTTTTCCCGCGGAAACGGGGCTTTTACATTTGCGAGCTCAGTTAAAAAAACTACTAATTCGTAAAATCCGGCATAGAGAGCATAACCTGGTCCATTTATATTGGAGCATAACACTGTTGAGAACAGTCGCGGACACCGAAAAAAGAACACATATAAAACTCGAAGTCCAAAGGGTGTGTTCAATTTAAAAAATGTGCTAAAATTTCCCTCAGTGCATTAAAATAACGGTTGTTTTCGCATCAGGTTATCTTCCTCCAAATCTGGAGCATATTTCCAAACCTTTAAACGGCGGACTTGTTCGCGGAAAAACCATTTTATTGAACAAAACATCAAGGTTTTTATAAGAAATGTTGACGTTTTTCATAATTATTTTCAAAATGTTCCATCTTATCAGCATCCGAAGCACTCGATTGTATCCGTCGAGGTTGTCTGTGTCATATTCTTTCTTATTGTGAAGAAATATGACAAAGCTGCGCGACTCTTATTGATATTCCGAGATGTTTCTATTATCTGTCAATTTAAACCCGTTTTCGCTGTTATTTCGGTGTCCGCGGAATAATTTATAGGTTGTCTTTGGTGAAAAATTATTAGAAAGCCTTGCTTTATCGACTGAAAGAAAATTCGGCGTTAATATCTCAAAAATACGCGAAAATAAAGTGACTGTTCTATCCTGATGACCAAAAATAAATGCCTATTTTTCATAGTACTATCGGAAAATTGATCAGAAAATCATTTCGCGAAGAGCTAGAAACATCATTTTTTCTGTGTTTGATACATAGACTTTAAATCCCCACAAGACTAAAAACGCAGATTCATTCGTTTTGGGATAAATAAGCTAACATTAACAAAAATGTAGGTGTTCTATTCTACTGACGTGGAGTGTATGTACTTTCAAAAAATGCATACTCGAAGTTGTTTGCATTTTCAGTGTTACAGAGTGATATACACTGAGCCTATGTTAATTGAAACGTTCATCTATGGGCAGAGCGAAAACCGCCTACACAACCAGAATAGTTTTCCCCAAAAATTATGTATTTAGTGGATTTTTTCAGAATTTTTGGATATATGATCTTCCCGACGGAAATATAGATAATATCTCAAAGGTGTGCATAGGAAGGCATCGGAAGGTGCGCACCGATAATACCCACCTTCGAACTTAAGCCAAGTTTCTGACAAAATATTATAAAGGTCAAATTTTGGACCGAATCGGCTGATCCGAGCTGGCCTTAAACTGCATTTTTCCGAAGTTTTGTATGGGATGTACCCGAAGGAATTGACCGATAGAGTCCATATTGAAACCTCATATATATGTCTGGTAAACATTTCATGACGTGCAAAGTATGAATCAAATCGGTTACTCCCCTCAAGAGTTATCGTGCGCACAATTTTTTCGAACAATTTTAAACTTTTGTGCGGGAGGTACCTGAATGAGTGGACTGATATGGCCTATCTTCGAATTTAAACTAAGCTTGGACAAAATATTATGAAGGACAAATTTTGGATTAAATCGATTCATCCGTTCGAGAGTTATCATGAGCTACATCCAGCGAGACAGACGGACGAACATTGCTAACTCGACCCCAAATTGTTCCGAACATACTTGGAGTCTAAAATCATTATTTTGATCAGGCACATTTTGCCCGTATGAAAGTGTATATGAAAAAAAATGCATTTGTAATTCCATCTGGAAAAAAATAAAAATTTTTTTTGCGAGCACACATACCGATTTTTGGTATAGATGTTAAGGAAAAAATCTGGTTTCAAATCTGCTCGCGTTCACGAAATTGGCCGATGCGCGCAAAAGTTTTAGGGGTGTTTATCTCTTATAAAGAAAAAATATTTTAAAATGTTTTATTTTTTGTATTGAGAAAATGTAGGCATATATGAGTAACATCATTTGATATTCATCCGTAGATGCACCATAATTTCTAAGATTTGTTTTTATTTTCGCGGAAAATCAAAAAAAAAAATCTTGGAACAAATCTAAATTATTTTACCACGGAGTCCGTATAAACCTCTAAAAAATAAATTAAAAATATCTACAGAATTTAGACAATGCATAGAAACGTATGAAACCGAATTTGTAGAAATTGGGTATATAAATTGCATACTATAGCTACAACAAAAAAGAAAAAACTTATTGTTAAAATATTATTCCAAATATATTTTTTGTTCGATTAGAAAAATTAGAAAAAAATATTTGGGAGTTCTCCAACTATTTCTCTAAAATCCCATACAATAATGAATGTATACTGCTAAAACTTCATCAAGAAATATGGTTTACCATCGCGAGAGTTTAACTACTTACTGTGATAACTTATAAGTATAGGAAATTAAAAGTAATGTTGAAATTACAATCATTCAAAAAATATGAAAATTAGAAAGCCTCTTATTCGTGAATTAGTTAAAGTCCGTTGATGCGCATCCGACTTTGGATACATCGAATCAATCTCTTTCAATATATGTGCATATTTCGATGTTTCACTCAGAGGCCATTGTGTGCCGTCAGCTGCATCACACAATCCAAAAAAACTTAAAGTGGGTAAAAGTCGAGCGATGTGCATACGATTTTGATGCGCATCCGGTTTCAGTAGCACCCATCAAAAATACGCGCGTTTTCGCAAATGTTATAATCTCGTAAAAGGGTTCCATTTATGTTTTAGTGGATGGATTCGATCGCGGAAGAGCTCATTAAATCCGTCGCGTAAAAAAACTAAATTCACGCGGGTTTCGAAGGAAATTGAATAACACTTGTAAATTTTACACTAAAAAAATAGGTTTTTTAAAAAAATTCACGCATCAAATTTTGGCTTTTCGACTCCAATTACTAGGATGCTGTATGAAGCACACTCATGAGATATACATTAGACCACGTAAAATCACGAGTTCTATAATAATGTTATGAGTTTTGAATATTATCTTGTTGCGCGTCCGGATTATTAAAAAAATTCAAAAAACCTCGAAATTCCGGCTTCAAAATGTCAGCATAAATTTTAGGTGGATGCAGTGGATATATCGAAAAATCATACACTAGTATCATGTTGCCCATGGAGTACTTTTTGAGTCTTTCTTTAGGCATATGTCTATAAAATGTAAGGTTAAGCCAGAAATAGGAAGGGAACATAAAAAACTTGCTGGCTTCAACCCATTTTTACCCATTTTTTTACATTGATGCCAACACAGCTTCCACGAAAATTAATTTTAATGGTCGACATTATAGGATCCCTCCTAAAACACTTCATTTTAAAGAATTTCAGTCATATTATGTAGAATATATTAATATTTCGCGAATTCTAATTGGATGAAACTCGGATTCATCGATTGCAAAACATTTTTGGTTTTTACCATATACCCTCGTTAGCATTAATGCTGAGGGTATAAAAATGAGATGGAAATATATCCAAAGCCAAATATATACTTTAAATGCCAACAACCTGTTACGTCCGGGCCTAAATTTTTATACCCTCCATAACATTAAAACCTGTACAAATCTATTCAACATATTCTCGTATAGGGTTATATATGGATTACATTTAAAAGTGTATAAATTATGGAAACTTTCTACGTGGAGGTTCTCCAACTAAAAGGAATCCCTAAATCCAATGTAGCCGATAATCTTAACAATTGGGCTATCCTCGACTGTTCATAAGCTCAAGATCAGTGCGTAGACGAGCTGTGGCAGCTGGTCTACATGCCCGGAAGCCACAAAAAACGCGATTTATATTAGAAAAGAATCGGAAAGCCAGGTTGGTTTTCGCAAACGCTCATATTAATTGGAATCCGGCTCAGTGGAGAAATATTTTGTTCTCGGATGAGTCTAAGTTTAATTAAAGGTTCAGAAACGAAAAATTTTACGGTGAGAAGCCCCAAAAAGAAAGACTCAAACCGCAGTATTGCGTGGGTACAGTGAAGCATGGAGGAGGGTCAGTAAAGGGCCTATCCATGAAATAAAGGAAGTTATGGATCGGTTTGTTTACAAAGATGTTTTGGAAAACGTGATGCTTCCCTTCGCTGAGGAAAATATGCCGTTTGTTTGGGTGTTTCAGCATGACAATGACCCCAAACATGCATCAAACCTAGTCAAAGATTGGTTGCGGGAGTCAAAAATCAGGGTTTTGTCATGGCCAGTACAATCACCTGAGCTTAACCCCATAGAAAACTTTTGGAGTATCGTAGACAAAAAGATCAAACGAGATTCAGAAACAAACAAACAAACAAACACAACATTTTCCAAAGGATTCAGGATGCCTGGAATGGTATACTCAAGGATCAAATTGAGCGTCTCATAGATTGAATGCCTCGTAGATGTGCAGCTGTTATCAAAAATAATGGTTATGCTATCGATTACTACCCAAATTTACTTATTTTAAAATAAAAAATCAAAAAGTTGCTATAGTTTTGACCAAGCAACAATTGGGTCAATTTAGTTTTACATATATTATTTTTCCTTCAAAATTAATTTTGCATTTATGTTTTTTTTTTAATTGAATAAAGAACCTAATTTATAAAAGTTACAGGGCATTTATTCTCCTTGCAATTTCAGTTGCTCTAGTTTTGGCACCAGTGTATACATATATGTTGGATTTATATACTTTGTGTCAATATTTCATATTAAATCAACTAAAAATATCAATTAAAATAGTTTTAAATTTTCGGTCAAGTTGGAAAAGTCTAAGACAACATAAGCGTATGATCAACGAGATGTAACGTCTAACATTAGGTATACGCCAGCACCCTATTTAATAGAAATCAGAAACTACATGAGTAGACAGCGGAATTTTATGCATCCCTTATTTTTGGTCCGATTCATGTCAAATTTTGGGACTGGGCATATTTTTGCTTTCTGATTATATTGCAATCGAAACATATGACATATGCAATATGCATAAATTTTTGCATATGCAAAATTTATGCCTTTTCCATATTTTCTTATGCATCAAATATTTCAATAATAGGCACAAAAAATTTTGTATTTACAATTTTTCTGTTTAAAATTCTTTTCAGACAAGTCAATAAAATAGAGAAATTTATAACCACAGCCCCAACCTTCAAAATACCGAAAATCGGAAGGTATCGTTCTATGGGGGCTATATGAAGGCCTGAACCTAAACCGACAACTTTTAGGTGGAAAGTTGTTTACCCCCAAGGAAGACTTAAGAAGAATTTGAGTGAAACTTACCGGGTAAAGTCAATTCGTAGTGCGGCTCCTCATTATTTGGTTCCTACAGTGGTATAAACGATTGAATCTCACTGAATTTAGTTTGTCTTTCGGAAATTACTAAATTGCCATAACAAAACACCGGAGTTTTTCTCATTGCGCATTGTACACCGTCAAATTCTTAAATTTTTAAAATCAAAATATTGATAAACACAAACTTTTTATTGGAAAGTGATTTGTTTTTTTTATACACTCAATTGCTAAAACAGTCGTGACAATTGTTTTTAAGAAACAGCTGTGTTTACTCTTTCTGGCAAATACTGGGGAAAGTAAAACGTTGCCACATTATCCACGATGGGACACCATCTCACATAGCATAAATAAAGAAGAAGAAGAAGCAAGACAAATATCCGTTAAATTTAAACTTTTAATTGTGAGCGCCTAAAAGTATGTCAAGTCCTGCAGTAAATTCTCCCTTCAGCAGTACCAGCACAATGGGGCATGTCGAACAAAAAGTGAAACGTAAACTAGTAGAAACATCGCCAGATAACTCAGTTACGGTAGGAAGTATGTCAACCATGGAGTTAATGAAAATGATGCAGGATTCTATGTCTAAACTCTTAGACGATAAATTAGAAAATTTAGCCACCAAATCAGATGTAATTGATATCAAAGAAGATATTAAAGGAGTTAAAGAAGACGTTAATCGATTGTCAGCAGAAAATGAACAACTTAAGGCGGAAATAAAAATCCTGAGAGAGTCAAAAGAGGAAGATTCCAAAAGATTGCAAAGGTTGGAAGACCAGATAGGACGTCGAAAGTTAATTATTCGAGGATTGCCTAGCCAGAAGTCGTTGTTTGAGGCTGTTAACAAGCTTCTACGTAACACCATGAAAATGAATATGGAGTCTGAAATTGAAAATGTAAAAAAGTTGCACGAAACTAACAATAAAATGACAGTTTTGGTTGACTTCACTTCGGCGAGGTCAGTGATAGAGGTAATGAAGTCCACGAGAATGCTGGCTGGAACATCCATTTACATCGAACGCGATTTATCCGGTGGTCGTTTACAGAAGAAGAGAGTAATGCTGCTATTGAAGAAAGAAATACAGAAAATCAGTAAGGATAAGAAGATTGGCGTACGAGGAGAACAGCTACTAACTGAAGGAAGAACCTTTCACTGGGGCGTTGATAATAAGTTAATGTGTGGAAACAGTAGTGGCATAGAAGTACTCAACAATATTTTTGGAGAAAGCATTCAAAATATAAACTTCAACTACAATGATCTTTCTGCTAAAGTAGTCTCAAAAAACTTTTAAAAACAAACAGTTCAACTAGAAGTGTTATTAATATAAATAAAGACAATCACATTTTAATTGAAAATCACACAGAACCCTCTGAGAAATATGCAAAAAATACATTGAACATATTGATATATAACATTCATGGTTTAGGTAGTAAAAGTCTTCACCACCAGTTTTTTGAATACATAAATAAGTTTGATATTATACTTCTCTCTGAAACACACGTTGAAGCCAAATATCTAGATAACTATACAAACAAATTTAAAAACTTTAATATTTATTGGAAGGCCGCCTCCAGAATGAGTTCTAGAGGAAGGGGTATTGGAGGGCAGTTATATGGAGTGCACAAAGATTTGGAAAGGGTTGGATTCAAACATACGTTGTCTAAATCGGAAACCAAGATATTCTCCAATGTCAGCTAAATTCATATTCCTTTGAAATATTGCCGGTCTATTTAAGAGGTGCCACTTGGAAGGATGACTTTGACAACTTAAAGATGGCAGTTGAAAATAGCAAAACCAGCCGTATTATCGTAGGTGACCACAACATCCGCATAGGAGAGGAACATGTATTGCCCGTAGAAATGCAGAAGTATTGTTGTAGCAGCAGAGTCTCTAAAGACAAAACATGTAATGCAAACGGAAAAAAATATATAGAATTCTGCAATGATAACGGTTTGGTTGTTTTAAATGGAAGAATTTCCGGTGATGAGGAGGGCAATTTCACCTTTGTGAATAGGAATGGTAATTCCGTTATTGATATATGCTCTGTAACGATAGAAACACTCGGTCTTGTCGAGGAATTCAAAGTGGAAGATAAGATATGGTCTGATCATTTTCCCCTGGTCTTAACTCTCTCCGTGCCTTCCACAAGTCCGAGAATGCCTACAAAGCGAAGTTTGTTACCGAAATTAACATGGAAAAACGCAAAAAAAGACATTTATCAAAAAAATCTGGATCAAAAAATAAGAAATTTAGCGCTAAATCCAACCCCAAAACTACATGATATAACCAAAATTATAACCGAGTCTTTTCCGAATAGTTCATCTAACAAAAAGAAACAATACAAAAACAGATGGTTTGACTCAGAATGTTTTAAATTCAGGCAAAAGTCAATGAAGTCACTTAAAAAATTTAGAAGATCTGGAGATCCACGAGACAGAAACACATACATTGAAAAAAAGAAAAGCTATGAACATCTATGTAAGTTGAAAAAAGTGGAATATTATACCAATTTAGAGAGACAACTGGATACGATAACAGACAGCAAAACGTGGTGGGCGTTAACGAAGGAGATCAGGCAGCAAGATGTCGAAAATCAATGTTGTATTTCTGTAGAAGTGCTAAAAACATATTTTGAGAACCTTTTAAATCCCGCATGCCTCACCAAACCAATACACTTTGCTCCTAATTATTCAAACGACCACCTCTTGGATAGAGATTTCACTGCTGCAGAAATAAAGGAACAACTTAGGAATGTTAAGTGTAATAAAGCGCCAGGTGAGGATCGAGTCCCGTATGAGTTTTTTATACATGCTACTGATACAGTTCTTCAAACTATGTGTAATGCGTTTAATATGATTTTAAATGGTTCTGACGATTTTGAAGTATTTCGTTCAGGAATAATCTTCCCAATCCATAAGAAAGGAGATGTAAAGGATGTGAGGAACTACAGGGGAATAACATTTATGAATTGTGTTAGCAAAATCATGATTGGAATGATCAACAGGAGAATCACAGATTGGGTTAACAGGAACAACATTTTAAATGAGTATCAAGCGGGTTTCCGTAAAGGATACTCGACAATCGATAATATATTTAACCTGTCTGCAATAATTAACCTAAAACCAAATGAGAAGAAAAAGGTATACGCCTTTTTCGTAGACTTTAAGGCTGCCTTTGACCGAGTTCCCAGGGACCTCCTAATTTATAAACTGTACACCATTGGATTGTCATCCAAAATCATCAGTTTTTTGAAAAATATCTATGAACACACAAAATCTGCTGTTTGGTCGGGAGATGGCTTATCAGATTATTTTGAGACGCATACTGGTGTAAAGCAGGGCTGTTTATTGTCACCAGTACTTTTCGCTCTCTATCTTAACGACTTACATGATCATCTTGGAGGTGGAATTGATATAGATGAAGTAAACATTCGTTTGCTCATGTACGCGGACGATATCGTTATCCTGGCAGATAACCCAGCAGTCCTACAACAAATGATAAGTAAATTGGAATCTTATTGTACTCTGTGGGGCATGGAAGTAAACCACACAAAATCAGAGATCATTGTATTTAGGAACGGAGGAAAGCTATCGGCAGGAGAGAAATGGACTTACCAAGGTGAAGAACTAAGAACTGTGAACGAATATAAATACTTGGGAATGATATTAACGCCAAAATTATCATTCACTAAACATCTACAAAAAAAGGAGGAAGCCACGAAAATGTCTTTGATGTCAACGTGGAAAAATTTTATATCAAAACCTTCGGTCAATCTAAAAGCAAAATGGAAAATGTTTTTATCTGTATGTCGCTCAATACATAGCTACGGAGCACAAATATGGGGTAACTCATATTTCGAAGAAGTGGAAAAACTTTATCGATTTTTCATAAAGAAAATACTGCGTCTTCCGGACTCAACTCCCAACTACGTCATCTCTTTGGAAACAGGATATGAACCTGGATATATTTACACATATTCCTTGCACATTCAATACCTGTCTAAAAATTTATATAATCTCGAAGGTCATAGGCTACCGCATATACAGTATCGGCCAAAACTAAAGCACCCCCTCAGTAAATTTTTTTGAAATGATAATTTTTTTATGAAAACTAAATTATAAATTCATTTTTTATTTTTCTTTTTATTTATTTATATCTTTATAATTGAAAAATACAAAAATAAGGAGATCAGAATTTAATAAACAAAAGTTAAAATTCAAAAAACATTGTAGGTCGCAAATATAAGCGGACAAAACTAAAGCACCCCCCCATTTGAGGTACAGCAAAAACTATTAAAATCAATATTTCGTTGCTTATCCTCTATTCTGGATGACACAATCACATCTTTTAGGCATAAAGGATACTAAATTATTAATTATTGCAGGCGAAATAATCGGTTTTCGGAAAATTTATCTTAAATCCTCAAAATACTGAAAATCGGAAGTTACCGTTATATGGGGGCTACACCCAAACGTGAACCCAGGTCCATGATTTTTGGTGAATATGTTTTGTGACCACTAAGAACCCTAAGTACCAAATTACATCTAATGTAGTAGGGAAATGTGGCTTAAATATCCAAAATACCGAAGATCGGAAGGTACTGCTATAAGGAGGCTATACCAAAACATTAGCCGATATTGTTCATATTCATCCAAAAATGATGCTACAGCATTCTCTGGTCAAATACTAAATCCCTTAGGTTTAAAAATTAGGAAAAGAACGAATTGCAAAAGAACGGTAGACGCCGGCTTATTCAGTCGACGACCAGCAAAAAACCTTCCGCCTCCATGTTTTACAGCGTCTTTGCAATATTTAGGATTTAACGGCTGCCCATTTGGTCCAAGCCTTTTACCATCTGAATACTTTAAATTAAACATATATTCATCGAAAAACAGTTCAAATGGGTCTTGGCGAATGCCAGTCTGGCTCCTTCATTTTTAGTCGATATGAAAGGTTTTTTTTTGCTGGTCGTCGACTGAATAAGCCGGCGTCTATCGTTCTTCTGCAATTCGTTCTTTTGCTAATTTTTAAAAGTTAGCGTATTTTATTTGACTAGTGGATGCTGTAGCATCATTTTTGGATGCATATGAACAATATCGGCTAATGTTTTGGTATAGCCCTCTTATAGCGGTACCATCCGATCTTCGGTATTTCGGATATTTAAGCCATATTTTCCTACTAAATTAGCTGTAATTTGGTACTTAGGGTTCTTAGTGGTCACAAAACATATTCACCAAAAATCGTGGACCTGGGTCCACGTTTGGGTATAGCCTCCATATAACGGTACCTTCCGTTTTTCAGTATTTTGAGGATTTAAGCTAAATTTTCCGAAAATCAATTTTTTCGCCTGCAGTAATTAATAATTTAGTATCTTCTATACCAAAAAGATGTGATTGTGTCATTCAGAATAGAGGATACGCAACGAAATATTGATTTCAATAGTTTTTGATGTACCTCAAATTGGGGGGTGCTTTAGTTTTGTCCGCTTATATTTGCGACCTAAAATATTTTTTGAATTTTAACTTTTGTTTATTAAATTCTGTATTCCTTATTTTTGTATTTTCCAATTATAAAGATATAAATAAATAAAAAGAAAAATAAAATATAAATTTATAATTTAGTTTTCATAAAAAAATTATCATTTCAAAAAAATTTACTGAGGGGGCGCTTTAGTTTTGGCCGATACTGTACTTAGTACAAAACTGGCCAACAAGAACCTTGCGTGGTTCAAGGACTATAAACAAAGGCTCGCCGAAAACAACATAGATAGCAGCAATATATTGATAAATAGATCCTTTTGGATGGATGCAGCACGAAAATTGATTACTGAAATGAAAATGAGATGTACTAACTCACACATACAAATGGCAGAGAGAAGTGAGAACCGTATTTACGGGGTTCTCGACTATAATATGGGTATCTTTTATTGTAATGATAATTATAGTCAAGAACAAATATCATTGATACTGAAAGCAAGAGGAGACTTACTTCAACTGAATTTTAAATCATTTAGAACGCCAGATCAGCAACGATGCTCATTGTGTAATTTGGGAGAGGTGGAATCAATATCGCATTTTATAGGCCGCTGTCCTGTTTTGCAAAATTTTCGCGTCAAATATTTCAATAAAATCATATTATCCAATACTGATATTGTTAGTATATTAAATGGTGGTGAAGCCTTTTGCTGGCTTCAGTTATTCAAATTCTTAAAAGAAACACTGAACTACAGAAATATGTTAATCAACGAATTCAACTATTAGTAAAATTATTTTTATTCCAAATTATCCACTCAACTTCCAGCTGACGGTTAAAATAACCATGCTGTAAATTTCTTTATTAGCCAAAATACAAACCATTGTAATTAATATACCAAAAAATTTTTGTAACGTTATATGAAAATAAAGAATAATTGAATTGAAAATTTGAATTAATACCAAATTTCAGCCATTTTGGAGAGATATTGAGGCCACAACCTTCAAAATACCAGAAATCCGGAGTTACCGTTCTATGGAGGCTATATGAAGACGTGGACCCATATCGAGAAATTTCAGGTGGAATGTTTTATACTCCCAAGGAAGGCTTAGTACCAAATGTCAGCCATTTTGTCGGGATATTGAGGCCACAACCTTCAAAATACCGAAAATTGGAGGTACCGTTCTATGAGGGATATATAAATACGTGGACCCATATCGAGAAATTTCAGGTGGAATGTTATATACTCCAAAGGAAGACTTAGTATCAAATTTCAGCCATTTCGGAGGGATATTGAGGCCACAACCTTCAAAACAGCAGGTATCCGGAGGTACCGTTCTATGGGGGCTATATGAAGACGTGAACCTATACCGAGAAATTTGAAGTGGAATGTTTTATACCCCCAACGAAGACTAACTAGCAAATTTCAGTCATCAGCCGTTTTGGAGGGATATTGAGGCATTTTGGAGGGATATTGAATCCACAACCTTCAAAATACCGAAAACCGGAGGTACCGTTTTATGGGGGCTATATGAAGACGTGGACCCAAATCGAGAAATTTCAGGTGGAATGTTTTATACTCCCAGGGAAGACTTAATACTAAACTTCAACCATTTCGGAGAGATATTGAGGCCACAACCTTCAAAATACCAGAAATCCGGAGGTACCATTCTATGGGGACTATATGAAGACGTGAACCTATACCGAGAAATTTCAGGTGGAAAGTTTTATACCCCCAACGAACACTAAATACCAAATTTAAGTAATTTCGGTGGGTTATTGAGGCTCCAACTTTCAAAATACCGAAAGTCGAGAGGTACCGTTCTATGGGGGCTATATGAAGTAGGGTAAGTCTTCTGACAAATTTCAGGTGGAAAGTTTTGTACTCCCAACAAAGACTTTATACAAAATGTCAGCTATTTAAGTGTGATGTTAAGGCTACAACCTTCAAAATATCGGAAATCGGGTGGTGCCGTTCTATGGGGGCTATATGAAGACGTGAACCCATGCGGTCAAATTTCAGGTGTAAAGTTTCATACACCTAACGAAGACTTCATATCACATTTCAGCCATTTCGGTGGGATTTTTAGACCACAAATCCTTGTATATATTTTTGCATATGATTTTGCATATTTTCATTTTATGCAAATATGTCAAAATATGCACGATATGCAAAATATGCAAACATTTCTGGGCCTAATTCGTTCTATTTTGTGATAAAAAAAGTTTCTGTCTAATCAGATTTTCTCTACGACCATCCTAACCATATATGCAATATATACTATTTTTGCTACTTCGCAAAAAAAATCATGCCACGTAATGTAATATAAAAATGTGTGTTGATTAGTTTTATATTACAAAAAGAACGACTCGAATTTTCAAAACTTACTAACATGCACTTCCTTTGGCAAACACACTGGTGAAATTAAATTTTCCAATGCATTAATCCCCTTCCGTGATAAACTGAAATTAAAAGATAATAAATAATTTTTTTAATATACATATTTGATGAAGTAATCATGAATAACAACAACAACAATGTAGTAGTGAATTAATTAAATGTTTATAAATACTGAAATTAACCATCAATTTTCTAGAAGCTGTTCCAAATGGATGGGTGTTGATAGTGTTGTTGTTATTATTTGTATGCACACACAAACAAAAGCAAAATAATATTTATTTACGACTTCCGTAACAGATAATTCTGTCGAAGTTTATAACAAATATATTTATGAGTGTACATATTTACAAACGGACATACATACACATGAAAATAGGTATTAAACAATATGCAGTGTATTTGATACGCATTAATTTGTTATTGATGTCAATGTTAATTCTCGTTTTTAATTACATTAAATAAAATCGTTGCTAATGTGGCAACATGTGTTAATTCCGCTACAAACACTATGTCATTAATGGACAATTATAGGCTCAGTTATACACATATGATGTGGGTGTTGGGAGCCTTGGCTTTTTGTTTTCTCCTTCCCCAACACACTCACAGACATACACTCATTATTCTTATATATTTTGAAATTGTGTATTACTTAAAAGCCACACACCAAATCTGTGATTAAGTTATTGTGGAAATGTGTGTTGTGTGAGTGTATGTGTTGTAATTTAATAGAAGCTAATAAACGCTATTGAAAACCGATGTGGTATTGTGGACACTGCCAACCGTCATGCGATCAACCAATTATGGTTAATAATGGTTAGTTACATGAGAATCATAAGCGACATATTCATTGGCTCATCACATTTCGTATTTTATTAAATTATTTATCTAAAATGAAATATAATAAGTCCGACTGTAAGATTGCACATATGAATATTGACTAATTGCAAATACATACATGTGGTAAAAAGTTTGCAATTCCATTTGAAAGAATAAAAAAATGCGAGCACATCTACAATTTGTAGTATAGAGGTTAAGGAAAAAATTCCGATTTCAAATCTGTTCGCTGATGTGCGAAAAATCATAGCGGTTTTTATTATTACATAAAGAAAAAATATTTAAAAATGTCTTTTTTGTTGTTATGAGAAAATGTATGCATAAAGTGTTAACAGCACTCCATATCTATTCGTAGATGTTTAAATATATATCGTCTGCTCCGTCGGAAAAGGTCCTAAGTTCACATTTTTTGGAAATCGAGTTTTTGTTACAGAATGATAATACAGTTCAAAACACGTCGTATGATACAAAGAAAATGGTAGTATGTCGCGTTTTTCTATATGTTTTGCCCTTGTCGGAAAAGGTCGTAAGTCCACAAAACGTACAAATTTAAGTACGAAAAGGTCGTAAATCCACAGGAAAATGTATACTTTAAAAGAATACTACATCTAATGTAGTTCAGATATAATGCTTAACGTCTTCCATGGTTGGGGTACAATGTAAAGAACTAGCCTACACCTTTTTGATGATAATCGGATGATATTTGGCGGAGCATGTGGACCAAACTTTTGAACAAAAATTGTACAATTTCTATATTGCAACGAAAATGTACATGTGAAATCTATTTTCCCCTATAAGCGAACAAATTTTGAAAGATGGACTTCTGCCCTTTTCATTGATACAAATTGGGATGCTGTATGTGTTCAAATACCTCATATATTGAAAAATTTTAAAAAAAAATCAAAATTTTTAATGATTTTACTGTCGTATATCTTACTTAACTTTATCAACTGGTAATTTGTGGTTTGTCTAGGGACATTTATTCACATAACGAAAAAAGTTTGTATTCTGAATTCAATAAAGTAATAGCTTTTAACGGACGGGTAAGTGCAATGTTTATATTATTATATGATTCTAAAATAATATCATCATGGTTTTTGCTAACAAAGAGCAGTATGAATTTGGAATGGAATTAGACGATGGTGTCATGGGTCTAGTTCCCTATGGTTTTCATAGTGATTCTGAAAGCTCTGATGGTATACCTCCTAAACGCAGGAAGACATTACATACATGCTGAAGATTCTACATGGTTTGCAGACAAAAACAAAAGATGCAGGAAGTTGGGGCAGAAATACTTGGGAAGACAACAAAGGACACTATGTGGGATTACCATGTAGCTAAGAAACCACGTACATTAACGGAATTAATCATGAAATTTAATTGAAGGAAAATGTCGTAAGGCAAAAATACAAGGTCGTAAGTACAACGTGTCGGGTGAAGTAGGGGATGAATGATACCAAGCAAAGGTCTTGACCGGCTTTAACATGACAAAGCCCAGGATTTATCTTGGTCCCTCTTTCATTTCAAGTGGACACTGACCTCCCCGTGGTGTCACCTGGGGAACTGCCTTTAACACCCGTTAAAGGTAGTGAGCTAACATGTGCCGCGCGTTCACCCATAAGAACGTTAAAAACTTGGGTTTGGGCGTCGGTTTAGTAACCCTCCCCTAGAAAAAAAACATCCTACTATGAAAAAACGAAAGAAAAGAAAAACAAACCCCTCTAAAGTTGACGAACCCCACAAACGTTTTAAGGACCATGATCTGCGAATCTGCACCTGGAATGTTCGCACTCTGTATAGAGAAGGTGCAGTATTCGCATTGGCAGACGTACTTGAAAAGTACAAGGCCGATATTACTGCCATACAGGAAATACGATGGATTGGGAAAGGCGTCACAACAACACATAAAGGTGACGCACTGTATTATAGCTGCCATGACGTAAAGCATGAGTTTGGTTGCGGATTCGTAGTTAGTCGTAGACTAAAACATCTGGTATCCAGCTTCACCCCAGTGAATGAAAGACTTGCTGCAATTCGAATAAAAGCTAAATTCTTCAACATCAGCTTTATTTGTGTTCATGCTCCCACTGAAGAAAAGGACGAACAGACCAAAGATATATTTTACGAGCGCTTAGAAGAAACATATGACCGTTGCCCTGCCCATGACATTAAAATCTTTTAGGCGATTTTAATGCCAAAATTGGAAAGGAGAATATCTTTGGCCCAACAGACGGGAAATTCAGTCTCCACAGTGAAACATCTGACAATGGTATGAGGCTGATAGACTTTGCAGCTGCAAAAAACATGGTAGTTAGCAGTACCAGATTTAATCATCTCGATATTCATAAGGGCACCTGGCTATCTCCAGATCAAAGAACAAGTAATCAAATTGATCATGTTGTAATAGATGGAAGACATTCATCCAGCGTGTTGGATGTACGATCGTTCCGAGGCGCAAACATTGATTCGGACCACTACCTTGTTGCAGCAAAGGTACGTACCCGTCTAAACGTAGCAAATAAAGCACGAACAGACTCAACGCGGAAGTTGGACATCGATAGGCTGCAAACACAACAGATAGTCACAGCATATTCCACTCAACTAGCCCAATTGCTTAACGCGAGCACTCCTTGTCCCGATAACATAACAACACAATGGCAACATATTGCCCACTCCATGCAAACAGCTGCAAAATCCATACTAGGATTCCAGAGACCTCCACAAAGGAATTCATGGTATGACCAGGAGTGTCGTGCTGGTACCGAAGAGAAAAATGCGGCATATAGAGCTACTTTGCAATCAGTAGCAACGCGTAGCGCGCGAGAGAGATATCGGGAGAAAAGGAGAGAAGAGAAACGTCTTTTCCGCAAGAAAAAGAGAGAAATGGAAAAGCGGGAGTGTGAAAAAATCTAGATGTACAGGAGCCAGAATGAAGTCCGAAAATTCTACCAAAGAGTGAAACATCAAACAGATGGCTTTGGTACAGGCACATCCTCCTGTAGAGACCAGCAAGGTAATCTGGTAACAGATACAGATAGCGTGCTCAGGATATGGAAGGAACATTTCTCCAATCTGCTGCTATCCAATAGTAGCGAAGACGATGATACCACAGATCCAATCCCAGAAGATGGTATAGAATGTATACCGTCCGGCCGAGATGAGGTAAAAACAGCAATCAACCGGCTGAAGAATAATAAAGCAGCAGGAGCCGATGGCTTACCAGCCGAGCAGTTTAAAACCGGAGGCGACGCGCTGATAAGGTATGCATCAGCTAGTAAGCACCATCTGGCAGTAAGAACGCGTACCCGACGATTGGAACCTGAGCATCCTATGTCCCGTCCACAAGAAAGGAGATAAGACTGTATGCTCAAACTATAGGGGCATAAGTCTTCTCCCTATTGCCTATAAGATAGTGTCAGGGATATTGTGCGAACGACTAAAGCCAATGGTCAACGAAATAATTGGACCATACCAATGTGGCTTTAGACCTGGCAAGTCCACCATTGACCAGATATTTACCCTGCGGCAAATCCTAGAGAAGACCCAAGAGATGCAGATCGACATATTTCACCTTTTTGTCGATTAACTGATACCAGGTCCTCAGTTAAAATTGGAAAGAACCTCTCCGAAGAATTTTGTACCAAAAGAGGTTTCAGACAAGGAGACAGCCTTTCGTGTGACCTATTCAACATTTTGCTGGAAAAGGTAATACGAGATGCAAATGTCAAAAGAAATGGCACAATTTACACCAATAGCCACATGTTACTTGCTTATGCTGATGACATAGACATCATGGGACGATCAGTAAAGGAAGTAACTGACACCTTTAGGAAGGTCGAAGCAGAATCTGCGAAAGTGGGTCTGGCGGTAAACGGCGAAAAGACCAAATTGATGGTGTCGACGCGCCAAGCGTCCATAGAGCTACTAACTGTGGAAGTTGGTACCTACAATTTTGAGGTAGTTAAAGACTTCGTCTACCTCGGCACTGCCATAAACACAACAAACAACATCAGTTGTGAAATAAGAAGAAGAATTGTATTGGCCAACAGATGCTACTATGGTCTAAGTAAGCAATTTAAAAACAAAGCCACATCTCGTCAAACAAAAATAACACTATTTAAAACGCTGATACTACCCGTGTTAATGTATGGCTCCGAAACATGGGTACTTGCGCAAGCAGATAAGGCAGTGCTTGGTGTGGAAAGGAAAATTCTTCGAAAGATCTACGGGCCGATTTGCGTTGACGGTGAATATCGACGTCGTATGAACCACGAGCTATATAAGCTATACAAAGACATGAATATAGTTAAACGTATCGAGATGCAACGATTGCGTTGGCTAGGCCATATCATGAGAATGAGCGATGATGAACCCGCAAAAAAGGCGTACGAATACATGCCCCATGGCGGTGCACGCAGAATCGGCAGGCCTAAGCTTCGATGGAGCAAACAAGTGGATTAAGAAAAGGAAAGGCGCGGTATTCCAAAAAGTCAAGCGAAAAACAGAGAGGAATGGAGATCTTTTCTTAGTTCGGTCAATGGAACAAATGTTCTGTAATGGGCCAACTAAGTAAGTAAGTAAGTAAGTAAGTACAACGTGTCATGTTTTCTATTTAATATTAGCCGAACCGGTCCACGTTGCTGGCCCTTGAAATAGTTTATGTTACCTTTTCTTATGTCAATTACATTTTTTTGCATCGCAAATTAGTTGGGATATGCAAGTGACTATCAATAACAAGTAAGAATGTCGTTAAATTCGGCCAGGCCGAACTTGTTATACCCTCCACCATGAGTTGTATTGAATTTTACTTCAATTAGTTTCCTTTCGTTTATGAAGTAGACTAAATACCAAATTTCAGCAATTTCGGTAAAACAATGTGGCTAACCTTCCAAATACCGAAATTCGGGAGGCACAGCGTGGACATATATAGACAAATTTATGGGAGAAAGTTTTATACCCCAAACGAAGAATAAATATCAAATTTCAGCCATTTCGGAGGAACATTGAGGCCACACCTTCAAAATACCGGAAATCGGGAGGTACCTTTCTATGGGCTTGGACCTATACAGACAATATTCAAGGGGGAACTTGTATACCCCCAACGAAGACTAAAAACTAAATGTCAGCCACTTTGATGGGATAATGAAGCTAAAATTTATATGTTAAATTGCAAGCTTATTCTTTGTCTTTAACTCAAATCATTCTTAAAATTTCGCTCCGATCGGAATATTACTGCGATCTACAGGACAGCTACAAAGTCGGGGTAAAATTGTGGGTTTGGTCCATTACCCACCTTTCGATCATAACCAACATCTAATGGGGTCACATCTGGTCGGAAGTTCCGACCTCTCCACAAAATTTCGTGATGATCGGCCCAAAATTGAGGCCTGGAGTTTAATTACAATTGTCAATGGATTGACGGACACACATAGCTAAATCGCTTTATCTCGTCAAGATATGAAAAAAATGGCAAGGGGAGGGGGTCTACGACGAATACTTCGCGATGTTACACGAATATTGGACAAAACAAACTTATAATACCCTTGAAGCGGAATAAATAAACGAAGAATACTGCCCTTACCACCATAATAAAATCTTTGATACAGAAAGCGCTGGAATGTTTGTTCTTCCTCCTAAAAATTTTATTGAGAGGGACTTACGACCTTTTCGGACGGGGCAGACGATATTAGTTTTTTATTTTCGCAAAAAAATCTACAAATAATAAAAAATATCTTGAATTAAATACAAACTATCCTGCCCCAGAGTCCGTACAAAACTTCAAAAAATAAATTAAAAATTCTACAGAATCTAGATAAGCCTAGAAAAGTATGATGCCGAATTTTTAGAGATTTATAAATTGCATATTATAGCAACAACAAAAGAGAAAAAACGTTTGTTAAAATATTATTCCAAATATAAATTTTGGTTCGATTAGAAAAATTAAAAAAAATACTTGATGGTTCCCCAACTAGTTCGCTAAAATCCCATACAATAGTTATTATATACTGCTAAAACTTCCTCAAGAAATATGGTTTACCATCGCGAAAGCTTAGTTGCTTACTGTGACAACTTATAAGGATAGGAAATTAAGAGTAATATTGAAATTACAATCATTCAAAAAATGTTAAAATTTAAACGCCTGTAATTCGCGAATAAGTTAAAATAAGTTGATCCGCATCCGTTTTGGATAGAGCGAATCAAACTCTTTCAATATTTATGCATATTTCGATGTTTCACTCAGCGGCCAAAATGTGCAGCCATTTGCATAACACAATGCAAAAAACTATAAAGTGGGTAAAAGTCGCGCATCCGGTTTCTATATAAATAAAAATCAAATGTCGTCCGTTGGTAATGGTATCACTTGAGAATGGCTGGACCGATTTGGATAATTCTCTTTTTGAAATGTTCATTATGCAAAGAAAATTTTATCACGCCCACTTTTTCAATTTTCAATTTGAATCTACTAAGCTGATTTTTCTGAAATTGTCAGGGAATGTACATGGATGGTCCCCGGTGAAAATAGGCTACAAATTTAGTTTCGAATATATCGATTTGGAAATTAATTTGCGAGACCGATGTGGTTGTGTTTCCGACGTTGCCTACTTTTTTAGGACACAAAGATTTGACCACGCCCACTTTTTAAAATATGTTACATCTATTGTTGTAAAATAATTGCAGCTTAATCTCGGGTTTTGTTGTTTTTACATTTTAAAAACAACAAGTTTTATTTAAAGTGGGATGTAGTTAAAATTGATTTAATTTCGGGAAAGGCAAAAAATACTACTTTTCAGGTAATGTACAGGTCCTTTTTATATCCTCAGCCTTTAGGCTAGAAAGGGTATATACACCATACGACCAAAAATGTGCCTCAACGAAATACGGTTTTAGACCCCAAGTATGTTTGGACGACATTGGTTTCAGATAATTTGGAGTCATTGGCTGGTGCGCACGATAACTCTCGAACGGATCAACCGATTCAAATTAAATTTTGGGTATCGAAATATTTTGTCCAAACTTAGTTTAAGTTCGCAGATGGGCCCGATATGGCCCAACTCCTTCGGGTACCTCCCCCACAAAAGTTCAAAATTTGTCTGTAAAATGGTGTAAACGATAACTCTCAAACTTTGCACATCGTATTATTCCCTCCATATATAGATCGGGTTCGAATATGGGCTATATCGGTCCACTCCTTCGGGTACCTCCCATACAAACTTCGGATAAAGTGAAGTTTAAGAGCTTCCCTCGGATCGTTGTGAATTTTTTTCAGTAACTTGTGCTTGCGGCTCCCTTTACAACGGTATAATTTTTTTCTTGCGTAAGTTCACGCCTTCTGACATATTGTCTTGAAAGCTCCAAGAAACCCTGACGGCGCTAACCAAACTTGCAAATACGCAAGATAATTCTCGCAGGAAGTTTTTGATTGGTACAGACATTGCACATCGTATTATTTCATCCAGTCATGTATCAGGTTGGAATATGGACTGTATCGGTCCACTCCTTCGGGTACCTCCCAAACAAACTTCGGATAAAGTGAAGTGTAAGAGCTCCCCTCGGATCGTTTTGAAAATTTTTTCAGTAAGTTTTCCTTGCGGTTCCCTCTACGTCGGTACAATTTGTTTCATGTGCAAGGCCATACTTCCTCAGATATTGGCCTAAAAGCTCCAAGAAACCTTGACGGCACCAACCAAAACAGCAAATCTTCAAGATAATTCTGAGGGTATATCTCTGTCAGCATAGCTGACTGATACTTTCTTACTTGTTCTATATTTTAGACAATACCACTTTTAGTAACGCAATTGGGATCAATTTATAGCTCAGAATGTCACTTTTCCAAATTTCCTCGCAATTGGACAGAATTTGCTTATTTGGTACACCAAATACCTCAAATCGGGCGAACATATACAGGAGCTATATCCAAATCTGAACCGATTTTAATGTTATTTGGCAAACTATTTTCTAGTGCATTCCAAATTTCATCAAAATTGGACACACATAGCGTGACTGGGGCACAAACTACCACAAACCCAAATCTGAACCGATTATCAAAAAAGATATAGCGTTCTTACCAGGGTTTCGGAGTCTAGGTATTTTTGGCTCGACTCCGACTCCAGTCCGGTTTTTTCACGACTTCGACTCCAACTTCGAGTCGATTGCATAGTCTTGTGGTAAATGGCTATCTGCGAAACTGCGATAATTTTGAACTGTCAAACGTAAAATTTCGATTGCAACGAAAATAATTATTGTCAAAAAATCGGGCAGAATTTTTTAAAAAATCTGTCTCGCCTAAAGGCAAGCTTTTTATGTCAATTCGTTTTTTTGTACCCTCCACCATAGGATGGGGGTATATTAAGTTTGTCACTACGTTTGTAACTACTCGAAATAATCATTGTAGACCCCAAAAACTATATATGTATATTCTTGATCAGCGTGCAATTATACATCGATATAGCCATGTCCGTCTGTGGAAATCACTCTAGCGTCCGAACGGATTGACGTAGGTGGATAAAATTTTGGGAAAATCTATTATATGTACGTAGGACTTTTGGTATTAAAAGCGGGCTATGTAGGTCCATGCTTTCGTATAGCCCCCATACAAAACTACGCGTGACGCGTCGTCGTTTTAAGGAATTTTTAAGATATTTGTCCCATTTTACCACCAAATTGCTTGCAATTTGGTATTTTGTGTCTCCCGAGGCCAAAAAACATTCCTACCAAAGTTGGTTTATATAGGTCCACGTTTTGGTATAGCCCCCATATAACGTCCCATATAAAGTACGCGTCATTTTAATATATTTTGAATTTATTAGTCCCATTCGACAACAGAATCGGTTGTAACTTTGTATTTTGTGTTTCCAGAGGCTAAGAAACATTTCTACCATAAAATGTTTATATAGGTCCACGTTTTGATATAGCCCCCATAGTACGATATCTCCCGATTTTCGGTATTTTGAAGGTTTTGGCCTCATTATCACACCGAGATGGCTGAAATTTGTTATTTAGTCTTCGTTGGGGGTATAAAAATTTCCCCCAGAAATTTGTAGGTATAGGTCCACGCCATCATATAGCCCCCATAGAACGGCACCTTCAGATGTTCTGTATTTTGAAGGTTGTGGCCACATTAATCCACCGAAATGGTTGAAATTTGTGGTGGAGGGTATAAAAAGTTCGGCCCGACCGAACTTAACGCTTTTCCCACTTGTTTATCGGTCAATTCGTTTTCGAGTTATCGTTGGCACCGACTTCAAACATGCCGTTTCGAGAAACGCTTAAAGTTTCTATGCTACATACAAATCACAATAAATTGTTGCCTTCCACTACTCATATCTCAGACAATTTTGCTCCGATCGATATGAAATTTTTTGCGGCATACTCTGCTCTACCTGTACTTTAAAATAAGCTAATATGGCAAGTAGCCTCGAATACATACACGAAATAATTGCAACCAATTTATAAGCAAAAAATTATATAAAAAATGCAATTTATCACCGTCGCTGTACCGCAACAGATTTTACTTCCTCTGCTCTCCGCATTTTGATTTAGTTTCATTTTACAAAATTCTTTTTCTATTATCTTCCCAACACCAGTTCAGATTTCGACATGGACTCCAACTGCACTCCTTTACGAATTTCGTGTTCCTGAATTACTTTCAATTGTATAAAACAAATTGTATAAAACAAATCTTTCATTTCGGGAAGAACTGATATCGCTACGTAGGGATCTACAAATGGACTTGATTTTTAGGGATCTCTAGAGAATCCAATATAACGAAAGGAAAGGAGGGATTTTTTCAGGAAAATATCATTTATGCTTTATTAATTAATGTTTATGTTATAAAATTTTCTTTCCAAAAGTCGTTACTTCCTTCTTTTCAGATTCTTGTTCCTTTTCTTTTCGTAATTTTTGTTCAAATTCCGAGAAGCGAGATTTGATTGATTTCATTCTATGTCAGATTTCGAACAGACAAGGAATTTTTATAATACCAAAGAGTGCAGTCCGATTCTATTTTTAGCTTGATGATTGGGTCTTCCTTTTTATTGCAGTGTCTGAACGACGTTTCGAGCTAGGTACAACACCAATTGCTTAGAAGTCGTACTTGTATGATATACAGGAAATATAAGCCAACATTACGACGATAGTTTTAACAACTTTGGTCGTGATTTTTGAGTCTCTGACAATATCAAGACTATTGTAAATAATAAACCATATATAGCGTTAAACATATTTAGATAAATAAAATAAAATATAAAGAAGTATAAATAAAAAACACAAACATTATATTCATTGGATCGATGGAATGGGTTCAAATGCTGATGAAAAGATCCGATCTTTCACGACTTCTTTTGAACCAATGCAAAAGATGACATAAAATCACGTCATCACATAGAACCACTTCCTTCAAATTTTGCTGGGAGGGGTAACCCCTTAATAGAAGTTGCAAAATTTTTTAACTTTTTCCTATATTTTTGGCCCATATAGGCTAATTTGTTGGTTTTTCCTAACATATTCTTTAGAAAAGGTGTTAGTACTCAACTACGCAACATAAATATGAAGTAACATTCATATCTATATTATTTCCACTGAATCTTACATTCAAAAAGGGCAACAAAATACAATTTAGAGAGTTTTTGTCGGTTTTGGCGTTTTTTTTTTTCTTCGCACGAGTCAATTTTGGAAGGAAATCTTAACCGTGAAATATCTGAAAATTAAGAGGTAATACAAATCATAAAAACTGCATGCGGTAAAAATTTTAAGCAAGTCACGAAAAGGTTTTAAAATGGATGTAAGCCTACATTATAAAATGCTTCGAGAGCCTTAAAAAGCCATTTTTCATGAGTTTTATCAAAAAAAAAAACTACGAAACTTTTTTTTAGATTTTCTTCATCGGAAAGAACATAACAAAATCTGCTTTCTGAACTATAATTTGAAAAATACCGCGAAGTTTTGTGGCAAATGGCCGTATACGAAAAGCGTTTTGCGTTGCCAATTCAAAAACTAAATCGATTGCCATATATTTTTGTGGAATTATCAAGAACATCAAAATCTAGTCCTTCATCGATCGATTTTGTAAAAAATACTAGATTTTACGAAATTGGTGGACAGAAAAAGTCAACATATTAATGTTTGGCTTAAAAAAAGCTGACGTTTTTGTCATAAAACGGGCCAACAAAATATGACAAATAAAATCGATCGATGAATTTCTAGATTCTGATGTCCTTTCTAGACTTTTATAGAATTATCTAATAATTAAGATTTTATCTAATTTCATGTAAAATCTCTTCAAAATAGACCTTTGTGGGAAGACCAGTAGGTCTTCTAACAGAAGACTTGTAGAACTTGTACAGAAGACGTTAAATGCCCAATTATAATTCGAATATCATAGAACTTTACTTTTGATTGCAAAAAATTAAAGCATCAATTGAACCATACACTTTTTTCAACATGCATTTTGTAATCAAAATAGAGATGAAAAGATTTGACTTCAAAGGATAGTAGATATCCTGTGAATCGCCCTCTAACTTAGTATAATATACCGTTTGCTTAATTGTTATCTTCTATTTTTGTTTTAAAATAAATAATGATTTTTTGAAAAAAAAAGTTTGGTGTCCCGAATTTAATGTTATATTTCTATAGTGTAGAAAAAATTGCCAGGAGTCGAGTTATTTTTTTTCGAATCAGACTCACACTCCGACTCCAAAACACTGGTTCTTACCATGGCACAGAGGGGAAATTTGTGTTAAAAGTTGATCAAAAGCCCTAGAAAGCTCATTTATAGTCCGATTGATATAAAATTTTGCACAAAGCATATCTTCTGTATAAGGATTAATCCTATAGAAAATAATGAAAATCGGTCCAGATTTGGATGCAGCTTCCATATATATTCGCATCTGATATGAGATAAAAATGCACCAAAATCACTGAAATTTGACACATGCAACCTGATCTAGCCTAAAAAAACATTGAGCCAATTTTCAAACAAATCGGTACAGACGTATATATAGTCCCATATACATATATTTCATTCCAAATTTTATTTTTTGAAACTTACTTAAATTAAATTTTTCTCAATTCACATGAGAAAAGCCGTGAATGTTTCTGAATAATGCAAACATATTTGATAGGTGTTGGTTTAATCTGATAAATAAGAGCCCCGGTTATAAGGCGGAGCAAAATTTAGTGTGAGTAAACCTTGCAATTGCATATAAAAATATTTCATATTTTAGTTGAGAAAAATTAGATTTTTTTGGAATGGCGCAAATATGCGCAATTTTTTATGATTGAATCTGATATTTGAGACTCAAGCGCATAAAATATTAGAAGAAACTATGGTCGGGAAACGACGGGGCAATAGACTTTTTCACTATTGAAATTGTAGTAATCTTAAAAATTATCATAAACAATTTTCATAAAGAGGATATGTATCACCATTATTAAAGAGCAAAGATCTAAAATTAATCTGAAAATTTTAAATGCTAAACTTGTTCGGAGACTGTACAAAAACAATAAATCTTGCAAAATATAAATTTTCGCGAAAATTATGTCATTTTAATGTTCACCTAATTTCTTAGTTTTCGAAAATTTACTTTTTGTTTTCAGTATGGCTGAGTTCAATCGACTGCTGCATTGGATCGGTTAATCTTACAAAGTCAAGGATGGTGATAGCAAATGTAGAAAAGAGTCTGGGTGCCGTTTATCAACATTTTTTTTATAAAAAAACGATTTTCATATGTTGAGTTTTAAGCAACTTTAGGCCAATGTTTCCCCTCTGTGCATGGCTAAAAAAATTGTGTTCCCCAATTTCAGTTGAATCGAATTATAAGTGCGATCTTTACATTGCGAACAAAAATACATGGACAGACGAACAGACTGACGGCTTACTTAGCTGGCCCATTACAGAACATTTGTTCCATAGACCGAACTAAAAAAAGATCTCCAATTCTCTCTGTTTAGTGCTTCGTTTTGGCCTGCCAATTCTGCGTGCACCGCCATGTGGCTCGAATTTATACGCCCTTTTAGCGGGTTCATCATCGCTAATTCTTATTATATGGCCGTGGTTCATACGACGTCGATATTCACCGTCAACGCAGATTGGTCCGTAGATCTTTCGAAGAATTTTTCTCTCAAAAACGCCAAGCATTGCCTTATCTGCTTGCGCAAGTACCCAGTCTTCGAAACCATACATCAGCACGGGTAGTATCAGTGTTTTGTAAAGCGTTATTTTGGTTTGACGAGCTGTGGCTTTGTTTTTGAAGTGCTTACTTAAACCAAAGTAGCATCTGTAGGCCAATACAATTCTTCCCTCATATTCCCTCATATTCCCTCATAAAGGTATCAGCTACTTCTTTTACTGATCGTCGCATGATGTCTATCTCATCATAAGCAAATAACAGGTGGCTATTGGTGTAGATTGTGTCACTTCTTTTGACGTTTGCCTCTCGTATAACCTTTTCCAGCAGGATGTTGTAGAGATCACACGAAAGGCTGTCTCCTTGCCTGAAACCTCTGTTGGTACAAAACTCTTCGGAGAGGTTCTTTCCTATATTAACTGAGGATCTCGTGTCAGTTAAAGTCATTTTACAAAGCCGAATGACATGACTTGGAATACTTTTGAACGCAGCGGACTGTCGAAGGCTGCTTTACAATCGACAAAAAGGTGGTAGGAGTCGATCTGCATCTCTTGGGTCTTCTCCAGGATTTGCCGCTGGGTAAATATCTGGTCAATGGTGGACTTGCCAGGTCTAAAGCCGCATTGGTATGTTGCAATTATTTTGTTGACCATGGGCTTTAGTCGTTCGCACAATATCCCTGACAGGATCTTGTAGGCAATAAGGAGTAGACTTATGCCCCTATAGTTAGAGCATACAGTCTTATTTCCTTTCTTGTCGACGGGACACAGGATACTCAGGTTCCAAACGTCGGGCTCTCGTTCTTCCTGCCAGATGGAGCTAACTAGCTGATGCATATACCTTATCAGCGTGTCGCCTTCGGTTTTAAATAGCTCGGCTGGTAGGCCATCAGCTCCTGCTGCCTTATGATTCTTCAATCGGTTTATTGCTGTCTTTATCTCATCTTGGCCGGGTGGTATACATTCAATATCATCTTCTGGGACTGGATCTGTGGTATCTTCGTCGACTTCGCTACTATGGGATACCATCAGTTTGGAAAAATGCTCTTTCCATATCCTTAGCACACTAACTGCTGGTCTCTACAGGAGGATGTGCCAGTTCCAAAGCCATCAGTTTGATGTTTCACTCTTTGGTAGAATTTTCGGACTTCATTCTGTCTCCTGTACATCTCTCTCTTTTTCCTCCGGAAAAGACGTTTCTCCTCTCTCCTTTTCTCCCGATACCTCTCTCGTGCGCTACGCGTTGCTATTGATTGTAAAGTAGCCCTATATTCTGCATTTTCTCTTCGGTAGCAGCACTACACTCCTGGTCATACCACGGATTCCTTGGTGGAGGTCTCTGGTATCCAAGTACTGATTTTGCGGCTGTTTGCATGGAGTGGGCAATGTTTTGCCATTGTCCCGATATGTTGTCGGGACGAGGAGTGCTTTGATTAAGCAGTTGGGTCAGTTGAGTGGAATTTGCTGTGGCTATCTGTTGTGATTGCAGTTTGCCGATGTCCAACTTCCGTGTTGTGTCTTTTCGCACTTTGTTTGCTACGTTTAATCTGGTACGTACATTTGCTGCAACAAGGTAGTGGTCCGAGTCTATGTTTGCACCTCGGAACGATCGTACATCCAACACGCTTGATGCATGTCTTCAATCTATCACAACGTGATCAATTTGATTTCTTGTTCTTTGAGCTGGCGACAGCCAAGTGCCCTTATGAATCTTATAAATATCGAGATGCTTAAATCTGGTACTGCTAACTGCCGTGTTTCTTGCAGCTGCAAAGTCTATCAGCCTCATATACCTATGTCAGAGATGTTTCACTGTGGAGACTGAATTTCCCGACTGTTAGGCCAAAGTTAAAAATATCTTTGGTCTGTTCGTCCTTGTCTTCAAGGGGAGCATGAGCGCAAATAAAGCTTATGTTGAAGAATTTTCTTTTAATCGAATTGCAGCGAGTCTTTCATTCAATGGAGTGAAGCTGGAGACCAGATGTTTTAACCTCCGACAAACTACAAATCCACAACCAAACTCATGATTTGTGTCATGGCAGCTATAATACAGTGCGTCACCTTTAGGTGTTGTTGTGACTCCTTTCCCGTCCCATCGTATTTCCTGTATGGCAGTAATGTAGGCCTTGTTCTTTTCAAGTACATCTGCCAATGCGTAAACTGCACCTTCTCTATAAAGAGTGCGAACATTCCATGTGCAGATTCGCAGATCATGGTCATGGTCCAGACTGACGGACGGACATGCATAAATCGACTCAGAAAATGATTCTATGCATATTCCCAAAAGGAACTAGGAAAAAAGCTGATTGATACTTTCTTACTTGCTTTGTTTTTCATTGGTTCATTCGGCAAAAATCACCGAAAGCTATTTTTAAGGGTATTTAGAATTTTTTAACGATTCTCCACAAAATTTCTTTGGAATACATGTGGAGGCTGGACATACTTCCTATTAACGATCCCTGAGTAATTTGTGTTTGGAAATTAAAAAGAACACAATGGACCATAAGGTCTCCGAGTGGATCGGCTGGCTGTCATAATAGCTACGCGCCCTTTAACCTAACTTAACCTATCTTATGTTTGTATGACTTGACGGCTAAAATATGTATGTGGCAATCATATAAAAGAAATTCCGTGGAAAACTAGTGCAGAGAGGTAGTGGTGTAGGGTATCACATGGTGGGCCCCGTCCGACTATAGCCCTGTCTTACTTGTTTTACTTATTTTTTTTAATATTAAATATGCCAAGCTTAAGAAAGAATGTATTAAGTTCAATATAAAAGCTCTCCTTGGCCTAAAAAGCAAAGGCAAAGGAATGTAATGTAGGATACGTACCCATTGGTTACTCCTTTAAATAAAACCTAATTATCTTTCCTCAATCAACAGATACGATGTTAATGAATTATTAACCACATGTTGTATATTAGTATGTATCTACTAACAATAGTTTTCATGTAAACACATTTATTACAATGTCAATTAGGATGAAACATGAAATGAACATGGTAACTATAATATTAAACAAACAACTACAACAACTAGTAGCCATGTAAGGTATTTATTAATTGTTACAAAAATGTATTATCTGGTTAGACATTTGGAAATAATTTCACAATATGTAATCAATTATAAATGTTGTTTGATTTATGGTATTATTATCGGTTAACACCTACAATAATCATTACCATCATCGTCATGATCACCATCATCATTATAACACATGATTGCTGTTGCTGCTAGCACTAAAGTTAAATAAAAGCCATCATCTCCTTGTCTTGTTGCACTGATGTCTGGTGGAATGTTAATGCCTTGAAGGACAAAACGAAAAATTTATTATGAATTCCTTTTTGGGTAAGAGAGACAACCAAAACTGATTTAAAATTCTAAACTTGTTATTCCTGGCCTGTATCTTTTGTCTTTCATTTTGTGAGGTAATGGGATATTAAATTTAAAAAAGGAAAGATGACACAACAGCAACAACAACAAGAAAATAAATGTTAATAACATGTGTTACGAATTAAAGTTGAAACGTTCATTCAACATGTGGTCATACCTACAACGAAATACACATCAAAAAATCCAAGAATACAAGTAACAACAGCAACAACGACGACGTGATAAGGATAATGACAAGGACATCTGGCCTAATGGGGGTGGGGTTATTTGTATGTATAAGGAGAACATTTAGGAAACATTGTGTTTTGTGATGTAAATATAGCCTGTAATCAAAGTTAAACGATTTGTCGAATATTATGTAGAAGTTAGTATACAAAGAGTAAGAGAGAAACCTCGTAAACCTATATTTTAAAAACACTAACATTGTAAAGGTAATTTAGTTGCTTACTAACAGTGGTGACATCAGGAATAAGGAAAAAGAAATGATGAAAAAAATTACTGAAGAATTAAGTGGAAGAAAAATGATATAGGTCGGTCACGCCAGGCTTTATGCTACTAAATCGGATCGAGAAAATGCTAGCCGCAATACTTTAACTAAGAACATCGTTTTTTAGTTCGTCTTCCACTTGTTTACTCCATGAAATACTTGGTTTTTTCGATCTGTGTGTGCCGCTATGTGACCTGTATACGCCTCTTTAGAGGATTCGTCATCGCACATTCCTATGAGAAGTGTAACGTGACCGCTACATTATGGCCCAACTTACCATAAATACTACCCACCTTAGTGTCTCATTACTGCAGTAGAGACAACAGTACCACACACATTAAACATATCACTTGTATTACCTATCCCTTACTTGTACAACCTCACCACAAAAGGAATGTTAAGTTCAGTGTATTTTCTGTTGACTCGCCTTACAAATAATTCTCATTCTCTCCGTAAACCCAGAGGGATAAGATGTTTGGTTTCCGTCGCTGAATTGGTCGAGTGCTGGCGTTCAACGAAGTGCAAGAGAATACGTGCGGCATTGACCGCAGTCACTTGAACAGAATTTAATAACAGCATTCGGTTCTACGATTCGTTCGCTCCTGTCGATTCGTAAGCTCTTTGCAATTAGTTCGCTCACTGCGATTCTTTCGCTCCCTGTCGATTTGTTTGTTCGCTCCCTGCGATTAGTTCCCTCCCTGCCGATTTGTTTGCTCCTGGCGATTTGTTCGCTCCCTGCGATTAGTTCGCTCCTGGCGATTTGTTCGCTCCTGGCGATCCGTTCGCTCTTTGCGACACGTTCGCTCTTTGCGATTCGCTCGCTCTGTTACATAACCATACTCGATGCTTTCTTTCCAGAATAGCACAGCCGATCGACACACTATCACTTACCCGAACGACATCCAGCCGGAAACCCGATCCGATCCATTTAAATGGAAGAAGCTTACACCTGGGAAGTTTTTGCAAATTCTGAAACTGCAGTGCTCATAGATTAGAAAAATCAAAAAACTAAAATTTTGACCGCGATTTATTTAAAAAGCCCTTTGGCGATTTTTTTTAATTTTCTCATCTATGAAGATTGCTGTTTCAGAATCTGCAAAAACTTCCCAGGTGTAAGTAGTTTTCATTTAAAGTTAGTTAAGGTGCACAGTCAGTGTATTGTCCCAAAATGATAAAACCTAAGAAAAAGTCGTAAAGGTCAATCTTGTAGAAAATTTTAACTGCTACATCATTTTCTCAAATCCCATTTCGATAGGTCGTGCAGTTTTTAAGCAAAATCGCGAAAACCTAAAAAAGTCGTAAAAATGTGAAGTTTGACCGCGATTTATTTCAAAATCCCTCCGGCAATTTTTTTGTTTCTTTTTTTTGTCATCTATGAAAATTGCATTTTCAGAATCCGCAAAAACTTCCCAAGTGTAAGCACCTTTCATTTCAAGTTAGTTATCCGATACAAACCAACTAAAAACGACTTCAACCGAGGCTGTTCCCCAACATAACTAACTCATCCTACAAGATCAGCTTGTCTCAAACCATATACTTATACCTACGAAAATACCAAAATAAAGCATTGGAGCACAATTACATCGTATCTTCTACTTAAGGTTTGTGGGCCCTTGAGTCCAACCTGGCAACGGCTGAGCTAACCTCCCCAGCCTCCGATAAAACCCCGCGTTATAGATGGTCTAGCCAATACAATCGTGGTATCCCGGTACGTTTACCTCATGAATTGCATATGACTTCCAGACCCCGTAGATTAGATTAGGTTATAGGATACACAACTGCCGTTGATTATTCACAGCCACTTCATTCAGAGACCAGTGGTACATAAGGCTCCTGCAATAAATTACCAGGGTTGCAATATTCAATGTTGTTGCCCTCCCACTTACTTGTCATAGATCTAGTGCTGCAATCACCAGTAATGATCCCTACAGCCAATCTGATTTTCCTAGTGAGAGGAGGGAAGTAGTTCTACGCCCTTATATTGCCGGCCAGATTTACTTCGATACCTAACAACCAGATACGTTCTGGCAAATTCCTACACTTTCCTCTACGCAGAGCTTAGAGAGTTTGCTGAGAAAAAAACAAAGCCATTGCTGGACACAGACCTCCATCCCAAGGTCCGAGAACTGGGCCTCGTTCTGCCAGGACCCAGCAAAACTTCACGGCACAAGTTTTTAAAATAGACTTAAAACTTTGACTAGACTTAGATTTAATAGTGGAAGATCCTAAAGCCTTTAGATCTGGCTATCCACGTTTACCTTAACTATACTATCTGCAAAGTCTGTCATTCCCTCCAGTAGTTCTAAGGCTTTTAAAACTGCAAAAATTCTGCCTGTGCCCATTCACTCCTATCACACACACCCCCACCCCCACACACCCTATCTAATCTGACTACCATCCGCTGTAGAACACTGCATGTCCAAGTCGTGAACAACGTCACATAATAAGCTCCTTGTGCCTAAAGGCAAATCGGGATGCTGGATACTCAACGAGAATGTCCAGAACTTGGATATCCAGTATGGCATTCAATGCTGCCTGAGAGGTGCTTTTAACTGATCCAGTAATAAAAACTGGTACAGCTCGTTGCAAAATAAATAACTTGGATTTATGGAGGATATTATTTCCAAGTCAAGCAGCCTTTCTAGTATTTTCATTAGAAAAAAAAAGGTCTATAGTCCTTCGGTAACGAGTAGCTTTGCTTTCCAGGCTTGAAAGTGTAACGTAACCTCTTTCTATAAACAATTTTCTTCAGCATGGTAATCAAAAGATGTGATTGATTTTGAAGAATCGCCCGAATGATACCATCCGGTACCCTCTCGTCAAGGAAGCAGGTCCTACCCATATCCACACTAGGCAGATAAGAGTTGACATCTTGCACTTCGGGAATTGATTATTTGACATTAGGTCAAGAGCTTTAAGAGCAGAGTTCGTCCACGTGTTATCATTTCGCCATATGCTTCCAATAGGTTCGGGATGTTTTAAGATCACCCTGCGACATGCCCTTGTTAAGGTAATGGGTTATTAGAGAGTTGTGTAAGTAGTTGCGACTACCAAAAAGTACTATAAAAACCCATTATTTGGTAATGATTTTTTGCTGGATTAGCTGCATTTTTGTCCGAACTAGCTGTAATTTGACATTTGAGATTCCAAGTGGTCAAAAAAGTTCTCCACCAAAAATTGACAAATTAACCATGTTTTGGCATAACGATACCTCCCATATTAGGTATTTTAAAGATTTTAGCTATAATTTTTAACAGAACTAGCTGCAATTTGATATTTAAGGTTCCTAGAGGTTACAACATATCCATGTTTTGGCATAGCCCCCACTTGAAGATATCTCACTGTTTTCGGTATTTTGAGGATTTTACAAATATTTTTGCCCGAACAACCTGTAATCTGACATTTAAGATTCCCAATGATCACAAAACTTTTCCACCAAAAAATTAAACATTAGGTCCATATTTCGCTATAGTTCCATGTTACGGTACCGCTAAATTTTAGGTGTTGTGAGGAGTCAACTGTCAACATGGATTGAAAACATTTTTAGACACATTTTCTGATCTAATTTAGGCATTTGGGGTATCCGTGGTCGAAAAACTTCTCCATCTAAAACTTTGGACAGGAAATGAAAATAAGTGTTCCCTTTTCGTTCAAAAGGAGGGTACAAAATTTTCGGCCCGGCCGAACTTAACGATATTTTACTTGTTTTGTTTTTTGTACAGTCATAGACAGGGGTATATCTCGGTCGGCAAATGTGACTCATGACTTTTTATATCCTCAGCAGTTATTCTAACGAGGGTATATACACTTTCATACGGGCAAATTGTGCACCATCGAAATAATGGTTTTAGACCTCAAGTATGTTTGGACGAAATCCGTTTCAGACAATTTGGAGTTGATCTGGTCATGTCCGTCTGGCTGGAGCGCACAATAACGTATCAACCGATTCGGTCCAAAATTTCGTAATATTTTGTCCAAACTTAGTTTAAGTTCGAAGATGGGTTATATCGGTCCACTCCTTCAGGTACCTCCCGCACAAAAGTTCGAAATTTTTTGAAAAATTTGTGCACACTATAACTCTTGAAGGGAGTTACCGATTTAATCCATACTTTGCACATCCTGAAATTTCTACTAGACTTATATGAGGTTTCAATATGACTCAATTGGTCCACTCCTTCGGGTATCTCCCACACATTATTTCGGAAAAGTTCAGTTTATGACCTGTTCTCGAATCGCTTTGATTTTTGTTGTAGCAACTTGCATTCACTGCCCCCATACGATGGTACAAATTTCATTAGGGGCAAGTCCATACTCCCGAGAAAATAGCTGCAAAAAGCCCCTATGACACCGTTCGTAGTGGTTGCAGCGCAAGAAAACTCTCGAACGGATCTACCGATCCGTTCCTAAAATTGGCCTTCTTTATATTTTGTCCAAACTTAGTTTAAGTTGGAAGATAAGCCATATCGGTCCCCTCCTTCAGGCACCTCTGCTACAAAAGTTCAAAAATGTTCGGAAAAATTGAAGGGAGTGACTTTATACATCCTAATATATCCACCAGATATAGATCATGTTCAAAAATGATTTATATTTGTCCACTCCTTCGGGTACCTCCCACACAAAATACGGGTGAGTTCACTGTAAGAACTGCTCTCGAAATACTTTGATTTTTGTTGAAGCAACTAGCATTTGCTGCCACTATTACGACGGTAAAAGGCAGACTTCATACATAATTTTGTCCCAACTTTGTTTCAGTTCGAATATGGGAAATACCGTTCAACAAGGACCAGTACTTCCTCCCAATATTTAAAAAAATTCACTAAAATGATATGCACGATATCTCTTGAACGGGGCAACCAATTTGAATATTTTGTCCAAATTTAGTTTAACTTCTAAAATTGCACATATTGGTCCTTTTCTTAGAGTACCTCCCCCCCACAAAAGCTCAACTTTTGTATCTATGTGCAGTCTAAGGGTCTGTTCGAAGGTCCATTGGAAATGTATACCGATGCTGTCCGTTGTGGTCCTGTACACAGCTACATTATGTTTTCCGTTGGCAAGTCCATGCTTCCTGATATGCTGTTCCAAAAGTTATACGATGAAATCACTAGTGGGCGCGATATCTATCGAAAAGATATGAATCCCAAAATGAGATCAACTACCATGTCTGTACATTCCTTCAAGTACCTCCTCCGCAACACTTTTGAACTTTAATCCTAATCCACATTTTTGTCGCCAATTTTAAATGTCCATAACGGGCCACAACATTCTGAAAAGACCCTTAATACATTCGATCTGTCAGTAGATTAAAGTTTCAATTCACATCGTCTGAGGGTATATCTCGGTTGGCAAAGCCTTGTTTTAATTGTCAATATTCACAAAAATTTTAAAAAGGTTATAATTCCACCGTTGAAAAAATGTGCTTAAAGATTTTAGGAGATCCAAATTCACAACCTTCCATTGCTACGACGACACCGTGTTGGACTAGCTTTGCACTCATGTCCTTAATATTACGCCCACCACTGTCCCAAACTATCAAAGGTCGATTCCATGCGGCACCACATACATATACACTGTAACAGTGCCCACCATACCATTGCTATTGAAAACGTTTCCGAATTTTTCTCTAAACAATTTTTTGTGCAGAATAATATTATCGAATTGTTCGAAAATAATATCGTTTTCGAACTTTTTGCGAACAAAAGAAAAACACAAGAAAAAACCATTTGCAAAAATTCGAAAAATATCAGCAATTCGTATGGTGGGTGTTTAAGACACGTTGCTATATACATACATTCAACATACATGGAAATATCCTGAAAACAAAATGAAGTCTAGAGAAAAACAAAAGGACATTTTCTTTTCTTTGTTGTAGCATTAAAAATGGGGGGCATGAGCTTCTGTTGTCTGCCTTTGGACACAATAAAGGAACTTTTGATAAAAGTTATGTGACATCAGGTGAAATTTGATTAGAGTCATAAGAACAAGGATTGAAAAAACGTGATGAAATTGTTTATTATGAATAAGAAGGATATTTTATGCGATTATGTAGGGTACATTTAAACACGCTGACACAAAAACATACACGCACTCGTATATTGTCATACAGCTAGCTAGTAACCCAAAATACTTTTAACACAACTGAGGCCTAATCCTTTTTGGGCAGAAGTGATTCGAAACATTTGTATGGGTTTCACACACACACACGCGTCCATTTAGAAGAAAAACAAAAGTATCAGAAACGTGCCTCATGGTATGCATGAAAGAAGAATAAGTTGAATAAAAGGTCTGGTGGATATGAACGATTTAAACGTTTCTTTGTCATTGTGTCCCTTTTTTGTAATGGCGCAACATTTATTTATCCTACCCCTTTCTTTTTTCTTTCTTGCCCGAACACAATATAAGTTAGTCAAAGAAAACTTGTATAATTATGAAAACATTTAATGCCTTAACATAAAATCATTATGTGTCATAATTACTCCATCAAAGTTTTCATATTAACATTTAAGTTAAAATGTTTTGGTGAGGATAGGAGAGGTGTTAAGGTATAACGGAACCTTTATGAAAAATAAATGTATTAATTTGTTATTGTGTTCAAAAAAAAAAAAAAAAACAAAAGTTGACACAAATTTCTTCAATTAAATGCCATCCATCAATTATGTAAATGTCTGTTTTTATATTCCACAGTGGTAGATGACAATTAGCCGTTTTATTAGTATTGAGAGACATGCGAATTAACGACAAAATTCTCTCGAAAGAAATTAGAAATTAATATCTAGGAATGTGAGAAAATTGAATGAAGAAACTGATTTGAATAAATCTTTGTCCATGGGTACGGTGATCCGTTCCATACTTTAAAGCGTTCAATATTGTTATACAATTATGCCTAACTTACCCCCTGTTTTTGTAAAAAAATTTATACTTTTTACACGAATTGTCAAATTTTATAGATTGATTTAGTCGCCTTAGTGCAAATGTAGAGCGCTGGTTTTGAAGTGAGGAGTTCTTAACACTAACTCCGCCATTACCCGCGCCAAGCCCTGATGAGAAAGGGCGAGTGTTAACTACCATGAAAAAACAAAGGAAAAATTTTCTTAACAATATTTATCGAACGGGTCTAATAAAAATTAGGTATATGTTCCGTTTGGGGGCTGAGCTATGGATGCCTAAATTATTACGAATATGAACGAACGAACAAAAATTAGTTATAACAGGTAAGAAAGGCGTTAAGTTCGGCCGGGCCGAACTTTTTTATACCCTCCACCAAGGGTTGTAATGAAGTAAAATGGAGCAATTAGTTTCCTTTCGTGTATGAAAGTACTAAGCTCTGCGGCCACGCTAACTGAAGGATATCAGGTTATATTAACCATATTAACCAACAATGAGATATCGATATTTTTACCCCTTCACAATCCGAAATATCATGTTAGAGTCATTCCACTTGGACGATGTCTGTATAACCTTTAAGATACGTAAAATCTGGAGGTACCCTCATATTAGGAATATACCTAAATATGATCTTATATTGATCAATTTCTGTATGGAGATTTTCTACCCAATGAGAATCCGAAATACTATGATAAAGTCACTACAGTAGACTAATCCTTTAAAACAGCGGCATTGTAGTGCCCACCAATTTAAGAACCCCATATACTTCTATCACCATGGTGCAATGGAGTGCACCCCTGCCTTGCACGCTAAAGGTCGTGGGTTCGATTCCCCAGGGTTTCAAAAATACCCCTTGTCGACGTTTCCTGAGTATTTCAGCCTTGTGAAATTTCTCTACAAGTGGTGACGAAGACACGCCGTTCGGACTCGGCGATAAACTGTAGGTCCCATATCATTGGGTGCACTCATTGATATGAGAGAAGTCTCCCTTGTATGTTTGGGATGTTTGTGGAACAATTTTTATATACTTCTTCTTTGGGGCCTATATTTAAACGCACATCTATACCCACAATTCTCTGTAGGCATGTTTAATAAGAATAAATACCAAATTTCAAACATTTCGGAGAGATAATGTGGCTATAACCTTTAAAATACCGAACATCCGGAGGTGCCGTTCTATTAAAACGTTGACCGATACCGATAAATTTCTAGGGGAAAGTTTTGTTGTTCCAAAGAAGACTAAATACCAAATTTCAGCAATTTCGGTGTGATGATGAGGCTAAAACCTTCAAAATACAGAAAATCGGAAGGCACAGTTCTATGGGGGCTATACCATAACATGGACCTATAATGACAAATTTCCGGAGGAACGATTTGTTGCCCATAGGAAAACTAAATACCAAATTTCAGTTATTTTGGTAGGATAATACAGCTAAAACCTTCAAAATACCGAAAATCATGAATTACCGCGCTATGAGGGCTATACCAAAATGTGGACCTATATAAACATTTTTTTGCTATAAATGTTTTTTAGCGTCTGTAAACACAAAATACCAAATTTCAACCAATTCGGTGGTCAAATTGGGCTAATACCATACTTTAAAGTGACGCGTACTTTATATGAGGCGTTATATTGGGACTATACCAAAAATTCTATTTACCTTCAATAGATTTTAGCAAAATTTTATCCACCTACTATAATCCATTCGGATGCCAGAGTGATTGCTATATAAATGTAGAATTGCACGCTGATCAAGAATATATCACTCATTTACTCAAAGAGTGACACATCTCAAAAAATCAAGTTTCGAGAAAAACGCATTTTAAGTTGTCGATTGAAATTTGACTTGCCAATTTAAAAGAAAAAAAATTACAGAAAAAACAAGTAAGCAAAGGCTATAGTCGGACAGGGCCGACCATGTGATACCCTACACCACTACCCTGCGAATTAGCTTTCAGCAAATCAAAATTCCTTTTGGAACATGGCAAATATAATCCTTAAATGTCGCCAATATTACTGAGGGGTATTTTGCCATCGTTGGAAATTTGATGTTGGTTGCCCGGGAGTCGAACCCCCGACCGTCAGCGTGCAAGGCGGTTGTGCATACAATTGTACCACGGTGGCACCAATAAATAATTTTAACATAGAAATTTGAGGATGTTGAACTATAGCTCCACTCTTTGGCATAATATTATATTTTTTGGTATTGATCTTTAAAAATCAGAAAATGTAAAATTTCCATGTTATGACATTTCTAATAAGGTGCCAGCGCAGTGCAATGGTATTAAATTTTCAACGGTGGCAAAATACCTCTCAGTAATGTTGGCGACATTTCCTGAGTATATCAGCCATGAAAAACTTCTCTAAAAGTGGTGTCTTAGGACACGCCGTCCGGACTCGGCGATAAACAGTAGGTCCCATATCATCAGATAGCGGAATCCTATGCATGCATTTGGAATGCAGTAGAGGTAATATGATTAGACAAAAACTCGTTTTATAACAAAATGAAACGAATTAGTCTGGACCTATTTGTTTGCATATTTTGACATATTTGCATAAAATGAACATATGCAAAACCATATGCAAGGATTTGTGGCCTATGTATCCCACGTCTTCATATAGCTCCCGTAGAACAGTAACTTTCGATATCCAATATTTTGAAGGTTGTGGCCTCAATATACCACTGAAATGGCTGACATTTTGTATTAAGCCTTCGTTGGGGTATACAACTTTCCACCCGAAATTTGTGGGTATAGGTCCGCGTCTACATTATAGCTCGGTACCTCTCGATTTCGGCATTTTTAAGGTTGTGGCCTCAATATCCCTCTAAAATGGCTGATATGTTTTATTAAGTATTCGTTGGGGGTATAAAACTTTCGACCTGAAATTTGTCGGTATAGGTCCAGGTCTTCATATAGCTCCCATAGAACAGTACCTACCGATTTTCTGCATTTTGAAGGTTGTGGCCTCAATATCCCTCCGAAATGGATGAAATTTGGTACTAAGTCTTCGATGGGCGTATTAAACCTTCCACCTAAAATTTTTATACCCTCAGCCTTAAGGCTAAAGAGGGTATTTACACGTTGATACGACCAAACATGTGCCTCATCGAAATAATGGTTTTAGACCCCAAGTATATTTGTACGATATCCGTTTCAGATAATTTTGAGTAGATCTAGCAATGTCCGTCCGTCTGTCTGTCTGTCTGGCTGGTGCGCAAGATAACTCTCGAACGGATCAATCGATTCGGTTCAAATTTTGGGTATCGAAATATTTTGTCCAGATTTAATTTAAATTCGAAGATGCGCCATATAGGTCCACTCCTTCAGGTACCTCCCCCACAAATGTTCAAAAATTGTCGCAAAACTTGTGCACACGATAACTCTCGAAGGGAGTAACCGAATTGAACCAAACTTTGCATTTGGTAATACTACCTCTAGGCATACATCAGGTTCGAATATGGTACCTCCCTCACAAAATTTGAAATAAGTGCAGTTTAGTGACAACTTACGAATCGTTATGAAATTTTATGTAACAGGATGTTCGTGCGGCCCCCGTTACGTCTTTGTAATTTTTTTCGAGGGCAAGTCCATAGTTCCCGAGATAATGGCGCATAACCTCAAAAAAACGCTGCACTATATCGTGAGTTCAAATAAACGGTGGCCAAATATAAAAGGAGTTTGCGTTGGCAGACGAATTTTTGTATAAATACTTATAGTTCACTGACAATGTCGAGAGCAAAAAATTGGGAAGGACCACGTTTTGGGATAGTCCCCATGCAACGGTACTTCTTAATGTTTCGGTATTTTGAATATTTTAGCTAAACTTATCAACCAAATTGGTTGAAATTTGAGATGCGGGGTTTTCACTTTACAAAAAACTTTTTGGATAAAAATTATGGACATAGGTCCACGTTTTGATATAGACCCCATATAACGGTACCTCCCGATTTTCGGAATTTTGAAGATTTTACATATGTTTCACGCCCTGTCTGGCTAGCTGGTGCGCACGATAACTCTCGAACGGAGCAACCGATTCGGGCCTAAATTTGGCTTTCGTAATATTTTGCCCAAACTTAGTTTACGTTCGAAGATGGGTTATATCGGTCCACTCCTTCCGGTACCTCCCCACACAAAAGTTCCAAAATGTTCGAAAAATTTGTGCGCACGGTAACTCTTGAAGAGAGTAACCGATTTGGCCCACACTTTGTACATCGTGAAAGTTCTAACAGACTAAGATGAAGTTACAATATTGACTCAATCGGTCCACTCCTTCGGGTACCTCCCACACAAAATTTAGGAAAAGTTCACTTTAGGACCTGCTCACGAATCTCATTGATTTTTGTTGTAACAACTTGTATTCGCAAAAAAACCCCCCATGACACCGTGTGTAGTGGATGGAGCGCAAGATAAATCTCGAACGGATCTGCCAATTCGGCCATAATTTTAAAACTTACCCACACAGCTGCTACTCACCCGCATTGATGCGTAGACTGTTCTCGCATCCTTCATCTAGGAGGTTCTCAAATGTTCCAACGAGATCCATATGCACATTAGGGTTATGACTTTTTTACAACCTGATAAAATCTTACTTATTAGGTGATTCGAAAAAAAATTTTGAACATTTTTCTATATGAGCTAACTCCCCTATCAAAGTAAAAAAACATCATTTAAGGGCTGTTCGTGGATCCTATTGAAATTTTCCAGAGATAGCCATAGAAAAAGCCGGGGTTTTCTGCATCAATCTTACCTGCAAACATGCCCCGGCCGAAGAGAACGATAAAGAAACCTATGATATATTTTACGAGTACCTAGGATATATTTTACAAGTGTCATGGATGTCGGATCTTTTCGAGGAGCGAACATCGATTCATACCATTTCATTCTAGCAACCAAGGTAGGTATTAGTTTTCCAACTCAGCTCATGTCTCCAATTTTCTGGAAGAGGGCACTCCTTGTCCCAATAATGTGAAAGCGCAACGGCAAATAAAAGCCCACTCCCTCCAAACTGCATCAACGGCTAGGCTCAGGTACTAAAAACGACTGCCTAAAAATTATTGGTTCGATCAGGAAAGCTACTGAACGCAAGGACGTGGTATACCGGATAACCCTACAGTAAGTAACAATGCGAAGTGCCATTGAACAACTAAAAAAGTATTAGTCACAGCGATATACCTTAAGCCTGTGATATCATGAAAAGAAGCAGACCCAGTATGGGTTGTTTTCCAAAATATTATTGTTGTAAAGAGTACTGCGAGAACTATCAGAAATTAAGTTTAAAATCTATCCTCGAGGAACTTACTGAAGAGGAACTCTACTGAAGACGTGGATGGGTTGTAACGGGTTTTGTCGTCGGCTGGGGTAAATCAGTGGCGTCCAGGGTCTCCAAAAGGACCCACTAAAATTTAAGAAATTAGAATACTAGTATTCCCCCTTTCCTGGGGGCTAAATCGGATTCTTTATTGATTAAATATTAGCTTACAATCTGTGTTTGAATGCGATAAAAATGTATTCAATGGGTATATTTTAGGATTGATCATTGGTGTAAAGATATCTCAGACAGACTGGATGGGGGTTTGGCAGCTGGGGAGTCCGTGATGAGTCGGCGAGTTCTGCTCTAGATGATTCGTTGGTATTTTGTAGATATTCGGGGATATATTCGGTATTAGGATGTAAATAATCGGGAACACGATGTACTCGGCGTTCGTGTATAGACTATTGGAAACACGACGTACTCGTAGTTCGCCTTTAGATAACACTGTGCAACAAAATTCACTTTTTTTCAAAATGATGGGAAAAATCGAGTAGATTATGAAGGTAGAGCTAAAAATATGAGACACGTGTATCGGCGTTTTAAAAGTTTACGTCGAAAAGTAACCAAAATAGGCGGGGCAAGTTCCGTCCATTTTTAATTTTTTCGAAATATTCGAGTTAAGATATCTTTGAATCCTTGCATTTCAGTATATAGTGTCTTTGGCAACTTTACAGAAGAGTATGTGGGCAATATTTTTGTTAAAAATTTTAACCCTCATGCGGTTCATCAAAGGGGTCTTTTTTGTCCTTTTTTTCAAAAATCTTTAAAAAACTCCTTAAAAGTGTGATTGTATCAAATCCAAATATTCTACAAAATTGTTCGCCATAAAATTTTACTATAGGTTTCAGAATACACCAAATCTGTAGCTCTTGTCTAATCGCCAGGAATCTCTAAAAATGAAAAACACGTTTTAGGGTTAAAGTCGGACTTCATCAGAGTTTATTCAAAATTGTCCCACAAAACATAATTTTAGAGAGATGATGTCAAAGACGAAAATATTCTTCGTCAAATTTCACTATGGGTCACCAAAGAAATGAAATGTCTATTTACATTTTATAGCATGAAAATATCAGTATCAATTTTGCTGAAAAAACATGAAATTATTTCCCAATTTTTTTGGTGAAAAATTTTTCCTTCTTTTTTCGAGTTGGTACATGGAAGTAATATGAAACTTGGTTATAGGTGAAAAGTGTCAAAGGATGACAAATTCTAAACAAAATTTCACTATAAGTTTTAAAATAAACCATATATCTATGTATACCATTTCCTTAAAAAATTAGATTACAAATTTATATATATTAGGATGAAATTATATGTTTTAAGTTTGGACTGTTAATTTTACATAATTCCATACTGGATCAAAATCTAGCGATATCCTTTACTTTTTGGTAATATTGTTAAAGAAGGAAATGTTCTGAGTGAAATTTCATTATGGGTCTCTGAATAAAAGAAATCTGTAACCATAGCATATAACATTCTTAGCAGCACTTGTTTTTGATATATATGTTTTAGGGCCATATTTCCTAATTTTCATTCAGATTGTCGTTGTGATTGGATACTGTAAATATCATATTGATGGTTTTTCGTTGTGAATTCATACAGAAGATGTTGTGCGTTCTATTCATCATGCTTTTGAAATATTTGTGGTGTATATAAATATGGAATATAAACAACCCACATTGGACCTGCCCAAATTGCGTATTTTTAGTACTTTCAACTTAAATTCCGTAGTTTGGATAAGCCATTGGTTGCTTATATTGTAAGTGAAAATATATTAGAGGTCTACGGCTATGGTCAAGTGAAAATATAGGTGTCATATGGGCTCTCCCATGCACAATTTGGTGTGGGACTAACTCCTACTTTGGTGGCATTTACGGAATTAACACTAGCATTTGACATAAATAGCTGTAACATGAATGGTCATAACGAACCTAGTTACAATATAGTCATTTATGTCAATTTTTAAGGTTTGTTCCGTAAATGCCACCAAAGTAGGAGTTAGTCCCATCATTGTGGTTTTTTGGAGCACACCAAATTGTGCATGTGCTGCCAAGAATGTTATATGCTATGGTTACAGATCTTTTATTCAGAGACCCATAATGAAATTTCATTTAGAACATTTCCTTCTTTAACAATATTACCAAAAAGTAAAGGATTTCGCTAGATTTTGATCCAGTATGGAATTATGTAAAATTAACAGTCCAAAATTAAAACATATAATTTCATCCTAATATATATAAATTTGTAATCTAATTTTTTAAGGAAATAGTATACATAGATATATGGTTTATTTTGAAGCTCATAGTGAAATATTGTGTAGAATTTTTTATTCTTTGACACTTTTCACCTATAACAAAGTTTTATATTACTTCCATGTGTCAACTCGAAAAAAGAAGGAAAAATTTTTCATAAAAAAAATTGGGAAATATTTACATGTTTTTTCAGCAAAATTGATACTGATATTTTCATGCTATAAAATGTAAATAGACATTTCATTTCTTTGGTGACCCATAGTGAAATTTGACGAAGAATATTTTCGTCTTTGACATCATCTCTCTAAAATTATGTTTTGTGGGACAATTTTGAATAAACTCAGATGAAGTCCGACTTTAACCCTAAAACGTGTTTTTCATTTTAGAGATTCCTGGCGATTAGACAAGAGTTACAGATTTGGTGTATTCTGAGACCTATAGTAAAATTTTATGGCGAACAATTTTGTAGAATATTTGGATTTGATACAATCACATTTTTAAGGAGTTTTTGAAAGATTTTTGAAAAAAGGACAAAAAAGACCCCTTTGATGAACCGCATGAGGGTTAAAATTTTTAACAAAAATATTGCCCACATACTCTTCTGTAAAGTTGCCAAAGACCCTATATACCTGAAATGCAAGGATTCAAAGATATCTTAACTCGAATATTTCGAAAAAATTAAAAATGGGCGGAACTTGCCCCGCCTATTTTGTTTACTTTTCGACGTAAACTTTTAAAACGCCGATACACGTGTCTCATATTGTTAGCTCTACCTTCATAATCTACTTGATTTTCCTCGTCATTTTTTTGTTGTCGCACAGTGTAATCAGAAGCACGGTGAATTCGATGTTCAATCGATGATGATCGGGAGTAAGATGTATTCGGTGTTCGGCTACAGATGATCGGGAAGAAGATGTATTAACTGTTCGGCTGCAGATGATCGGGAGGACGGTGTATTCGGTGTTCGGAATGGAACAGATGACTCGAAAGCCCTGTAGAACTGAGAATCCCGAAGGTCCACTGATGAATGGAACAAATGACTCGAAAGCCCTGTAGAACTGAAAAGCCAAAGATCCAGTGCCGAATGTATTAGCCACCACAAGTTAATAAGTAGCTCTCAAAAAGTATTCCCAACACGGAAACACCAAGGTGTACGTTGGCAGATAAAGAACAACTTTTAGTTCCAACCCGTGTAACTAACTCCCGCCATCAACAACCAATTCGAAATATTAGTGTGACTCACGGTACAAAGTGAATGCGAATAATTCACCCTTAGCACTGACTACGATGGTTGCAAAAATACACTGGCGTGAAATTCACCAATGTGTGGCCCGTTATAACATAAGTGTCAGGTAGAGACAATGTATGGTGGAGTGTCCACTCCTTCGGGTACCTCCCACACAAAATTCGGAACAAGTGACGTTTAAGAGCTCCTCTCGCATCGTTTTGATTCTTTTTTCAGTAGGCTGGTCTAGCGGCCTCATTTACAACGGTAGAATTTTTTCCGGAGTAAGTCAATACTTCCTGCGATAATGACCCAAAAGCTCCAAAACCCTGACCGCACATACTAAAATGGCTATTGTGCAAGATAACTCTGAAACTTTTTCAAAAATTTCTGCCAAACTTTGTTTAAGGTAATTTAATATTTCGAGTCCTTTATGAAGATGTTTAGTTACAAAAAATGTTTGGTATATGTCAATGATTTGGTATAGCCTCACGTTACGGTAGATACAGATTTTAAAGCAAATACAAATCAATATTTTTATATACCGTTTGGTTTTTTATCAGTGGCTGAGGGTATATCTCCTTCAGCACAGCTGACTGATACTTTCTTACTTTTTTTCGTTAAAATCGACAAGTTAATTAAGTTCTTAAAACGCCCACAAAAATATACGAAAATCAGCCTATTCGTTTTCGATCTATTGTTGGCACCGAAAAACGCTTTTACAAAAAAAAAAAAAAAAAGGTTTCTCAGGGTTATCACCAACAAACATCCCACATCTTATAGAACGAAGTGTTATTTCAGATGAATTAAAGAACTAATTAAAAATGTTGGTAGCTTCTTTGAAAAAAAAAAATCATGAAAAATTTGTATTGGTCCCCTTAAATGGGGAATAATTTTGAAATAGACCTGTATCGGGTAATATACATTTTGAAATGCGTGTAAATGGCAAACTCACGGAAATCAGTTGATGTGCATGCGGTTTACCAATACAGCGAAATTTTCTCCTTTCGTTTTTATGCATTTGCCAAGATTTACTTTCGCCTACAGTTTAGCGCGCAACAAACTGCATAATCCTCATAATTTGCACAAACTTCACACACTTTCTATGCGCATCCAATTTCACTATACACATTTTTGAGCATTGTTCAAAACACTTCAGGTATGGTCATATTTTATAGTGTACAACAGTGCGGACCTTTGCTTCTTCTATGTTATTATTACGATTTTTTTTATATTTTCTCTTTGACATATATAAAGTATAAATTCATTCTGAACTGGTTCAATTTTATTTTGCTATGCGTTCTATTAGTTCTTAACAAACCAATTGCTTTATCACAATGAACTAATGTTTGCTCGTGCGTATGATAAATACTTTAAAATTGTTAACTATCACTCATACGTTCATTATACCCATACATATATTTTGTACAAATTTCTAAGTTTAAAACATTCGGAAATCCTTTTCCTAGATATAACGTCACGCTTTTCTAAGGATTCAACTAAGAACCTCAAGGTTATTTAATGCTTTACTACAAAGTTCTCGTCTTGGCCAAATAACATTCAAATAGCAAATACAAACAACGATTACTACGCTAATTCATAAGTCGTTAGTCTTTGTCGTATTTGTTGACATTTGATGCTTGAAATACATGAAAAATGATTGCAAACACCCAAAAGGAAGAAAAGAAGAAAAGGAAAACCGAATGGAAGTGATGAAGAAAGAAAGTTTGCAATCTCTGATCAAAAGTAGTGAAATGTTGTGCAAGTAAATGTCCTTCTAACCATACATATGAACTTACATATTTACCATATTCCTATAATCTATAAATATGAGTCATTTATTTATGAAAATATTCTGAAACACGAAATATTCGTAAAGCAAAAAATCATTTTAGGCGAAAGGAATTAGTTACAAATATTTCTAAGAGAGCCACATAAACGCGACAACACAACAAGGTATGTATATAAGGGTTGTGACTTTTTGGCCATTTTTTCTCAAAAATGATTTCCTGTAGCACGGATGAATGATTTTTTTTCTATTAATCACTAAAATAATGTTGATTTTTCAAAATAGTCTGGCTTAATCCCTTTTGTTGTTTTAATATTTAAAACAACAAGTTTATTAGTGGAGAAGGTTTGGCATTGTTCGCCAAGGGGTAAGGCAAGGAAGACTAGTTTCGATCCACGCCACTGGATCTCATCAGTTCCCTTTGTTTCTTATTTGTGGATATTCTCCACCGAAGTTATTTTTCAATAACTTCTTCAACAAGAAACTTTTTATACCCAAACATCAATCGTCAGCTCGAAGTATAAACGTTAACAAAGAAAAAGAAAAGCAAAAACACTGGCACAGTTTTGTGTGTTGTTGGTATATAAGCTACCAAACAGCATTTGGGTATGTGCATTTGTTGAAAAATCAACGACACATACGAGTGGAAGAAGGTTTGCTTTGTTTCGTAAACACTTTCGTCGGAGTTGTGTTAGGTTACCAAAGAAAAACTTCTCATTGAATGCTTTTCTTTGTTAACGTTTATACTTCGAGCTGACGATTGATGTTTAGGTATAAAAAGTTTCTTGTTGAAGAAGTTATTGAAAAATAACTTCGGTGGAGAATATCCACAAATAAGAAACAAAGGGAACTGATGAGATCCAGTGGCGAGGATCGAAACTAGTCTTCCTTGCCTTACCCCTTGGCGAACAATGCCAAACCTTCTCCACTAATAAACTTGTTGTTTTAAATATTAAAACAACAAAAGGGATTAAGCCAGACTATTTTGAAAAATCAAAATTGTAACAGCTATCCCAATTAAATAAACGCCACCAATGTTCTATTTGAGAAACACTGGCACGGTTTTGTGTGTTGTTGGTATATAAGCTACCAAACAGCATTTGGGTATGTGCATTTGTTGAAAAATCAACGACACATACGAGAGGAAGAAGGTTTGCTTTGTTTCGTAAACACTTTCGTCGGAGTTGTGTTAGGTTACCAAAGAAAAACTTCTCATTGAATGCTTTTCTTTGTTAACGTTTATACTTCGAGCTGACGATTGATGTTTGGGTATAAAAAGTTTCTTGTTGAAGAAGTTATTGAAAAATAACTTCGGTGGAGAATATCCACAAATAAGAAACAAAGGGAACTGATGAGATCCAGTGGCGTGGATCGAAACTAGTCTTCCTTGCCTTACCCCTTGGCGAACAATGCCAAACCTTCTCCACTAATAAACTTGTTGTTTTAAATATTAAAACAACAAAAGGGATTAAGCCAGACTATTTTGAAAAATCAAAATTGTAACAGCTATCCCAATTAAATAAACGCCACCAATGTTCTATTTGAGAAACACTGGCACGGTTTTGTGTGTTGTTGGTATATAAGCTACCAAACAGCATTTGGGTATGTGCATTTGTTGAAAAATCAACGACACATACGAGTGGAAGAAGGTTTGCTTTGTTTCGTAAACACTTTCGTCGGAGTTGTGTTAGGTTACCAAAGAAAAACTTCTCATTGAATGCTTTTCTTTGTTAACGTTTATACTTCGAGCTGACGATTGATGTTTGGGTATAAAAAGTTTCTTGTTGAAGAAGTTATTGAAAAATAACTTCGGTGGAGAATATCCACAAATAAGAAACAAAGGGAACTGATGAGATCCAGTGGCGTGGATCGAAACTAGGCTTCCTTGCCTTACCCCTTGGCGAACAATGCCAAACCTTCTCCACTAATAAACTTGTTGTTTTAAATATTAAAACAACAAAAGGGATTAAGCCAGACTATTTTGAAAAATCAAAATTGTAACAGCTATCCCAATTAAATAAACGCCACCAATGTTCTAAAATAATGTTTATTCCATTGAAATATTAAAAAGTGCACGGACAAATCGATTTTTAAAAAAATATTTTTTTTTTTGAACAAATTTATGAAATAAAAAAAATTCTCAAAAATGATTTCCTGTTGCACGAATGGGTTAACTTTAGCCTACTAATAACTAAAATAACGTTCATACCATCCATCCACGTTTAGTCATCCACCACACGTTTTGAAAATTTTTGAATTAAAGAAAATTAGCGAGAAACAAATGTTTTGTCAGTAGCTGGCATTTTACTGAACATTTGTTCTATAAGCCGAACTAAGAAAAGATCCTTATTTCTTAATATTTGTTGCTGTATTTTCCCAATCTGGGAAATGTTCGCTCCATCAAAGCCTTGAACTTTCAGTTCGGTGTGTACCACCATGCGGCCCGTATTTATACGCCTTTCTAGCGGGTTCATCATCACTCAGTCTTATGACGTGGCCTAGCCGACGCAGTCGTTGCTCTCTATACGTTTATCTATACCGATGCAGTTGTGTATTTGATAAAGCTCGTTGTTCATACGATGTCGATATTCACCGACAACGCAGATTTTCCCGTATGTAATTCGAGTTCCGGACGCGAACATAACTCTCAACATTTTTTTTTTTTTCAAAATTTAAAATTATTTGTCTGTTTAATTTACGATTTTTTTTCGTTTTAAAAAATATAAAAACTTCCTATTTTCTTAAATAGTGAACATATTAAGAGGCGACGGTGATAGTGAATCCTCTCATAGTTTTTTAAGTTGACTTGACTTTAGAATTTTTACATATTCTCTGCGGATGCAACTTATATAATTGCTGAATATTGGAAATATAACAAAATAAGAAAATCCACATTGACCTAAAGCTAAAATAGTTTTATTTTTAATAAAAATATTTTTGTAAAAAATTGTGCGATTTTTCAAAAATATTTTCGTCTGCTGCTCTTTTGGTGTAAAGCAATATTAGTATATTTTTACAAAAAATTTCTATTTTCTCTAGTAGTGAAAATATTTTTGTAAAAAATAGCGCGATTTTTTTTTCAAAAATATTCTTGCCTGCGTCGATTTATGTTTTTAAAAAAATATTTGGATATTTTTACAAAATCTTTTTATTTTTTAAATAATTTTCGACTGCGGCGCTTTATGCTTTTAAAAAATATTTGGATATTCTAAAAAAATTTCTATTTTCATAAATACGTTTTTAAAAATATTAACAAAAAATTTTTCGTGCAAAATCCCGCGATTTTTAAAAAAAAACATTTAGCCTGAGGCACAAGCTGACAGTATTTTATTTTTTCAGGTTTTTTCATTCATCTTTGTATGTCAACGACATACTTATTTTTTTAACAATTTATAATTTATTTATAAAATGTCGATTGATTGAGTGGAGTATTCCCCCATTGGCTCAACTTCATTTATTACCCTCTATTACAGAGAGTAATGTTTTTCAAAACGAACTGACAGTGTTGCAAAATTTTTTTTCTTTGGAAAAGCCGAAAAGTGAGTGCGATTCTCATTCGTATGAGAATACTAGACACTTAAAGAGTTCGGTTTTTCGCTAAAAAGGCATCATTTCAAAAACTGAGAAGCCAATTGATAATTCCCTTCGCCGGGATGAAATCATGATATTGGTAGCGATCAGTAAAATTTTGCAACACTGTCAGTTCGTTTTGAAAAACATTACTCTCTGTAATAGAGGGTAATAAATGAAGTTGAGCCAATGGGGGCATACTCCACTCAATCAATCGAAAATGAGATTGAACTTCAACAATAAACAAAACAAACAAAAAACAGCCGAGGCACGGGCGAATTGGAGCTTTGTTAAAAAACAAAAACAAAATTCCAATAAACAACCTCACAGGCAACTGTGTTGGTGTTCTTTTCAACTCACAGAATTCGAAGAATTCTTAGTTGATACGTGCTGACAGGTTGCAAAATATTTTGATTTTGGTGTTTCTTTGGAAAAGCCGAAAAGTGAGTGCGATTCTCATTCATATGAGAATACTAGACACTTAAAGAGTTCGGTTTTTCGCTAAAAAGGCATCATTTCAAAAACTGAGAAGCCAATTGATAATTCCCTTCGCCGGGATGAAATCGTGATATTGGTAGCGATCAGTAAAATTTTGCAACACTGTCAGTTCGTTTTGAAAAACATTACTCTCTGTAATAGAGGGTAATAAATGAAGTTGAGCCAATGGGGGAATACTCCACTCAATCAATCGAAAATGAGATTGAACTTCAACAATAAACAAAACAAACATTTATAAAATGTATATGAATTTACTGTTATTTTTTAATTTTTTTATACAGTTGAAATAAAAATAAATAAATACAATTTTTATTTCAAATGTATACGAATCAATTGGGAGTTTTGTCACTGCACCGATCTAGCCATGATGTCAATGTCGTCGGTGTAAGCAAGTAACTTATGGCTGTTAGTATATATTGTTCCACATATTTTGATATTCGCATCTCGTATAACGTTTTTCAACAGGATGTTGAAGAGATCGCACGACAGACCGGCTCCTTGTCTGAAACCTCTTTTGGTAATAAACACTTCAAAGAGGTTCCCTTCTATTTTAACTGATGAACGATTATCAGTTAACGTCACCTAACAAAGCCAAATGAGCTTTGCGGGGATACAAAAATCAGACATGGCTAGGAATACCTTTGGACGTATAGGGCTGTAGAAGCCTGCTTTTTAATCGACAAAAATTTTAGGTGTCGATCTGCTCTTCTTAGGTCTTTTAAAGGATTTGTCTCATGGTAAATATCTGGTCAATGTTGAACTTGCCAGGTCTAACCCGCATTTGTATCGTCCAATTATTTCGTTGACCATAGGCTTAAGTCACTCACATAATATGCCAGGTACTCTCTTACATGCAGTAGGGAGCAGACTTATGCCCCTGTAATTGGAACACCCAGTCTCATCTCCCTTCTTATGGACTGAATATAGGATGCTCACATTCCAATCGTCGGGTACGCGTTCTTCCTGCAAGATGGTGCTAACCAACTGACGCATACACCTTATCAGCGTGTCGCCTCCAGTTGTAAACAGCTTGGTTTGTAAGCCATCGGCTCCTGCTGCCTTATTATTCTTCAGCCGGTTTATTGCTGTCTTTACCTCATCTTGGCCGGGTGGCATACATTGAATAACATCTTCTGGGATTGGATTGGATTGGATACGAACAGTTTGGAAAAGCGTTCTTTCCATATCCTTAACACACTATGGGTATCAGTTACCAAATTACCTTACAGATCTCTACAGAAGGATGTGCCTGTACAAAAGTCATCAGTTTGTTGTTTCACTCTTTGGTAGAATTTTCGGACTTTATCCTGGCTCTCGTGCATCTCGATTTTTTACACTCCTGATTTTCCATTTCCCTCTTTATACCCTACACCACTATGTGGGGAGGGTATTATTATAAGTTGGTTTTGGCCAAAAAGTTTGTAACGCATCGAAATAATGGTCGTAGACCCATACTTATATATACCAAAATTAATGTCTCGACGAGCTGAATCGATCTGGCTATGTGTGTCAGTCCGTCAGTCCGTCCGTCCGTCCGTCCATCTGTCAATCTAAACCTTGTAATCACGCTACAGGTCGCAATTTTGATCGGATCGTCACGAAATTTCGGATGTTGATGGGGGTCCCGGAGGGGAAGAATCCTATTGATTTTGGTGATGGTCGGATAATATTAAGGGGTCAGAAACGGCAAAAAACTTATGTGGATAAAAAGACAACGTTTTCTTCCAAAGCGAATATCTCAGCTTTTGTATAGGGTATACCAAAAGTAAAACCTGACAATGAAAGTAGAAAATATCACCTTTCTAATGATGTAAAGTAGGTTCTCGTAGGTGATCAAACAACGAAGATATGACAATAGTCGCAAATAAAACCCAAATTTTCAGTTTTGCGATTTTAATTATAATGACGAATATCACAGCTTTGGTTGGGGACTTTCCAAAAGCAAAGCTTGCCTATGAAAGTAGAAGATTCCATCTTTACAATGATGCAAACTAGGTCGGCGTAGGTGACCAAACAACGGAGATATCGCAATAGTCGGTAATACATCCCATTTATCCATTTTTTTGTGCAATCACACTACAGGTCGGAATTTTGATCGGATCATCACGAAATTTTCTCACAGAGATAGAAGCATATTCATGTTGGTGATGTCGATAGTAGTCAAATATAAAATTAAATATTAATTATTTTGGTTAAGTCATTTGGTATAAAAGCCAGATAGGTGAAAACTTTCGTATCTCCCTAGAAGAAATGTTTTCGAGTGAAAAGATAATGTACAGAGGTAGTGGTGTAGGGTATCACATAGTCGGCCCCGTACCGACTATAGCCATTTCTCACTTGTTTTCTTGGATAGGACGTTTCTCTTCTCACCTTTTCTCCCGATACCTCTCTCGTGCGTTACGCGTTGCTACTGATTGTAAAGTAGCCCTATATGCCGCATTTTTGCATATTTTCTGGTCATACCATGGACTCCTTGGTGGAGGTCTCTGGTATCCAAGTACTGAGTTTGCGGCTGTTTGCATGGAGTGGACAATATTTTGTCATTGTGCTGATATGTTATCCGTACGAGGAGTGCTTTCATTAAGAAATTGAACTAGTTGAGTGGAACATGCTTGTATTTACAGCTTACCGATGTCCAACTTCCGCATTGTGTCTGTTCGTGCTTTATTTGCAACGTTTAGACGGGCACGTACTTTTGCTGCAACAAGGTAGTGGTCCGAGTCTATGTTTGCTCCTCGGAACGAACGTACATCCAACACACTCGATGAATGTCTTCCATCTATCACAACGTGATCAATTTAATTTCTTGTTCTTTGATGTGGAGACAGCCAGGTGCCCTTATGAATATTGAGATGCTTAAATCTGGTACAGACACTACCATGTTTTTGCCGCAGCGAAGTCTATCAGCCTCATTCTATTGTCAGATGTTTCACTGTGGAGACGGAATTTCCCGAAAGATTTTATTTCGGTACATATGACATTGAAAGCTCGTCTGAACTAGCTCTTAGTAGTGTAGGGTACCTATATCTTCTTCTTTCTTTGCAAATTCGTTATCCGGATATAAGCGATCGTCGGAGACTTAAGGGCGGTTATTTTGTTCGTTGTGCATATTGTATGATTTTCAGGGGAGAGTTACATAAGTGGCTTCCCGTGGCCTTCTGAAGGGTTTATAGTTTTCTGTCTAGTTTCAGCCGCCCCTCCTAGAGTTTTTATAGTGCTTTTTGGTATTAGGGCTACTATGCCACTCGTATGAACATTAAGGGTTATTTAAACGCTTACATGTGCATCATCAACTGTTCTATGTGTTGTTAAAAAAAGTACACGGCCGACGACGAGCGTTGAACACACAACCCTAAGATTTGTAGACCGAAATACAAGATCTGTGCCATCGTATAACTTAGTAAGGAGTAATATAAGTAGTTATTTTTACATTTTTCACATTACTTAGTAATGGGTTACACAATGACCAACGGATCCGAATTTTAACTGGGTTGGTACTCGAAACGTATTTAATTTCCATCTTGCCACCCATATCTGTGAAGCATTCCCTTATCCGCCACCTGAGGAATCGTCCAATTGGGTTTACAGGTTCCCCGAAGGAGAGGGGTATATAGCAAAGTTAAATTATATTGGAGGTGTTAGGATGTCATATCTTGGTTTTAAACCAAACAATTATTGTTTTCACTATGCTACGATCGTTTCGCTGGTGGTTTAAGCCATAGTGGTTGAGTGTGTGGTACTTCGCTAGAAATTCAATACAAATTCCTTAGGCCATGTTAGCTAGATTAATTCAAATAATTAATTAAAAACTTTCATAAATAATGGCATTCGTCCTAAAAGACAATAATAAATAAAAAAAATTATTGTTTTCACTTGATTCCAATGAAACTGCTCATATTCCTTGAAGTTTTTCAGTTGTAATAACAAAAACATATATGTATGTATGTGAGTAAGGACGACTTCAAGAAAAACATTAATGTCACAAGTGAACTATTTAGAAAAGAAAAAAAAAAAAAACAAATAATATATATATTTTTTCTTACTTCACTTGCGTTTAAGGCATCTATCATACATGACTTTCTATCAGGAAGAACACATACAAGCAAACTCTTCAATCGTAGCATTTCCATCTACACACGCTTAATAGTAACACGCATTTAAAGCAAGCCGATTCATGTGGCTCTAAAGCTTAAAAATGCATTTAAGGTATCGATGACAAAAAAAAAAACAAAATATTGTATTAACATTTTTATGAACGTAGAAAATTAAGCTATCATAGATTCTGAAAATTCAAATTAAGTCAAATAAAACACACACATTTAATACACATTCAAAATTAAATACTTTTCATTTCGCATCATTTTCACAAACCATCACTTTTAAATATCCAATTAAAGTACCACAGTATCACTTATGTAATATTACAGTTGTGGCTGGCTGTTCTCTCAACAAAAATTTACTCATCTCAAGTGACTTTGTTCCTGAAGGGCTTTGATGGCTTCTTTGCAGAACTTTGCAGTAACTAAACTTTTCATATTTACCAAAGCTAACAAAATTTTTTTATGTGAAAACCACAAAATGCTCACATGAAAAAGTTTACTGTTGTTCTTTGATGCGTCGAAGGATCGGAGGAGGTAGGGAGATTGTGCAAGTAATAATTAAAACTTATGTACATTTGAAGCATCCAAAATGTACACACGATTTAAGTAATTAAATTTTGGAAAATCCAATGACATTCTCACAAAAGAAGTGGGGGACAGTTGTGTAGGAATGAACAGCATTGTCAAATTAAAAACAAGTAACAAAGTATGGGTGATGTAGGGGATGAAGGATACCAAGGAAAGGTCCTGATCGGCTTTAACATGCCAGGATTTATCTTGGACCTCTTTCATCTCAATTGGATACTTACCTCCCCTAGGTGTCACCAGGGAAGCTGCTTTTAACACCCGTTAAAGGTAGTGAGCTAAGATGTGCCGCGTGTTCACCCATAAGAACGTTAAAACCTTGGGATTGGGCGTCGGGCTAGTAACCCTCCCCTAGAAAAAAGAAACCTACTATGAAAAAAACGAAAGAAAAGAAAACCAAACCCCCTAAAGTTGACGAACCCCGCAAACGTTTTAAGGACCATGATCTGCGCATCTGCACCTGGAATGTTCGCACTCTTTATAGAGAAGGTACAGTTGACGCATTGACAGATGTACTTGAAAAGTACAAGGCCGACATTACTGTCATACAGGAAATACGATGGATTGGGAAGGCGTCAGAACAACACCTAAAGATGAAGTGGGGTGAAGCTGGAGACCAGATGTTTTAAACTTCGACCAACTACTAATACAAAACGTCACCTTTAGGTGTTGTTCTTACGCCTTCCCAATCCATCGTAGACTTGCTACAAAACTCAAGCAAAATGCTTCAACATTAGCTTTATTTGCGCTCATGCTCCAACTGAAGACAAGGACGAACAGACCAAAGATATATACTACGAGCGTTTAGAAGAAACATATGACCGTTGCCCATGCCCATGACGTTAAAATTATTCTAAGCGATGTTAATGCCAAAATCGGAAAGGAGAATATCTTTGGCCCAACAGTCGAGAAATTCAGTCTTCATAGTGAAACATCGAACTATGGAATGAGGCTGAAAGACTTCGCAGCGCAAAAAACATGGTAGTTTGCAGTACCAGATTAAAACATCTCGATATTCATAATGGTACCTGGCTGTCTCCAAATCAATGAACATGAAATCAAAATTATCCCGTCGTGATAGATGAAAGACATTCATCGAGTATGTTGGATGTGCGATCGTTCCGAGGAGCCAACATAGACTCGGACCACCACCTTATTGCAGCAAAGGTGCATACCTGATTAAACGCAGCAAATAAGGTACGAAAAGACACAACTCGGAAACTGGACATCGGTAAGCTGCAATCACAACAGAAAGCCATAGCGTATTCCACTCAGCTGGCCCAATTGCTTACACAAAGTACTCCTCGACCCGGTAATATATCAGCACTATGGCAAATTATTGCCCACTCCATGCAAACATCCGCAAAATCCATAGTTGGATTCCAGAGACCTCCACCAAGGAACCCATGGTATGACCAGGAGTGTCGTGATGCTATTGAAGAGAAAAATGCGGCGTATAGGGCTACTCTACAATCAGCTGCAACGCGTAGCGCACGAGAGTGGTATCGGGAGAAATGGAGAGAGGAGAAACGTCTTTTCCGCAGGAAAAAAGGAGAGATTGAAAAGCGGGAGTGTGAAAAAATTGGATGTACACGAGCCAGAATGAAGTCCAAAAGTTCTACCAAAGAGTAAAACATTAAAACTGATGGCTTTGGTACATGCACATCCCCCTGTAGAGACCAGCAAGGTAAATTGGTAACTGATACACATTGTGCGCTAAGGATATGGAAAGAGAACTTTTCCAAACTGTTGATATTCAATAGTAGCGAAAACGAAGATATGAAGATACCACAGATCCAATCCAAGAAGATGGTATTGATTGTGTACCACCAGGCCCAGATGAGGTAAAGTCAGCAATAAACCGGCTGAAGAATAATAAGGCAGCAGGAGCTGATGGTCTACCAGTCGAGGCAGCCTTTGACAGCCACCGATGCCCGAAGGTCTTCCAAGCCATGTATGAATTTGGTATCGCCGCAAAGCTTTTTCGGATTTGTAAGATGACTTTAACTAATACTTGGTCCTTAGTTAACATAGGAAAGAACCTTTTCGAACAAATCAGAACCAAAAGTGGTTTCAGACAAGGAGATAGAATTTCGTGTGATCTGTTCAACATCGTGCTGGAAAAGGTTATAGGAAATGCAAATGTCAAAAGAACTGGCACCATCTACAGAAACAGCCACATGTTACTTGCCTATGCTGGTGACATTGTCATCATGGGACGATCAGTAAAGGAAGTAACTGATACCTTTAAGAAGGTCGATGGAGAATCAGCAAAAGTAGGTCTGGCAGTAAACGGCGAAAAGACAAAGTTGATGGTGTCGACGCGCATTGCGTCCATAGAGCTCTGACCAACAGTGGAAGTTGGTTCCTATAATTTTGAGGTACTAAAAGACTTCGTCTACCTCGGCACCGCCATAAACACACCAAACAACATAATTTGTGAAATAAAGAGAAGAATTGTGTTGGCCAACAGATGCTACAACGCTTTACAAAACACTGATACTACCTGTGCTAATGTATGGTTCAGAAGCCTGGGTACTCGCGCAAGCAGATAAGGCAGCGCTTGGTGTGTTTGAGAGAAACATTCTTCGAAAGATCTACGAGCCAATCTGCATTGACGGTGAATATCGGCGTCGTATGGACCACGAGCTGAATCTGCTATACAACGACTTCAGTATAGATAATCGTATCGAGATGCAACGATTGCATTGGCTAGGCCATATCAAATGAATGAGCGATGATGAACCCGCTAAAAAGGCGTTTAAATACGGACCGCATGGCGGTACACGCAGAACTGGCAGACCAAGGCTTCGAACAAGTGGAAAAAGAGATGGAAAGATGCGGTATTCAAAAAGGGAAGCAACAAATAGAGATAATAGGAGATCTTTTCGTAGTTCGGCTTATGGAACAAATGCTCTGTAATGGGCCAGCTAAGTAAGTATAGTATTTCTACCAGAAATGGAACAAGTTCGAATATGGACTTTATCGGTTCACTCCTTCTGGTACCCCCACACTAAATTTTGGAAAATATCAGTTTAAGACCTCCTCTCAAATAGTTTTGATTTTGTTTGTAACAACTAGTATTTGCTGCCCCCATTACGACGGTACAAGTTTTTTTAGGGGCAAGTACATACTTCCTGAGAAAAAGGCCCGAAAGCTTTAAAAACACGCTATGGAACCACATGTAGTGGATAAAGCGCACAATAACTCCCGAAAGGATAAACCGATTCGGTCCAAAACTTGGCAGTCTTAATATTTTGGGCAAAATAAAAACAATTTCGGTCCAATACCTCGGGTACCTCCCCCACAAAAGTTCAAATTTTTCGCTAAAATGATGCGCACGATATCTCTCGAGGGCAGCAACCGATTTGATCTATACTTGGCACATCGTGAAATGTCTACCAGACTTAGATGAGGTTCCAATATGGACTCAGTCGGTCCACTCCTTCGGGTACCTCCCACACAAAATTTCGGAAAAGTTCAGTTTAGGACCTGCTCCTGAAACGCTTTCATTTTTGTTGTAACAACTTGTGTTCACTGCCCCCAATGACGGTCCAAATTTCATCAAGGGCAAGTCCGTACTTCCTGAGCAAATAGCCTGAAAGGTGCAAACAAACCCTACGACACCGTGTGTGTGGTTGGAGCGCAATATAACTCTCGAACGGATCTGCTGATGTGCTCCAAAATTTGACCTTCAAAATACTTTGCCCAAACTTAGTTTAAGTTCGAAGATGAGCCATATCGGTCTACTTATGCAGGTACATTCCACACAAAAGTTCAAAAATGTTCCGAAAAATTGCGCGTACGTTAACTCTGGAAGGGAGTAACCGATTTGATCCATACATTGCACATCGTGAAATTTCTTTCAGACATAGATGAGATTCCAATATGGACTTATTCGGTTCACTCCTTCGAATTTCTGAAAAGTTCAGTCTAGAACCTGCTCACGTTGATTTTTTATACCCTCAGCCTTTAGGCTAAGGAGGGTATATACACTTTGATACGATGAAAATGTGCCTCATCGAAATAATGGTTTTAGACCCCAAGTATGTTTGGACGAAATGTGTTTCAGACAATTTTGAATCGATCTAGCCATGTCCGTCCGTCTGTCTGTCTGTCTGTCCTGCTGGCTGGAGCGCACCATAACTCTCGAACGGATGAACCGATTCGGTTCAAATTTTGGCTTTCGTAATATTTTGCCCAAACTTAGTTTAAGTTCGAAGATGAGCTACATCGGTCCACTCCTTCCGGTACCTCCCCCACAAAAGTTCAAAAATGTTCGGAAAGTTTGTGCGCACGATAAATCTTGAAGGGAGTGAGCGATTTGGTTAATACTTTGTATAGCGAAAACTTTCTACCTGAGTAATATGAGGTTCCAATATGGTCTCAATAGGTCCACTCCATCGGGTACCTCCCACACAAAATTTCGGAAAAGTTCTGTTTAGGGCCATCTCTCGAATCGCTTTGATTTTTGTTTTAGAAAGTTGTATTCACTGCCCTCCATAGGACGGTACAAGTTTTATCAGGGGCAAGTCCATACTTCCTGAGAAAATAGCATGAAAGTTGCAAAAAACCCCTATGACACCGTGTGAGGTGGTTGGAGCGCAAGATAACTCTTGAACGGATCTGCCGACTCGGTCCAAAATATGGCCTTAGTAATATTTTGTCCAAACATAGTTTAAGTTTGAAGATAAGCCATATCGGTCCACTCCTTCAGTTACCTCCCCTACAAAATTGTTCGTACGGTAACTTTTGAAGGGAGTAGCCGAATTGGTCTATACCTTACACACCCTAATATATCTACCAGATATAGATCAGGTACAAATATGGACTATATTTGTCCACTCCATCCGGTACCTCCCACACAAAATTTCGGATAAGTTCACTTTACGACCTAATACCGACCACTTCGATTTTTGTTGAAGCAACTTGCATTCGCTGCCTCAATTACGATGGTAAAAGTTTTTTAGGGGCAAGTCCATACTTCTTGAGCAAACAGCCCGTATAGTGTAAAAACCCCCTATGGCACCATATGTTGTGGCTGGAGATCCACTTCCATAACGGTCAATGTGGATCCATTCCTTTTAGTATCTCCTCCGCAAAACTTTTGATCTTTAATCCTTATCAACATTTTTGTCGGTTCAAACGCCCAACATTTTTAAAGCCCCCTAAATACATACGTATTTTGGAAAAAAAAATGTTTCAATATACACAGGCTGAGGGTATATCTCTGTCGGCAAAGCCGACTGATAATTTTTTACTTGTTTTGTAACAACTTGTATTCACTGCCCGTCATACGGCGGTACAATTTTCATCAGGGGCAATTCCAAACTTCTTGAAAAAACAGCGCGATATATGTAAAAAAACCCCTATGGTACGAGGCAACCAATTTGGCCCAAACTTTGGATCTCCTAATATTTTGTGCAAATTTAGTTTTACTTCTAAAGTGGCCCATATCGGCCTTCTCCTTAGGGTGCCTCCCCCACAAATGTTAAACATTTGTGTCAATGTGCAGTTTAGGGTCTGTTCGAAGATCCTTTGGAAATGAATACCGATGCTGTTCGTTGCAGTCCTGTTTAAAGCGATATTATATTTTCCCTGGGCGCGATATCTATCGAAAAGATATGGCTCCCAAAATAAGATTCACTTCCATTCCTTCAAGTACCTATTCTTCAACACTTCTGAAGTTTAATTCTAAACCACATTTTTGTCGGCAAGTTCAAATATCCAAAAAGGGCCACAAAATTCTGAAGACCCTATATATGTACATTCGATCTGTCCGTAGATGAAAGTTTCAATTCACATAGGCTGAGGGTATATCTCTGCCGACTGATACTTTTTAAGTTGTTTTTTTTTTCTCATTGGACTCTCATTTATCGAACATAGTTGTATTTATGAAGAATATATTTTCATTTTCCCATACAAAATACTTACACTTGCTTCTTACGAACATGTCACTATAAAGTTTCATTTATGCCTCTTTAACTTCATCCGTGCATACGTATTTTCTGGCCTAACTACTTTATCATAATATCCACAGCAATGCTCTATTAATTATCACATCTGTTCACTTAAGAAATTCATTTACAACAACAACGACAATAATAATACAATGACATTACAAAGACATCTAGCCGACAGGCTGCCCCTATGCCTCGAAGGACATTTGGGTAAACAATGGGAGTTACTTTACAACTACTATTGTTGTCGTTACTTGTTAGCAATGCAAAGGCTCTGCTCCTTGATTTGCTTTTATTTTATGTTTGTCACATTGTGTACTTTGCTGCACTCACATGCCCAGGCAGTAAAATGTATTTGTTTTGTTGTTATTTTGTGTTTTTTTTTTTTTTTTTAAAACTTTTGATATTGTGGCATAGCCAAAAGCCTTTTTACGGCCAGCCTGTTTGCCAAGGCCAACAAGGATGTACCAGCATTGAGATGATCAAAACCCGGTAATGTCATGCCATGTCGTGAGAGTCTCAAGTCAGTAAATGTAACACAACAATTTTCTGAAAAATAACATTCATTTTTCACCCTGCACCATGGCAAGCCAACAAGCAGCATGGTGTAGGACATAGAAAACTGGAAAAATGTTGTGTTGCTCGAGACCAAAACTCGTATAGTCTCTAATGAATATTTCATACACTCCATTAGAGGCAATTTTAAATCCCATGTGGTGTCATCGTTTCATGCATTTCATTATATAGACCAGCTTGCGACCAGCCCTTTTGTCAAAAGAATCTTTGTTGGTTGCTGGTATGCTGCTGCATGCAGTGTCTGGAATGTATTGGAATGGTGTGGTGGTGTTAGGCAAAGTATGAAGCATTACTATCATCATTAAATGCATCATGTGTTGTTCGTTTCGTTTTGGAGAAAGAGTGAGAGAAAGCTGTTAAACGAATGCAGGCGTATTGCCATGTTTTACACTCGACACATACACATGAAACGTATACACTAGGGTTATGACTTTTTTACAACCTTTTATCCCGGTATGATATTTTGATGAGTTTTTACCTAAGATTACATAAAATGTTAATAAATCACTGTAAGCAAATATTTACCTGAAAACAAAGCAGGGACACACGACATAACCAAAATGACATAACCATTGGTTCCTTACTAACCACTTTATATTATATAACATTGTTTCATATATATATATAAAGACTAAAAGTGGTTTGTGTGGGAACTTTTTTATTATTTAAATGGAAAAGTTATTTTAGTCATTAATAGGAAAAATTGTTATGCCCTCCACCATAGTATGGAGGGTATATCAAGTTTGTTCTTCTGTTTATAACGCATTGAAATTTACATTTCGGACCCTATAAAGTATATATGGGGATTTCTGAGTAAAATCGGACACTTTGCCAAAATGAGGTTTTTGATTTAATTTATTTTTTGCTGTTATCAGCAAAACATTTCGGTATATTTTCAGATTTTTTTGACCAACGGCTCCAGAGATATCGCGCCTTGAAAAAGTCGAATTCTGCAAAAACTATATGCAAAGAAATACTCATAACTTCTTTAATATTGGTGCAATTTGAAAAACTCTTTTTCTGTATGATTTTTTGTTTTATCAGCTATTTAATAAAAATAGAAACAAAAATTAGCACTGGGGGCTTGGGAGCAATTTTCGCGATTACATATTTAAGATCAGTTGTTAACAATGATTGACCCCTTCGCTTTTCTTGAAATTTGCTCGTATTAAACTACGATCCATTACAATAATTTTAAGTCCTATTTGGTAGTTGGATTCGAATGATTACTATTTTTTATTAATTTTTTAAAATGTATCAATACAATTTTTCCTTTATACTAGTGTGAAACATTTGTTATTTTAAAAATTAATTTTTTTTAATATTTGTTTTGATGTTTTATTAAGGAATTTGTCTTAAACATCTTAAAAACTGCGTCATTTTTCGATTTTGAAAATGGATTACCAATTATTGTACCAGCCGAACAATAAACTAACTAAATTGATGATCAAATAAATACAACTAGACATCCGAGCCGAATAACTTACCAAATATTAAAGTGATATTTTTTCAGAAAATTAAAGTGATATTTTTTCAGAAGTATAGACTTGCCTCTGAAAAAACTTTTGCTGTCGTAATTGAGGCAGCGAATGCAAGTTGCTTCAACAAAAATCAAAGTGATTCGAGAGCAGGTCTTAAAGTTAATTTATCTAAAATTCTGTGAGGGAGGTACCCGAAGGAGTGGACAAATATAGTCCATATTCGAACCTGATCTATATCTGGTAGATATATTAGGATGTGTAAAGTATGGACTAAATCGGTCTCTCCCATCAAGAGTTATCGTGCGAACAATTTTTCCGAACATTTTTGAACTTTTGTGGGGGAGGTACCTGAAGGAGTGGACCGATATGGCTTATCTTTGAACTTAAACTATGTTTGGACAAAATATTACTAAAGCCAAATTTTGGACCCAATCGGCAGATCCGTTCGAGACTTATCTTGCGCTCCAACCACCTCACACTGTGTCATGAGGTTTTTTGGAACTTTCAGCTATTTACTTAGGAAATGTGGACTTGCCCATGATGAAACTTGTACCATCGTAAGGGGGGCAGTGAATACAAGTTGCTAAAACAAAAATCAAAGTGATTCGAGAGCAGGTCCTAAACTGAACTTATCCAAAATTTTGTTTGGGAAGTACCCGAAGTAGTGGGCCGAATGAGTCCATATTGGAACCTCTTCTCAGTCTGGTACACATTTCACGATTTGCAAAGTATGGACCAAATCGGTTACTCCATTCGAGTTATCGTACGTACAAATTTTTAACTGTATTTTTAAGCCGAGTGTCCTTTCTCCATAGGCAAGTCAAGTTCGAAGATAAGCTATATCGGCCCACGTTTTGGTTTGCCGAATTTGACAATTTATCGTCATTTTGAAGTTTTTTTGACCCAAAATTGCAAAATGACGATTTGACGATTTTATACCCTGAAATGACGATTTTTTCACGTAATCCAAAATTGCATGAAATAAAACAGGATAACTATATTTTAAACAAAATTGAACGAAAGAATTTAAGGAAAACAATATTGCATACTCGATTTTATTAGTTTCTTGATGTTCTTAGCAATTTTCAGCCAGATTGGCTATATTTAGGTACGTATGTGGAATACAGGGAGTTTGAAGTTTTTGCGTCACATTCGAATTATATCAGTTGAAAAATTTCGTTAAGGATTGTTACAGGATGAAAATCGTCTATCTCGTTGTGAAAAATGTAGGAGCCCAGCTTTCTGCGCCCATTAAGAGGGCAGTTAGTCAGTCATGAACGAAAGACATGGATGGTCACAAAGTCAATCAGGCGATATTTGAGCAAAGCTGTCATTCAAAACTGCAAGCTCGATAACAATAGGAAAATCTGGTGAATTTTTTTATGGCTGCATTTGAGTGAGATTAAGTTAGCTTTACTGCTGTGGGTTGTATATCTTATGTAGTCAGTCTCATTATCATAATTATAAGCGAAAAATTCACATTAAGCGGTAACCAAACACAATTTTGGACTATGTTGACGATTTTCCAAATTTTATTGACGATTTGACGATTTTTTTACGATTTCTGATCAAAAACTGTCGGCAACACTGTTTACATAGGTTCATGTTTTGGTATAGCCCCCATATGACGGTACCTCTCGATTTTCGGTATTTTGAGAATTTTAGCTACAATTTTTAACCGAACTACCTGTAATTTGACAGTTGATTTTGACTTTTGAAGTTCCCTGCAGTTATAAAGCTTTTCCACCAAAAATTGTAAAGAGAGGTAGACACTTTGTACCAGTACCTTTCACTTGGCTGAACAATTTTTTCAGATTAGATAAGATAACTTGGAAGTTTTGGGTATCCATGTTCGAAAAAGGTTTACACCTAAAATTGTGAAAAGAAACTAATTATTCCATTTTAATTAAGAATATTTAATGGTGGAGGGTAATGGTAGAACAGCAATACCCAGCTGACGGAACAGGGCTGTAATGTTAGTTTCAAATTCCATACGACATTTTATATTTTTTTTATTTCTATGTTCGATGTATATAATAATAATTGTTCCACAAACAACCCAGATGGGACAAGGGTGACTTTTCTCATATCAATGAGTGCACCCCGATTCATATTAGCTCAATGATATGGGTCCTACAGTTTATCGCCGAGTCCGAACGGCGTGTCGTAAGACACCACTTGTAGAGAAGTTTTACATGGCTGAAATACTCAGGAAATGTCGACAGTATAACTGAGGTGAAAATCTGTTGAAAATTGTTTGATGTTGTTTGGCCGGGGAATCGAAGTCACGTCCTCAGCGTGCAAGGCGGATGTGCAAACCATTGCACCACGGTGGCACCCAATGTATATTAGGGATATATATTTTTTGAGGAAAAAATATATCATTCAGAAAAAAATATTTCCCGTAAAGATTTTTCATATCAATGAAATTAACCTCTTCCAACAACGTGCCGCACACTATAACACCGCTTATAGAAGCGGTACCTTATTTGTTAATGTGTGTGGTATTTTGTTAAATTTGAAAAAATAAAGCCCTAAAAACATGTGCTTCTTTGGTTTCAACAACAAAAGTTTGAAATAGCTTCTCCTTTTTCAATGAATTTTTAGCGACCCCAAACATTTTTGCAAGAATTCTACTTTCTGTGAGAAATTATCCATTTAGCTTCATGTTTTTCTAAAGATTCAATCAAATATGAAAAAATATTAGTTTTACAAATTCCAATAATTTATAGACATTTCCTTGTTTTGTTTACATGTACCGGTGACGCTTACATTACAAACAAACACACATTTCTATGTGTTTGTTGTTGAGTTGTATTTGTTGTAGTATTTACTCTACCTTCTTTGTTCTACCATGGGTGGAGGGTATAAAATTTCGGCCCGGCCGAACTTAACGTTTTTACTTGTTTTTTTTTTTTAATTTTATAGTATTTTTCAAAATTATTTGTTTTTTCAAAGTGGTTTGTGCGGAACTTTTTTTTACAATAAAATGAAATGGAAGTTTTTTTAGACATTAATAGGCATAAGATCATTCATTCCCACTACAGGAAATCATTTCTGAGAAAAATGCCAAAAAGTCATAACCCTAGTAGACACATTCTTTCTTTGATTTCATGGAAATTTTTGGAAATTCTTAATTTTTTTTCTGTGAGTTTTAGTTTCTAATTCTGTTTATTGGATTCACTTGCATTTTTGCTGCTGTCGGCTTTTGTGTTTTTCATTCTTATTGTTCTAACGTTTTTCTGGACATTTTCATAACTGATAGAATCGATGTAACCTATTAATAGTTCTAACCGAAAGAAGATTGCAACCATTTTGTGTTAATGGGGAAAATGATCATTGGGTGAATAGGAATATGGAAAACGTATAATAAATTTCTCCCATATAAAAACACTAAAACAAAAAGATATTTTCTCAAATTTCCCCAAAATAAATGGATGAGGATTTCTTTAATTTTGCGTATGAATATGTTTGTGGTTTTATACCCTACACCACAATGTATTAGAATTTTCGCTGCTGCAAAATTTTCTTTAGTTCCATTTCCATAAGACTTTGACCGCGATTTATTTAATTTATTTATATTTTTTGTTTATTGATTTTTCTCATCTACGAACATTGTAGTTTCTGAATCCGTAAAAACTTTCCAGGTGTAAGCCCTTTCATTTAAAGTTAGTTCAGGGGCATCAGTAAACATCACCGAAAGCTAGTTATAATGCCCTTGGTAATTTTTTTACTTTCTTAATACAAATTTTAATTCTTAAAAGCTAACGGCACGTTTGTCCATTATAAAATAAAGAAAATAACACATAACGTGTCGCAATCACATAAACTGAATTTCATGGAAAAATAGTGCCCAGAGGAAATAGTGTAGGGTATTACATGGTCGTTCCCGTCCGACTATAGCCTTCTCTAACTTGTTTTTTTTAAGTGTTTCAATAATTGTCATCGATATTATAGTCTATTAATATAGGTGCCACACGTTCACCCATGTAACTCGTAACCCGTCCCTCCAAAAACAACATGCTAAGGAAAAACAAAGGAAAAGAAAACAAACCCTTAAAGTTGACGACCCATATATACGTTTTAAGTACCCTTTTTGATATTACTGCCATACACGAAATACGATGGATTGGGAAAACTCACAACAACACCTAAAAGCAACGCACCGTATTATACCTGCCATGACATACAGCATGAGTTTGGCTTCGGATTTGTAGTTGGCCGGAGGTTCAAACATCTGGTCTCCAGCTTCACCCCAGTGAATGAACGACTTCCTACAAATCGGATGAAAGCTTTATTTGGCCTTGGAAGTAGAATATCTTTGGCTTAACTATCGGGTATGCGGTTGACAAACTTCGTGGCAGCAAAGAAAATGGTAGCTAGCAGTACCAGATTTAAGTATTTCGACATTCATAAGGGCACTTGGCTGCCTCGAGACCAGAACAAAATAAATCCCAAATCTATCACGTTTTGATAGATGGAAGAATTTCATCGAGCATCTAACGAGCATCGTTCCGAACAGCAAACAAAGACTTTAACCACATCCTTGTTGCAGCAAAGGTACGTACCCGATAAAATATGAATAGAGTATGAACAGACACAACACGGATATATGACATCGGCAACCCGCAATTACAACAGATAGTCACAACAAATTACACTCAACTGACCACATTGTTTAATCAAAGCACTCCTCGTCCCTATAACAGTGGCAAAGTATTGCTCACTCCATGCAAACACCACAAAATTCATACTTGGATACCAGAGATATCCACCAAGGTATGGCATGATATGACCAGGAGTGTCGTGCTGCTACCGAAGTGAAAAATTCGGCATATAGGGCTATCGGGAGAAAATGAGAAAAGAAAAACGTCTTTTCCGCAGGAAAAAGAGAACAATGGAAAAGTGGGAGCGTGAAAAAATCGAGGTGTACAGGACCCAGAATATAGTCCGAAAATTCTACCAAAGAGTGAAACATCAAACTGATGGCTTTGGTACAGACCCATCCTCCCAGCAAAGTAATTTGGTAACTGATACAGATAGTGTGCACGGGATATGGAAAGAGCGTTTTTCCAAATTGTTGGTATACAATACTAGACGAAAACGACGAAGATACCGCAGACCCAATCCCATAAGATGGTGTCGAATGTAAACCGTCTCGCCAAGATGAGGTAAAGACAAGCAATAAACCGGATGAAGAATAATAAGGCAGGAGCCAATGGATTACTGCCGAGCTGTGCAAAACCGAAGGAGACAAGCCGGTAAGATGTATGCAACAGCTAGTTAGCACCACAAGAAAAGAGATAATACTGTGTGCACTAATTATAGCGGCAAATGTCTGCTCCCTATTGCGTATAAGAAGAAGTTTCAGGGATATTGTGCGAATTACTAAAGCCTATGGTCAAAGAAATAATTGGGCCATATGAATTCGGCTTAAGACCTGGCAAATTTAACACTGACCAGATATTTACATTGTAGAAAATCCTAGAAAACACCCAAAAGGTGCAGATCAACTCTTACCATATTTTTGTCGACTAAAGAACACCCTTCGGGGCTGTCGAAGTTCAAAGTTATTCCAAGCCATGTTTGAATTTGATATTCCAGCGCAACCCATTCGGCTTTATAAGATTACTCTAACTGATACTCAGTCCTCAGTTAATATAGGAAAGAACCTAACCGAACAGTTAAGCTTCGGACAAGGAGACAAAATTTCGTGTGATCTATTCTTCATCCTGCTGGAAAAGGTTATACGAGATGCAAACACCAAACGAAATGACACAATATATACCAAAAGCCACATGTCATGGGTCGATCAGTTAAAGTGACCGCTATCTTTAATAAGTTTGAAGGATAATGTGTTAAAGTGGGTCTGACAGTAAACGGCAATAAGACCAATCTGATGGTATTCACGCTAATTGCGTCGCTAGAACTCGCACCAAATGTGGAAGTTGGTTTATATAGTTTTGAGGTAACTAAAGCCCCTGTGTAGGTTGTCACCGCCACAACTTTTGGCTGAGACATTTTTTGATCACTATGAACCCTAACCCGGCGTTTACAAATGCCAGTATTGGAAAGACAATAGCAAAAATACAAACCTTTTTTACAAGTACATTTATAAATTTTAAAATATGTATAGAGAAAATTATGAATGTTTTGGTGAAAATGGTTTGTAACTTTCCTATTGTCTTGCCAATGCTTATGTGTGTAAACGCCTAGTATGTTATAAATGACAACCAAATTTAGACAAAAACTGTAAACAACAACTTAAAAATACCTGAAATCAGGCGGTACTGGCATATACCAAAACGTGGACCTATGTCCACAATTTTTAACTGAGAAGTTTTTTAACCACTGGGAACTCTGAACGCCAAATTACAGACAATTTAGACTGAAAATATAAAGAACAGCATCCAAATATCTGAAATCGGACGCCACCGTTATATGGGGACTATACCAAAACGTGGACATACGTCCAAAATTTTAGTGGAGAAGTTTCACTAACAACCCCAGAAACTAAATTATAATTCGGTCTGAAAATGTAGCTAAAAATATGTCAATTGGAGTTGTACAATTATATATGGACCTATCTCCACAATTTTCTGTATATACGTTTTTTTGACCCTTGGACTTCTGCCCACAATTTTTGGCTGATACATTTTTTAACCACTTCGTACCTTAAATACCAAATTATATCTAAGTCGGTCAGAAAATATAGCTAAAAACGTCAAATACCCGAACTGAGTTGGTACCATTATATGGGGTCTATATGGACTAATGTTCACTATTTTCTGTACATAAGTGTTTGTACCGCTAGCAACCCTATATGCAAATTATAGCAAATTCAATCGTTAAAATACCTCAAATCGGTTGGTACCGTTTTATGGGGGTATACCATAACGTGGACTGATATAATCCAAATCCGAATACTGAAAAAAATACAACCGGGTGCAAAAATATAGTTTTATACCTCAATTATTGCGGACGCTGAAGTTATTACAACATTTTACGGACAGAAGGACATGGCTAGATTGACATAGAATTTTACCCTGATCAAGAATATATTCTTTATAAGATCGCAAATGATTACTTCAATGCGCGACAAACGGATAAAATGTAATATACCAGTCGGATGTACTGATTGAATTTAGAGTCTGTCTCTGTATATCGAAAAGGAAATGTGTGCGAATGAAACACATCCAAACTTTAGTGTTCGAAATACTATTAGCTTTGCTGTTTCTTCAAAACAAAAACAAATATGAAAAAACACACACGATTTTAGTAGTGTTTCATTAGCACACATTTTCGTTTCGACATACAGAAACAGGCTGTTACTCTTTTATCAGAGGTTGGTAAACGACACTACATCCCAAATACTTCTCCCCAAATATTATTTTTAAAGGACGTTTAAAACTATTGTGTCATTTTTGACGTATAACCTTGCCGATAAAAATATTTGGGACAATTATCATAACGATTGTGGGGGTTCCAAATCAAATCGGACAATTTGCTAATAAAATTGATTTGGATTAAAGCGCAAAATTGTTAAACTTTTGCGGTGAAGGTAACTGATCACGGTGCTCCTGAAGCAACTTTAAATGGAAAGTGCTTACACCTGGGAAGTTTTTGCGGATTCTGAAACAACAATGTTCAGAGATGAGAATAATCGAAAAATAAAAAAAAATCGCCGCAGCGCTTTTTAAATAAAACGCGATTCAAGTTGACATTTTCAGGAGTTTCTTAGGTTTTCACGAATTTGCTTGGAAACTGCAAGTCCTATCGAAAAGGGACTAACGAAAATGTTGCAGCTATGAAAATTCTCTACATTATTGACCTATTTGTAGGTTTCACTGTTATTGAGATATAGAAGTTCAAATTGGGACAATGCATTGACTGTATCGCCTCCTTATAAAACAATTTCCCACACGCATAACAGGAACCCCGAGGACAAGCACGAGAAACAAATTTTGGACCAAATCACTTGATCCGCATAAGAGTTATCATGTGCACTCTTTTAGTGAAAAATTTTAAACTTTTGCGGCACTAGAGTTCCAGTATGCATTGCTGATGTCTGGGGTCTGCCTAAACTTTACAAAAGGAATCTCACTATTCTCAGTGATGTAATGAAAAAAAAAAACTTTATGTTGTCTCCACAGACGCCTGTTCCCTTAATCTCATTTGTGCCATTGGTGAAGGCTGCTTTTAATTGAGCAGAAGTGCTCATCATATCCTGCACAAAGTACTCGAACACGATCCATAACATGATGCTGAACTTGGGTGTGAGAGTGCCCTTTCCCTTTCAACATTTGCTGCAGTCGAACTATAACGCTTTTCATTCAGCTGGCATTTACGCTTGTTGTAACGTTAACAATCATCACAATTGATCCTCACAGGTTAAACTCATCTAAATTCAAAACTTCAAGATGTTTGCAGTCAAAGTGCATGTCCACTTCTCCAGAGTAAGCTTGCTTACCATATACTCCTTCACCCGAACAGCTTCCTTGTAGATGTCATTCAGCTGAAAGCTGGTGACACACCGTTGCTGCTTTTCCAGCATTATGAACTAGCCAACAGATTAGTTTATCATCCCATTTTGTATTGATTATACGTAGAGTATATTTTATATCCTCTAAACAAGTGAGCAAAGGCTATAATCGGGACCGGACCGACTATGTAATACCCTACACCACTCGTAAACATTTCTTTAAAGGGAGATACTACTTTTTATACCAAATGACATAAGGCGAACTGAACCAAAATAATTAATATTTAATTTTATATTTGACTACTGTCGACATCTACTTGGTATTGATTGAAAGCTTGATTAGCACTTTACATGTCTTTAATACACCAAATAGAAGCAGACAAATAGTTAAAGTAAAAAACTTCAAATATTAAAATTGTGATAGTTTAGCACCTTTTGCAATAAATCAGATATTTTACCATAAATGCCACATTTTGTATTAATTTAAAGATGAGTAGTACGATTCTCTAACACATTTTTGGAGTTACCGACAAAAATCTGTAAAATTAAAATGCTTATAATATCGGTAATTAACGATATTATTCGGTAAGTTAGCAACCAGTAAAAAGTAGTCGTAAAGTTCTACCGATAGCAACAGCGTTGTCAACTTTTATTTGAATTTTTCATTCATAATTTGGCGTTTTAAAGTTACAGATTTTTGTCGGTAACTCAAAAAATGATTTAGAGATTCTCACTACAGATGGTTTAGTTACATTATCAACCTCTCTTTGGAATATGTCCAACAGAAGCAGAAATATCTGACATGAAATAATATTTCACAAATTGGAAATTGGGATATCCCAGCGTCTATTTTTACAATATTGGTAACGCACCAATTTTGGTAACGCAATTGAGAACATTTGAAAGCTCAAAATGTCTTTCTTGTTGAAACGCATCCAACCAAAGCTGCTATACTCGTCAGTACAATTCGAATTTTGCATATTTTGCATCATAATAAAGGTGATATTTTTCTCATCCATTGACGGCCTTTCATTATACCCTACACCACACTGTGGTAAGGGGTATTATGTTTTTGTGTATTTGTTTGTAACACACAAGAGGAAAAGAAATAGACCCATAGTTCCTTTTGGGAATATATGTACATATAATCACTTTCTGAGTCGATTTATGCATGTCCGTCCGTCCGCCTGTCCGTCTGTCCATGTACTTTTGTTCGCAACGTACGGGTCGCATTTTTTGTCCGATTCAGCTGAAAATTTGGTAATATAATTTTTTAAGCCATTGGAAGACCGCTATTGCTTTTGGTGAAATCGGTTCAGATTTGGATATAGCTCCCATATATCTTTTGGCCGATTTGACGTATTTGCTGCATCAAACACGCCATATACGTCCGATTTTGCTGAAATTTGGAATGTGTGGCTGAATTCGGTCTAGAAATAAGTGTGCCATATTATATCGAAATCGGTTCAGATTTGGATAAAGCTCCCATATATATTTTCGGCCTATTTGACGCATTTGCTGCACCAAACACGCTATATACGTCCAATTTGGATGAAATTTGGAATGTGTGACTGAATTCGGACTAGAAATAAGTGTGCCATATTATATCGAAATCGGTTTAGATTTGGATAAAGCTCACATATATATTTTCGCCCGATCTATCCAATTTTAATGAAATTTGGAATGTGTGACGGAATTTTGTCTAGTAATAAGTGTACCATATCATTTAGAAATTAGTTCAAATTGATATATATCTCCTATATTTTACATAGTCACAGTGGCGTGGGGTATCATATAGTCGGCCCCGCCCGACTTTGATCCTTTCCTTACTGGCTTTGAAATACGACTAATAAAAGCGGAGATATTCGGATAAGAATAAATCTTTGAATTTTGTCCACATAAGTTTTTGGCCCATTCCGATTCTCGAATATTATCTTCCACTATGGGACCCCATTAATCCTCAAAATTTAGTGACAATTCGATCAAAATTGCGACCTGTAGCGTGATTAAAAAAATGCAAAAATGGGATGTATTACCGACTATTGCGATATCTCCGTTATTTGGCCACCTACGCCAACCTACTTTGCACCATTGTAAATACGGGATTTTCTAATTTCATAGCCAGGATTTGCTTTTGGGAGGTGTCCAAACAAATCTGTGATATTTGTCATTATAATTAAAATCGCAAACATGAAAAGTTGGGTTTCATTAGCGACTACTACGATATATTCGTTGTTTGACCACCTACGACAACTTACTTTACATCGTTAGAAAGGTGATATTATCTACTTTCATTGTCAGGTTTTGCTTCTGGTTACCTCTTATAGACGCTGAGATATTTGTTTTCAATAAAATGTTGAATTTTCTCCCATTCCGACCCCTGAATGTTATCTGGCCATCACCAAAATCAGTAGTCTTCTTCCCCTCTGGAACCCCTATTAACCACCAAAATTACGTGACGATCCGATCAAAATTGCGACTTGTAGCGTGATTTAAAAAAATGGAAAATTGATCCGATCAAAATTGTGACCTGTAGCGTGATTACAAGATTTAGATGGACAGACGGACGGACGGACACATATAGCCAGATCGACTTAGCTCGTCGAGGCATTCATTTTGGTATATATAAGTATGGGCCTACGACCATTATTTCAATACATTACAAACTTTTTGGCCAAAACCAACATATAATACCCTGTCCCACATAGTGTATAACATAGGGTATAACAATTTCATAAATGACGTAAATCATGCATATTGAATTTATTCAACCATTTTGCAATATTTATGTCAATTAATACAAAACTATATTTTTGACATGGTTCAGACAATATTTGTTTACGTATTTACCTTGCACTTTTTATTTACCTTGCTACTCTTGGAATAATTGTATTACGAATGTTTATTTTGCACTTAAGTGCGGACATACATCGGGGTATTGAAATAAATGTCCATTAGTGTAATAACGATGGGTACTTTTTTGCCATACAATTACGTGCGTAGGTAAACAAAGCGTTTATTCCATGAATTCTCAAAGGATAAATAGAGAAACATTTTTTTGCGACACTATCAAAACAATAGAATGGTACAATTTGCGAGTTACATTTAAAAAGACATTCGGCACAGTGGGAGTAATATCCGACCGAAGTTGTTCAATTTGCTGTCCATTTAAATTCTATTATATCGTCTGCTCCGTCGGAAAAGGTCGTAAGTCCCTCTCAATAAATTTTTAAGGAGGAAGAAAAAACATTCCAGCGCTTTCTGTATTAAAGATTTTATTATGGTGGTAAAGGCAGTATTTTTCGTTTATTTATTCCTCTTCAATACCTGTACTTTGTTTGATAAAATTCCATCGCGTTTGGGTGATAATTGAATGTCTTTGGACTTACGACCTTTTCCTTGTACAGTTTTGTATTTTTGTAGGGACTTACGACCTTTTCCTACAATTTACGGACGTTTTTAAAATAAAATATTTATACTTTACAAAACAATGTGCAAAGGGTATTATAAGTTTGTTTTGTCCAATATTCGTGTAACATCGCGAAGTATTCGTCATAGACCCCCTCTCCTTGCTATTTTTTCATATCTTGACTAGATAAAGCGATCTAGCTTTGTGTGTCCGTCCATCCATTAACAATTGTAATAAAACTCCAGGCCTCAAATTTGGAACGATCGTCACGAAATTTTTGTGGAGAGGTCGGTTTCCGACCAGAAGTGACCCCATTAGATGTTGTTTATGATCGAAAGGTGTGAAATGGACCAAACTTACAATTTTTACCCGACTTTGTAGCTGTCCTGTATATCGCAGTAATATTCCAATCGGAGCGAAATTTTAAGAATGATTTGGGTTTAAGACAAAGAATAAGCTTGAAATTTAACATGGTGATGAGATAATTATTAGCGGGTTTAATGCACCAAAACTTTTGTGTAAAATCTTATATATAAAAGACAATGTGTGTATGTTCCGCATTGGATCAAAAACGGCTGAACCTATTTTTTTTTTTTGAAAATTTCAAGGAACAACCGAGGCTTTATATTTTTTTAATTTCGGAGAGGGCGAAGGCAGGCCCTATTTTTTAAAAAACGCTTTTTTGCAAAAGTTATGAAGGTATCGGTCAGGAAATTAATTTTCGAGGGAACGGTTGTTGAATCTTCGACCCTAAGTACTTATTCCATGTAGTTGTCAGATTATGCACAGGGATGTCCCTTGGTGGAAGTAGGCTATATATTTTATTGAATTTCGGAGGACGAGTTACAACTCTGCCCTATTTTTTAAAATGCGCTATATACAAAACTTACGAACGATTCCGTTTCCCCAATCCTGGGTACATATTTTAGCAATAAGACCCGACCAGACCGTCTGTCCGTCTTTTGAAATTAAGATACAGCTCGCAATTTTTAAGATAGATCTTCGTGATTTGGTATAGAAGTTTCTATTACTTCTAGGATGTTTGGTATTGACGCCTTCATATAGCCCCTATAGAACGGTACCTTCCGATTTCCGGTATTTTGAAGGTGTGGGCTCAATATTCCTCAAACTGGCTGAAATTTGGTATTTAGTCTTCGTTTCGGGTATAAAACTTTCTCCCATAAATTTGTCTATATAGGTCCACGCCTTCATATAGCCCCATATAACAAGTTCGGCCTGGCCGAATTTAACGACGTTCTTACTTGTTATTGATATTCACTTGCATATCCCAACTAATTTGCGATGCAAAAAAAATTAATTGACATAAGAAAAGGTAACATAAGCTGTTTCAAGGGCCAGCAACGTGGACCGGTTCGGCTAATATTTAATATAAAACATGACACGTTGTACTTACGACCTTGTATTTCTGCCTTACGACCTTTTCCTTCAATTAAATTTCATGATTAATTCCGTTAATGTACGTGGTTTCTTAGCTACATTGTAATCCCAAATAGTGTCCTTTTTTGTCTTCCCAAGTATTTCTGCCCCAACTCACTGCATCTTTTGTTTTTGTCTGCAAAGCATGTAGAATCTTCAGCATGTAATGTCTTCCTTCATTTAGGAAGTTTAGCATCAGAGCTTTCAGAATCACCGTGAAAACCATTCCAAATTCATACTGCTCTTTGTTAGCAAAAACCATGATGTCTTCTTAGTTTAATAACATTTCAATCAATTATTGTTTTAGAATCATTTACCCGTCCGTTAGAAGGTATTACTTTATTGAATTCAGAATACAAACTAATCTCGTTATGTGAATAAATGTCCCTAGAGAAACCACAAATTACCAGTTGATAAAGTTAAGTAAGACATACGACAGTAAAAACAGTAAAAATTTTGATTTTTTTAAAAAAAAATTTTCAATATATGAGGTATTTGAACACATACAGCATCCCAATTTGTATCAATGAAAAGGCCAGAAGTCCATCTTTCATAATCAGTTCGCTTTCCGACAAGGGCAAAACATATAGAAAAACGCGACATACTACAATTTTCTTTGCATCATACGACGTGTTTTGACTTGTACTGTCATCCTGTAACAAAAACGCGATTTCCAAAAAAAGTGGGCTTACGACCTTTTCCGACGGAGCAGACGATATATTTCTATTATAACCCACTGTCCCTGCATTTTGATGGCAACATTTGAAGAAAACTGTTTACTTTCATTATTGCCTATGTTAGTATTGTGGCTTAATGGCATTAGTGGCATTTAAAGTGGCAAAAAAAACAAAAAACCCACACAAGACCATGCGATATCAACACTACCTACCTATCGTCTACCTATCTTTACTAGGCATTAGCTTAAGCGGCAAATTGGTAGTTTCTTTTAGGGGTTCTGCGAATATGTTTGTTGTGTATTGGCAAAACGTGTTCAAATAATGTTATGAAAACTTATGGTAGTGCACACATATGGCTAAAATAACAAAAATGTTAATGGCCAAACAAGTGTTTGTAATGTGATATTTAAGTTAATATTTTGCTTTTCGCATTTTTGGCTTTTAATAGGGAGGAAGTCTTAATGGACTAGAAGAGTTGTAATAAAACTGCATAAATATCCAGACACAAACTCAAAGGCACACACACGAGCTCACTTAAGCACAAGTCTTAATGTTTTACTCAGAAATGCACACACACTCACACACATGTGGTTGGTTATTTGTATGAATATTGTTGGTTAATAAAGCGGATGAGATTTTAATGACTCATAAAAATAATGAGTATTATGACTGCCTTTCCAACAGTCGACTTCCTCCTTCTTTTATTTTTATCCTTTTTTCGGCTTGGCAGTAAAGATAAAATTATTTTATGCATAAATCTGCAAATGTGGCAAATTACACATGTATGGTTTCCAAATAAATAATCCATACTCGTATGTACTGTGTGCAGACGATTTTACCCTTCCCACATACTAAATTAAATTACTTAAACATTTAAATGGTTATTAATTCGCGGAAAGTTAATTTGAAATAATAATAAATTTAATAGGTTTATAAAATCATTTAAATACTTTTAAAAATTTTTAATTAGCTTCACAAAAGTCTGTGATAAATTTCTGGATAAGTACAATATATATGTATGTGGAGACGCTGTAACCCAGACGACAAAGGCAAAAGCATTCTTGAAGAAATAAGTCCAAGAACACATAAATGGTCGACATAAAGGTGGTTAAAAATTGTGGTTTAACTTAAATTTAAGTGGGATTTATTTCTAGTCGGAATTTTTATGAGCAGTTTTCAGATTCTACATGAATTTCGGTTATTTTGTATACCCTACACCGAAATATTCGTCGTAGGTTTGAAATGTTTTCTTTTTATATGTTAAGGTATCTTCTGATGTGTTTGTATTACGAGGGCGGTACGGAAACTTCTTAGCCTATCAATGAAAGAGAATAGTTACTTTTTCAAAAATATTTTTACTTTTTAATGTAATCTCCTGAAACTTCAATACACTTAGTCCAACGCTTTTCTAGCAATTCTATCCCTTGATTAAAATAGTTTTCCTCAAGGTCTTCAGGTTTACAACTGTAATTGCATCTTCATTTGAGGTAAAACGATTGCCAGCAAGGAATTTCTTTTAGATTTGGGAACAAGTAAAAGTCACTGGGAGCTAAATCAGGAGAATAAGGTGGGTGGTCAAGCAACTCGTACTTTAATTCGTTGATATTAGCCATTGTTAAAACACTCTTGTGCGCTGGTGCGTTGTCTTGATGAAAAATTATTTTTTTGTGTTGTAAGCCAGGACGTTTTTCTCGAATTTGTACATTTAATTGATCCAAAAGGTTGCAATAGTACTCTGAATTTATTGTTTTACCCTTTTGCTGATAGTCAATCAATAAAATACCTTTGAAGTCCCAAAAACCGTTGCCATAACCTTACCAGCCGATTGAATTGTTTTTGCCTTCTTTGGGGCACTTCCTCCAGCTTCAGTCCATTGTTTGGATTGTTCTTTTGTCTCTGGAATATAGTGGTGGAACCATGGCTTATCAACATGAAACGACGCTTAAAATCCATTTTATTCCGCTTAAAACGATCCAAACAAGCTTGAGAAATGTTCATTCTTATACGTTTTTGATCGACTGTTAACAAATGTGGCACCCATCTTGCAGAAAGCTTTTTCATCTGTAGTTCTTCATGCAAAATTAAATGGACTCCATCATTTGAGATGCCCATGATATTAGCAATTTCACGCACATTTATTCGTCCATATCATGCACTTTGGCTACAATTTCTGTTGTTGTTGCTGATTTTGGACGTCCACTACGTGCTTCATCTTCAATGATTTAAATTCAGCAACGCAATTTTTTACTGTTGCATATGAAGGAGCACTTTCACCTAACACATTCACCATATCATTATGAATTTCTTGTCCCGATAAACTTTTTATGTAAATATTTAATGACATCAGTAGTGGGATCCTCTAACTAATTTTTTGAGTTAACGACAAAAATCGATAACTTTAGAACGCCAAATTATGAAAGAAAAGTTCAAATAAAAGTTGACAACACTGTTGCTATCAGTAGAACTTTACGACTACTTTTTATTGGTCGCTAACTTACCAAATAATATCGTTAATTACCGAAATTATAAGCATTCTAATTTTACCGACATTTGTCGGTAACTCAAAAAAATGAGTTAGAGAATCGCACTACAGGCATTTCTAATTTTTCCATTGTAAAAAAATTGCGGATGCGTCTTTTTTGAACACCTGTTTCTATATGAAGGAGTTGCCAGATCGAAAAAAATTAACATGTGTTCATAACAGAGATGGAAGTTTCCAAAACACTTCACTTTTTTCTGTAAGAAGTTTTCGAACTGCCTTCGTACAGATCCATACTATTTATTTTTTGAGAGTCCTATACTATGCCAACATTCACAAGAAAAAACATAACGGTGACATATTTTCGGACAATATCCCAATTACAATAAAAAATGTACAAAAAAGTGTTAAATTTTTGGGATCATCAGAATAGGTTTGAATACTGTACTACCCATGCAAATATTGTGCAGTTTTTTTGCTTCAATTTAGTAAAATGGAACATTCCGATAAATCCTACAACAAATTTGACCCGCTTTATTAGGAAAGTGAGTTCAATTCTCAACCTTGAAAAGTAACGAACAACTTTCAGATAAATTTTAAGAAATATTCCAACGTAAACGTTTTATAAACATGCTTTAAATGACTTTTTGACCCCTTCGTAGCTTTGAAAATTGTCTGGAATCAAACATCAAGTGTTAGCCATAACACTGTGCAACATTTTTAAGGTGATCTTGTGCAAACAATTCGAACTGAGAATTTTTTGAAAGTACAGACCCAAACGACAAGAAACCCTAGTTGGGTTTTGTGGTGTCAGATCCAGCTCGTATTTTATGGCCCCATCTAAACATTGTTAAATATTGAGTTTTTAAAGAAATTCGGGGCTATATCTCTGAAACCAATGCGAATCTTCCTTCTTCTGACCTCTGAAGCAAATTTGTAGATAAGGACAAGAATAAAATATTTGGGGAAATAATGAACTAGAAAAACTACATTTACTGCCCCAAATTTCAAAATATATGCAAAAATTCCACAATTTTTATACATTTCGCACCGTATCTCCAAAACCGTTATTTATTTCTAAATATTTTCTTTTGGAAAAATATTCCCTGGAATGTAATACACAACTTTCTTTAGAAC